>NC_133662.1:24153762-24467313 GCF_037893015.1 Macrotis lagotis | reverse complement strand
AAATATAGTTGGTGGAACAAGTGAAAAAAGGATCAATTCTAAAATTAGAACAGGATTCAAATATGGCCTCCCATACTTTTAGCGGAGTGACCTAGAGAAGGCACTTAATCTCCCTAGGTCTCAGTCTTCTTCATCAGTAATAATAGCTAATAATAATGGATAGCATTTATATCAATATCAATAAATCAATATTTATTAAGTGCAAGACCCTTGAAGGTTTGTAATATGTTATCTTATTTGTTGCTTGCAACATCTCTGAAAAATAGGTACTACAATTAACCTCAATTTACGAATGAAGAAATTAAGGTTGACTGTGTAAGTGACTTTCCCAGGGACACATAACTAGTATCTGAAGGGATGACTTAAACTCAAGTCTTCCTGATTCCAAGTCTAATCCTCTGTCCACTGGACAGAAAATGATAATGATGATAATGTTTTTTGTCCTTTGTTCTTAAAGAAGACCATGATATCAGGGAAGTGATGCCATGACAAGCACGTGAATTAGATTTGAATGAGAGGGGTGTTGTGCTAAATCATCAGTTCCTTCAGAGCCATGTGAGTCCAGAGGTCAGATATGAATCAGGATGACTGGAGATGGCCCTGGAAGTGAGGCAAAGTTAGGTGACTTGCCCAAGGTCACACAGGTAGTATGGGTCAAGTGTCTGAGACAGGATACAAACTCTCATTCTTCTGATTTCAAGGACAGTGCTGTATCTATTGCCCCACTTAGCTACTCTATCTGCTCCCTAACTATCTCAATGTAAAAGAGAGGGATGGATCAGATGTCCTCTGAGGTCCTTCCAGCACAATCCTATGGTCCTACCTCAAACTTAGGCAAAAATTTATAGGAACTCGAAAAGATAATTGTCAGAAATCGGGAGTTTCCTAAGAACAGATTGATTGGACATTGTTGTGACCGATAATATTGGTCCACTGAGTTACTGAATACATAGTTCAGACCCCTTAGACACCATGTGACAAGAAAGTCACAAAACCTCAGGAAACAAATGAATTAACCATAGTTGTTGCAGCATTGAGGTGATTTCGCTAGTGCTGCCTCCCAAAATTCCCCTGAGATCACCCCCTGAGAACTCTGGAGCACTAGCAGAATGTCCAAAGAAACTGACTTGGTCATTGTTAGAAAGATGTCATAACAATAACTGACTTTATTTCAGACGTGTGTTGCTCTTACCAGAGCCACAAGGTGAATTTAGTAGAAACATAGTCAAGAGTTTTGAAAAAGCAAGAGACAAATGGCAGCTAAGCAAAAATATCTACACAGTATAAAAGAAGGAAGATCTTGTGTGCCACAGACCTGGTCTAACTTGGGGTCCCAAGTAATTTGGGATGTAAGTCATTACAGTACAAAGAGTTACTCCAGACATTTGAAAGGATGCCATGATCTTGGGGTGCCCATATTAGGTGTGAAACTTTTAGATTGGTATCCAAAATGAACCTGTGTCTAGACAACTAAAAAACACTAGGTCAGGACTCAGTTAATTAGGTGTCTGTGGCTGTTTTGAGGAAAGAGACTGTACAGTGGAAAGAGCCTGGCTTTGGAATCAGAAGACCTAAGTTTAACTTCCACCTCTGATCAATACAGCCATGGCATCTTTAAGAAAGTCACTTCTGAGGCCCTAGATTTTCTGAATTGTAAAATAAGGCAATTGGTTAGATGGCCTCTGAGGTTCCTTCCATCTCTAGAACTATGTATGATTCTACACTTGTGTGGAAACAAGATGTTAATGTAAAACAGGGGAAAATGAGCTGGCTGTACCATAGACAAATTCATCTTGCTAAATAGATATCAATAAAGTACTTAAAGAAATTAATTCAGACTATTCACTGAAATGTTAAATACTGATGCTGAAATATTTTGAACACATAACAAGAAGATGGGACTCATTAGAAAGACCCTGATGTTGGAGAGGATTGAAGGCAAAAGGAAAAGGGGAAGGCAGAGGACAAAAAGGATGCTGATGTTGCTGTTTAGTTGTTTTCAATCATGTATAACTTTCATGACCCCTTTTGGAGTTTTCTTGGCAAAGATACTGGAGTAATTTGCCATTTCCTTCATTACAGATGAGGAAACTGAGGCAAACAGAATTAACAGACTTGCCCAAGATTGCACAGCTAATGTGAGTTCAGAGTTGAACTCAGATTTTGCTTACTCCAGGTCTTTATCGACTGCACCACCTAATTGTCATTTGATATTGAGAGATAGTGTCACAAAAGCAACAAACATGAGCTTGGACAGAATTGAGAGATAATAGAGGCTAGAAGGACCTGGCATACCATGGTCATAAAGTCATCAAAAGTTGGAGAGCCTGAACAACTGTCCTCTGAGGTCCCTTCCAATTTTAGAGCTATGACCCTCTAAAGCCTATTATTCTATGAAGATGCATATTGCAGGAAGTGATTCTTTCATTATCTATAGGAACAGCAGCACAAGCTGGTTTTTCCAGCTCTGAAGCCTGTCAAAATAAGGCTACAAAAATCTGGCTTATGACAGCTCCTACCAATCTACTAATACTGTAAGCATGGTTTTAGAATCATATTAATCTAAAATGAATAATTAAAATGGAGTTTAAGTCCTCTTCCTAAAATTCCTGGGTAGACATCATGCCCTATTTGTTTTTTAGGTTTTTGCAAGGCAAATGGGGTTAAGTGCCTTGCCCAAGGCCACACAGCTAGGTAATTATTAAGTGTCTGAGACCGGATTTGAACCCAGGTACTCCTGACTCCAAGGCTGGTGCTTTATCCACTACACCACCTAGCCACCCCCTGACATCATGCCTTATTAAAGAGAAAATAACTAATTTTTTAAAAAAATGGGTTTGGGGGCTTTATTTTGGTAGGCACACATTTAGTAGGCACCAGACCTTTTGACCTCCTTTCTTTCCTTGGCATGTGGACTTAGAAAGCCACCGTCTCTGATTTTCAGAACACTTTTCCAAATTCAGGACCTAAAAGTTCTACCCTTGGGAAGCTATTCACAATAAGGCTAACATTCTAGATCCTTCATCTTGCTTAGTCTTGTCTAAAAAATCCCAGAAAAAGATAAATTAGTAAGAAGAGAAATATCCCCATTAATTTTCTAAAATTACAGGACAAAATGAAAGAGTTGTATACAAATATTGTACACTGATGTCTCAAAATAGCTGTGATAGACCCAGGAAAGACTTAGAGACGAAACTGATTAGAAGCCAAAGTAAAACTCAGATGAGTTTGTTTCTCTAATCTTACCAAAGAAGATTAAATATTAGCAAAAAATAAAAATGAACATTTTAAAAGAAGACAGAAAATGACTATTTTGAATATAAGTTCAAATTTCATGAATATAATGTTGATTTATTCCTTAGGTTTACCATCTATGGGATTCCTTTAATTTCATTTTTATTGACAATATAAGAAAAAAAATCAACATTTACAAAATGGAAAAAGAAAAAAATTGAAAGGAAAAATGTTTTTCCCCCAGCTTGAAAGGAAATCTCTCCATCTTTTATAATAACAAGAAGGTACAAAATAAATTTTTAAAAATTAAAATAACTTAATGCTGGTTCCTTCAATTCTGACTAAATATGAAATCCACCTTTCACCACTAATGTAATTCTTTATGCCTTGTTCAATTCACTTACCTTTTTTTAAACACTCAAGAATGGCATAAATGCCTCCTTGTGAAGTCTTTTCCTTTTGCTTCTGTATGGAAAGGCTGTATTTCCATTGGTATGCATTTTATTTCCATTGGAAACTAAAAGTAAGTATTTTATTTCCTGTTTGTTGAAGAGGACCAGAAAGAAAAAAAAAAGGCCAAAGAACTGACCCAGGAGATTTTTGGTAAAGACATTTTTCCTTTCTCCACTGCCTAACTCTATCCCCCTTTTAAAAAATGAATGATAAATTCTAATGGAAAGATGAACTGCTTCTGCTTTATTTCAGATACAGAAATTGCCCCTGCTCTGAAAAGCTGCCCATGCCCATGAGGAAACTATACCCTTCCTGCAGATCCAGATGGTAACAACTTCAGTCATACATTCTGCCAGCCAAGACAAGTCTGAGGGTTAAACAAGAAGTTTGTTCTCTTTCTTACATACATACGGAAAGACAATACTACACTATGGCTCAAAAAAATATTTTAATTGGTGATGATTTCCAGACAACGATGTCAAAATTAACTTGCAGTCCATGCCCACTGGCTTAAATTTCATTCATTTGGGGTTCCATTATTTGCTTCAAAAGGGGAAACATTTCCTTCTACACACATTGGTTTCAACCTCCAAAGCTGTTGTATGAAATTCACCTCAATAACCCGGCAGGCTGCCTCAAAAGCCAAGCCCAAATCCATCACTTCATTGACATCACTAACAAACTTTAAAAACTCTAGTGTGAAAAGTAACATTTGCAGCCATCCCATTTACCACTGGAAAGACACCACTAAAGCTGCAGGGCCCTAAAATTGTGTTAAGTTATTTAAAATCATAATCTGAGACATTAACAAACACTACTAGATAGCTTGTTTCCATGCTTCCTAAAGATTATTTTAACCATCCCATCAGCTTCTCACAAAGTTCATTTATGTGCATGCTTTAGATTTATCCAAATCTAAAGTCCCAGACACACTCCAAAGTGGCCTTCCTACATATCCCTTAGTCAGATAAACATTGCACACACTAGGACAAGACTAGCACCCACACAAAGCTGATGAGATGACTGATGACTACACCACATCAAGAAATAGGCTGTTATAGAATGCAGGACTTAGCCTCAGAACACCTTAGTTTGAATCCCAGAACTATGTGATAATGGGTCAGTCACTTAATCTTTTGAGTCTCAGTTTCCATTAAATTATAAATTAGAGATATTAACACAGTACCTTCCTAGGGAGCTCCTTGGGAGGAAAATACTTTTTCTGGGTTTTAAAATGTTATGTAAATGTAATTTATTATCACATCCACTAACTTATGGCTAAACTAATGATGGCCTAGAACTTCTACCTTTCTTAGTCATGCAATAAGCATTAAACTAGCACTTCTCAAAACAATATAAAGGGGTGAGTGGGTGTCCAACATGTCTTAAAATACACAGACCATTTTTTTTAACCTAAAGGTAAAAATGTTTCATCTAGGACTGGGGTTCTGCATCCTGTCTTTTGTCACAGGTACTCCAAGTTAGTATCAAATACATTAGGAGTTCTCTGTTGTGTTCAGGGCTAAAGGCAGGAATTATGCACTGATGAAACCTCCAAAAACCCTTATGGGGCATATAAAAATGGAAGCAGTCACTGGGGTAGGTATTCTTCCACCTGAGGACAATGTCCCAGGGTAGTTAATGGTTCAGACTCTCCTAGTCAATGGAAAATTCCTATTGTGACAGTGAAAAGTCTGGATATCCTAGCACCAGCTAAATATATCACCTTGAGCTAGACTGTTGATTAATTGACAGAAATTTTGCCAATCATGCCACAAAGGCAGGTCACAAAGGCCATACCAGTGTACTGTGTAGAATCCAACAGCACAGAACAAAGATTTAAGATGGCAGCAACCTCCAAGAAACAATCATATACTAGAGAGATCTTCATGTAGCAGCACCGATTCCAATCTGCTTTCCCAGATCGTCCAAAATCTGACTCCTCTCTTTCTCCTCCCTATCCAATTTGTGTCCTAATAAGATGAAACTGAAGGGAAGGAGATAGGGAAAGATGCGCTAATTTCTCTACTGAGGCAAGGTTGACCCACTGAATTGGAGTCAGGAAAATCTGAGTTCAAATTCAGCTCCAGGCAATAACTGTGGAACTCTGACCAAATCATTTAATCTCTGCTTTTCTCATATATAAAATTAAGATAATAATAGCCTCTATCCCCAAAAGTTGTTGTGAGGATACAAATGAAATAATCATTTGTCCAAGAACCTTCAAACTCCTAATCTGAGCATACTGTTTTTGGTCTAGAGAAAAGACCATATGAACCCCAAACCAAGAGGTCAAGCACTTTACAAATCTTAAAAGTCTATATAAATGCTAGATACTATCATTATTATTGTGGATTTATCTGGATAAAATATTGCCTAATATCCTGATGTAATAGATCTCTCCCTTCATATGATGTCTAAAATTACCATCATTATAGAGAAGATAGCCAAGATAGGTTTTACTACTGCCAGAGGGCCAACTGTTAAAACCCTAAATCTTACCAGTGTAAGAAAAGAAGGCCTAGGGGTAGGGAGAGGAACTGGTTGGGCTCACATATAACTCTCTTAAATTAGCACAGTTCTTCTGTCTTCAAGAAGATCTACTTTGGTCACCTTGGAAAGGACTGCAAGGCAGAGGCTTGAGGAATGGATCAAGATATTGGATGGTCATGTTTTGATGGAATGAACACTGAACTAAGCCTTTAAAAAGACCTGAGTTCTAGAAAAAATCCAAGCTACTAAATTTCGTCACCCACGATGAGCTCCATAAAATGCACTGAGTAAGAAGCACACCACATATGTTCAAGTCAGTTCTTTTAGACAAATTCAGTTGAGATGGAAGACTCTTGGATGCAAGGCAAAGAGAAAGCTCATGTTGTTGGAGGATCATTATTGGGGAAGGAGGCAAGGAAAAGATAGCATACCTATCTGATAGTGTCCCAATTTAATTAGTTATTTTTGCTAATTAGGTACTAAACTGTTTTACCATTGACATTTGGCTCTCTGGGACAAATCCCAAGTTGCTCCAATTTGGCTTTTAGTTCTGGTTTCGGTCTTTTCCACTTAATAATGATAATACCAAGAAAAATCATTAACATCCATGAGTGTCAGTTTATTCCTCTGTAAAAGGAAGATCATACCTACTCTGTCTTTTTCACAAAGATGACATATGGTGGTAGGGGTTTTGATAACCACATGATAAATTGCTGAAGTGCAGATATTGTATCTTATACTTCTTTGGACCTCTATGCTATCCAGCACAGTGACTTTCAAAAAATTTCTATAGATTGCTTAACAAATAGTTAATTTCAGGTTGTGTGTTAACAAGGGACTTTGAGTTCCAAGGTCAGATCCTTTAAAACTGCCTACTGGATTTGGTTTGGAGTTTGTATCTTTTCTTTTCTAGGCCAACATTAATGTGCTCAGGTTAGGAGTTTGAAGGTGCTAGGAAAGGACACAGAAGAGTTCAACAAATGAAAAACTGCATTCCAAAAAAAACCAAAATTGTAAAATAAGTTTATCTTCCTGATGATGTAGTCAAGGAATAAGAATACTGCCCATCTAAGGGACTCTTTTTACTCCCTCCTCATGTTGGCCTATGCTATCATGACTGTATGAAGCTCATTATATGTAGAAGTGTTGATAGTCCCATTGAGTCAAGAAAGTGTAGACTTCTTATGAAATCAGTAATTAAAAATGTCAAAGCTCTATGTTTACTTTTTATTACTTACTCAAGACTCAATTTCATTCCTTATTCAAAACTCAATTCCCACTCCACTTCACCCCACCCCTTCCTTTACAGATTTCTTCTTTCTATGCAGTCCACCCTGACTTCAATGGTAGATAAATTTCTAGATGTCAGGCTTTATATTCTTCTACCTCAAATGGGATAATATATGTAAAATCATTTGTAAACATTAAAGTGCAACATAAATGTTAGCTACTATTATTACCTAGATTATTAGGTATTATTACCCAAGTAATATTACCTAGATTACTATACTAGTTCCCTGTTGCTGACCTTCCTACCCCAAATTTCTGTTCCTCAACACATCCTCCTTAACACTGATGGACTAACTTTCCTAAAACTGATTTCATCTTATTACCCCTCATTCAAGAATATACAATAGTTCTCTATTTCCAGTGACAACAAATTCCTCAGACTCTCAAGGTTTTCCATAGTATAATTTCATTCCAATCAGGTGGGTTTTTTCACCATTCTTTATTTATGTTCTACTCTCAAGTCCATCCCTATGCTCTTTCCATTGAACTGAAAAGCCCTCCTTCTCTCTTCCCCCACCAGTTCTACTGATATCAATTTCTGAAGGTTAAAATCCCATCTCCTCCAAAAGGCCTACTTACTATACCCCCTTTCTTCCTCCTTTGAACTCCAATTTCACTTAACAATCAATACTACAGAGTAACCTTTAAATACCTCTCTAACTAAATTTTGGATTTCTTGAAAGTTAGAACTCTGATTCTTATTCTTTTTTGTTGTAGCATTTTATATTGGGCATTCAGTAAATTGATATGAGATGTGGGAGGTCCCAAAAAATGCATCAGGTGCAAAGTAAAATGAGTAGAACCAGAATATTATACACTGTAACAGCAATATTGTACATTGATCAACTGTGAATGACTTAGCTGTTCTAAGCAATAAAAAGATCAAGGCAATTCCAAAGAACTTTTGATGGAAAATGCTATTGTCTCCAGAGAAAGAACTGATGGAGTCTGAATGCAGATTGAAGCGTATTTTTTAACTTTATTTATTTTTCTTTGGACTTTTTTTGTCTGCTTTCTTTCACAACATAACTAATATGAAAATATGTTTTGCATGACTGCACATGTATAACCTATATCAAATTGCTTGCTTTCTCAAGGAGAGAGAGAGAGAGGGGAGGAAAGAAGGGAGAGAGTTTGAAACTCAAAATTTTTAAAAAAGCAAATGTTAAAATTATTCTTATATGTAATTAGAAAATAAATAAAAAACTAAATTTTGCATATATATTGATAAATAAAACAAATCACCAAAGAAATTCCTTTTAAATTTTAAAAATACATATCCAACAGTCATTTCAGGTAAATTAATATTGTCCCTATCTTCTAACATTTTAGTTATAATAATGAAAATGAAAGGCAGTATAGATTCAAAGATCAAGGATTGCCTTGAGTCAAGTAAAACTAGTTTTGAATCCTGTCTCAGACATCCAAATTAATCAACAAACATTTACTACATACCAGCAAAGTTACTAGACTAGAGATAGGGACTGAACTTGTCAGGGTCACACAGTCAATTTGAAGCTGAGAAGGAACTTATCCTCAGTTCTTTCAGAACACTTGGCAGTCTCCCAATTCATTATACTATCCCTTTCCCAGTAGGACAATAGGCAAAAGGCAAAATTATAACAATCTCCCTCTGCCCTCAAGGAGTTTACTTTCTAACTGGAGAATGAGGAAAAACTAGGCATTTAACTCGTTAGTACCCCAGGTAACCACTAAGATTCCAGATTATAGAAGAGCTTTCTATCCAAACCAGTGGAGGGAGTTTCTACCTCTGAATGGAGTTCCCCTTAATAATGAAATAACAGGTTTGCATCAAGTGAAAATGGTAAGCTCTTCTGCACATGTCTATGAAGCACTATACTGCTCCCCCTTCTACCTGTTGAGGTAGGTAATGACAAGAGCACAACTCTCAAATGCATTTTTCCTAAAAGAAAGCAAAATAAAGTTGACACTAAGAACTATTCCTTTTAGTAAATGGTAGTTAAAAAGCAGGACTGAGTATAGAAAGAAAAGGGAAATGATTTTGAGTTAAAAACTACAGTCAGAACTTAGAAGTAGAGAAATCTGGCAACTCCTCTCTTGCCTTCACAAAGGTATTCAAACAAGATGGAATGTAGGCCTCAAGGAATCCCCATTCCTATTCTTTACTTTCAATTCTACCAAGCAAAATTGGCATTAAATACTTCAAGCCAAAAAAGAGCTTTAAGGAAAGGGGGCAAAATTGGCAAACTACTCATATAGTCAATCTTCCTTTAGCATTTCATTTCCACTCTCTTCAGATTACTAAAGGCAAATGTTTATTGAAAAAGTAAAAAATGTGAAAGTTCACAGGCTCACTAGGCTAACTGGAAGGCTCTGTTATGGGTTTGTTGTTGTTATAATTTTTAATGGAATTTAGTTTATACTAGAGAAAAAGGAAAATAATCAACAAACTGTTTCTGGTTGACCTGATTTATTTGTGTGGGAAAGAAGGATCAGTAACCACCAGTGGTTACACTATACATTGCTGGCACTGAATAGATAGGCTGTGTATTACCATTCAGATACATATACATATTCTTACTGTGAACATTACCAGTTCCTTGATGATCCAATGTTTCTTTTAAATTACTGTGTGTGATTGGAATTGAAGCAC
The DNA here is from genome assembly GCF_037893015.1 of Macrotis lagotis. Taxonomy (NCBI): domain Eukaryota; kingdom Metazoa; phylum Chordata; class Mammalia; order Peramelemorphia; family Peramelidae; genus Macrotis; species Macrotis lagotis. Next base: position 24,457,208 of record NC_133662.1, on the reverse strand, counting down.
AAATTCTAAATAGTTGGGCTAAGGATTTAAGATGTTTAATATAAAGCAGTTGAACCCATTTCTAAGTACCTGTTTTTTTTTTAATTTTCCAGAAATGCTAAGTGCATCATCTATTCTTATTTACATCCCAAAGTAACTAAAGAGATCATCTTTATATGTTTTAGTCTATATCTTTTGGATTCCTTCCCATCCCTTCCAACAGAGGGAATAATACCTTCTCGGAACCATCTGGGACAACTACATTTGGAGTGGAGGAAGGGAGGAAAATCCTAAAACCATGATAGCTAACTAAAGCTTCTCATTGACCCCAAACCCTCCTCCATGGACCACCAAATTTACTGTAACTTTTTGAGGTATTTGTTTCTATTGCATTCCTGATAGTACCAGTGCTTAGCACAGCACCTAAAATATAGTAAGCAAGCAATAAGAGCAAGCCTGTTTCTGGGACCAGTTTCAGTGTTCCTTTTTCTCACTACTGACTCTTCCTCCTTTCTCCATGTCATTTGGGCTTCCTTGATGTATGGAAGTAAAAAACTAGGAGGGCTTGTGTCCGTTTTTTAACACTCTGAATTTTCAAAAATAAACCTCAAATTACATTTCCAGGTAGGCTGAGTGGGCAATGGTTTAAAAACAAAGCATATGCCAGACAGGATGCTTCTAACTTTCCAGACATCCTGATAAAATGAGGATTATTACAGGTTTTCAGAATTTGCCCAGGGACCTGAATCTGGAACCAGTATTCTATAGCTCCTTCATGGTTTTAGGAATGGGAGAATAGGAATGTCTGCCAAGGGACCTGTTCTCTGCCCATTACCCACCTCCAAGTCCCAAATTCTATAGCTCTGAGTGAAAAACAGAAGAGCATAAGAAACAGCTCCACCCTCTGGTTTTGTCATCCCTGACCTGTATCCCCCTCTTCTTGGAAAAGTATCAAATTACCCTGCCTTTTCATTCTTCCCCTATGACTGAAGTGATGGCCAATGATCTAATTTGGGATATTTGATGACCTTTTCCCTTAGGTTTAGGCTACCTAATGTAATCTCTTGCTTTCCTCTTCCAAACAAATAACCCACACCTCCAAATCCTTTTAAACCTTTATCCTAAGCTTTCACCTGATCTCTAATCACTTTCTAAACAAAGGTATTTGTAAAAACTGGAAAACTTCTAGGCAGAGCCATCTGACTGGGATCTAGGCTGGACCAGGTGAATTAAAACTGTGGGAGTTTCCTCCCCCCTCTTTTTCTCTGCTTTTTTTTTAAACTCTTCAACTGGAAGTCTTTCTTTCCCCCCTTAGATTTGGTTTAAGGCACACTGAAATAATTTTAAAATGATGATGTTAAAAAAGACATTAACCAAAAATGACAAATGTGTATGCAGTTCTCATTCAGTTCTCATTGCAGGGTTACTGTATTAGACATAACATTTTCTGTAATGTGTTACAAGGCTACTAAACCTTCTAGGTACCCTTAATCCTGGCTATTATTACTCAGGGGACAGTGGTTTTTATTAGTTCTCAAAATAGTTATTTTCCAAAAAGGACATTACAGTGAGATGATCAACTTTACTCATCAAAACAGGAAGAAAGAAGACAAAAAAAGGAGAAAGGAGTAATTGGCAGACTAGTTTAGGAAAGACCCAGAGAAGCTGGGGAAAGGCAGAGCCATAGACAAAGAGAAGTAAGGCAGCTTGGCATCATAGCAGTCACAGTGGATTTAGCATCAGAAGATATGGGTTCAAAACCAAACTTCTCATGCTTCCCCTATTTTAGACCTCTGTTTCTTACAACAGCAACAATAAAAAGATTAGATTAGGAATTCTTAACTCTTTGTGTCATGGACCTCTTTGGTAGTGTGGTGAAGTCAATTCATTTTTAGAGAATATTTTTAAATGCATAAAATAAATTACATAATATTACAAAGAAAATCAGATTTAGAAGTCAGAGCAGTTTTATGCCAAGACTTCCAAGTTAGCCTAAATTAAATTACAGTTATCTAAATATTTTTTTAAGTTTAGGGACCTAAGTTAAGAACTCCTGAACTAAATAGTCATCAATGTGCATTTTTAAGTCCTCTTCCATGTCCTCCTGTGTACTTCCAGAGACAGTAGAAACAAAACTTCTCTATGACAAGCAGAACTGACAAGTGACTGGAGGGTTTGAAACTTCATAACCCTATATTGGAAGTGATCTGTGCTCCTCAAACATTTTAAAGAGGAGAACGAAACAGAGAAAAATGAAGCCCAACTACAGTTAGGCATATAGTGTGTGACTGATATGTTAGTTGATATTTGTCTTCTGAGAAAATTTCTGACTTTAAACACTTCTGCAATAGTGAAATCTGAAAAGTTTCTAAATAGCAAGAATAAAAGAGTTTCACCCAGTCATTCTCTAAAGTGGCTTATCTAGCTTTCACCTTTATTGACTGTTTTGAGATTAAGATTTAGAATGAAGTCCAATTCTTCCTGGAAGAAACCAAATGAAGATAATTTAAAAGTGACCTAGATAGATACTGGGCACCAGATGATGATATAAATCAAGGCCATGTGACCATTTGTTGTTTTGGGGGTTTGATGAAAAAATCACTTTTTCTACAATGACCCTAATCATTAAGCTAATGAATATTAACATTTATTTAGAAGAACAAGACAAGTACACAATCCAGAGATTCAAAACTGACAGGAATAAAAAAAAAGGTAGTAAAAGTGTTCATTAAGAAATTAAGAGGGGGTGGCTAGGTGGTGCAGTGGAGAGAGCACTGACCCTGGAGTCAGGAGTACCTGAGTTCAAATCCAACCTCAGACACTTCATAATTACATGGCTGTGTAGCCTTGGGCAAGCCACTTAACCCCATTGCCTTGCAAAAAGCTAAAAAAAAAAAGTAAGAGATTCCTTCAAGGCCCTAAAATTCAGGAAAATGTGACTTTTCTCACCAAGTGGTTATATATAGACAGATATCTCTACACTCTCGATATTCCTACTTCTTTTTACATTGCACCCATTATAAGAATGATGGCTATGAGTGACTTTTATAAAAGTGGCACAACTTTCCCATCAAACTTGAATTAATTCAAGGGTCATCTTCAGGAAGTCTTTCCTGGTACTCAAGTTGTTTCTGCTTTTTCCTGTCCTTCAAAAATATCATTTGTGTGGGTTTGCATATGTTATACATATATTATATACACACAATTAAAGAATGTGTGTATATTATATAATAAACATATATGAGATAGATGGATGGATGGATGGATAGATAGTATGTGTGTATGTATGACATAATGTCTATAAACCACCTAACATAGTACCTGGTGCACAGGAGACACTTAATAAGTGCTTGCTCCCCTCACTCTGAATTTAATTATCTGTGATAATGTTTTTTGGGGGGGGGTTGATTGATAGAAGGCACTTAATATATGTTTGTTAATTGATTAATTGACTGATAAACTGGTATAAATTAGATTTAACCTCTGATCTTGAAAAAACTCTTTCAGTTTTTTCCCCAAAATAATTTATAGGATAATCAAAACATATTATTTTCTGGGGGGAGGGGCTTGTGATTCATTGAAAATCAAGGCATTTGGATTCTGATTTCTGTTCTGCTACTATCTAGCTGCATGATCTTTGAGCAAAGTCTACCAATTTCCTAAATTATAAAATGAGAAACATGTACTGGGATGATCTAAATCTAACATCTATTTATCTGAGCTGCTCTTTTTGTTGATTACTGAAAGGGATTGTCTCAACTCAAATCCTCAGAACAAAGGATGCAAGGAAAAAAGTTTTTTCATTTCTAAGTCTATATTGGAGAAAATGACCTTATTCTTCAAGAATTGACTTCAATAGACATTGGAGATTAAAAGTGCCATAAATAATCATGAAAATAATGGAACTGGGAAATTAGTTAACTTTCTGTACTAATTGAGTCTACCTTTCTAGAATACTCAGAAGAATGTTCAATGCTAATCTTACTTTCACTCCACCTGAATCCAAGAGAAAATACTTTGTCTCTTAAAGTTAATGTTTTCCCAGACAACATAATGGAGTTAATAGGGCTAATTTTTCTTCCTAGGGCTATAAGAGAGAACCAGTTAACTTGTTTTGATAACTAAAAGCACTAAGAAGAGCTAAGTCACTATAATAGCTCTAATTTACATAGTACTTTAAGTACCTCCTCACCTCTGAGTCAGGTAATCTACCTGCTATTATCCCTATTTCACAGAATAGGAAATGTAAAGTGATTTGTCCAAGGTCACACATTATTAGAGCCAGAACTCAAACTTCCAAGACCAGGGACTGAGATTTAAGTTATTTAGTACCAAGTCAGTTGATTTCACTAATTTGCTACCAATATTTGATAAGTGTATAGGCTTAAAGATCCAGAGTACAAATATTTAACTTATTTTTTTTAAAGAATTCGTACCAGGTCTTTCAAACAATTTACAAACCAAGGACTTAAAACCTAGTCCATCTTTTGTTTCCACTGTTTTATATAGAGAGAATAATAAATATGGAATCTATTCTTTATCCAAGCAAGCCCCTCACTTGAGTCTGATCCATCAGAGACTCTTGTTTTCAATCTCTTTGCCTTTATGGGCATACTCCCCATTGCATACATTGCAAACATGTGACTAAATCTCTGATTTAAAAAAAATAAAACCAAAAAAGCACTTGATTTGTCCCTTGCAAGCTATATTCATATAGCTCCCACCTTCATATTTAATCTGCTAGATAAAGAATCCAATATTTGATACTTCTAAATCTTTATCTCTCACTGAGTCTTCAACTTCTTGAAAACAGACTTGTAATTCCACCATGAGGAAGAATGGTAACACTCTCTTCAAGGTCACTGATTACCTTTATACCAGCAAGTCTGAATGACCTTTTTTCAGTTTCCAACCTCTATGACCATTTCTGTTATACTTTTGAGTACTCCCATGCCTTCTGTATACTCTTGCTCTCTGATGGACCTCCTGCTCTCTAGTTGATCAATCTTTGTTGTTTTGTTTGCTTGTTTTAACTGTCTCTCTGTCCTCCTAACTACCAGCAGTGGTATCCCCCAAGTCTTTGGTTTTGGCTACATTCTCTGATCATATCACTTCCCTACCTCAAACCCTTCAGTGTTTCCCATAACCTATAGAATAAAATATCAGTTCTTTTAAAGCTTTCATCAATTTGGCTCTTACCTTGCTTAATTTTATTTCATATTACTCTTCTTCATGCATTGTTACTTCTGGTCCACCGGCTAAAAGTTCTTCCTATAGTATCTTGTCCTGCATTTTCTCCAACTTCAGTGCCCTTATTTGCAAAAGGACACTGATTTCACTGATTCCTCCTTAACTCTCCCTATTGAAGTTCTTTTCTTCCTTCAAGGTTGAAACTCTTTTCATTGTAATTCTAGGATAGCTGAATTTCTTTTTTTCTTTTTCTTTTTTAGGTTTTTGCAAGGCAATGGTGTTAAGTGACTTGCCTAAGGTCACACAGCTAAGAAATTATTAAGTGTCTGAGACCCGGTTTGAACTCAGGTCCTCCTGACTCCTTGCCGGTGCTCTATTCACTGTATCACCTAGCTGGCTCCCTAATTTCTAATTCCGAAAATATCAATAGATATTACTAGAGTGTTTGACAGCAAAATGTTAAATTTTCATTGTGAATATTTATACCTCAGAAACAGGTAAATGCTATAAATCAGGACTTGATTTGTTGCTTTGTTGTTTGTTGAGATTAAAGTAATAGAGAAAATATTAATAACACAGATTAAATAAGTTTGTTATAGCTACATTTTTTCCTGAGATTCAGTTGTTAAATATTTATCAACAAAACACACCCCTGGCATGACCCACATAAACAAAAGATCTTTGGAGGCCTTTATAATTTTTAAATATGTAATGGAATCTTGAGACCAAAAAGTTTGAAAACCACTGCTCTTTGCTTTGTCGCTTTCCTTGATGCACCCAAATAAATATTTTTCTCTCCCATTTCAAATTTTCCTGGTGCAATCTGTCAGCCTCTCCTTTGTCATCATCATATTCTACCTTATTTCACACTTGTTTGAGATTTAGGTTATATTGTAAACTCCCACAGGCAAGAACTGTGCCATATTTTATCATTATTTCCCCAACATCTGAGATGTCACCTTGCTCACAGAAAGTACATTATAAATATTTATTGTAAATATTATATATTTATATGTATTACATTATAAATTTTATATAAATATTTATTTTGTTGAATTGAATAGTCAAGTAGTCAGGATGACCCTGTTTTAATGAAATGAAAACTCAGCTCAATGAAGTTTAGTAACTCACTATATACCAGAGAAATCAGTATTAAAACCAGGTATAACCCCTACTTATTTATGAGTTTCAGAATCCCATAAACCAAAAACTGCCTTCCCTTGTAGGATCTCACTACAATAATTCAATCAAATTTGGAAAAGAATTGAAGGAAAGACCAACAAATTAGTCAAATGTGTCATTTATGCCTTGAGTCAAACTCAGTTTTTTCTAACCCCAGGAAAATGGATGCTTCCTTCTGAATATGCATGAGTCATTCCTTTGAGCTCCTGCAATAAAGGTAATCAGAAAGTTCAATAATCAGAGGCATGATACCACCAAGTTTCCTATTTCAAGTCCATCTATGCCCCTACACATTTTATGGTGCTTGAGGCTGCTTTACTCTTCTATTTCAGATTATCAACACCACCCATACCACCCCCCAAATCAATTGGGAAACTTAATTTCCTTCCACCTTACTTTTCTTCCCAAAATTGTATACAGCAAGAGATATTGTCTCCTATCTAGATCAGCTTTTGCAAAGTTGTATAATTGGCCAAAATATAAAAAAATATGATAAGTATTCTGAAGAATGTGAATGATTTTCCCTGCAAACCATAAAGGTTGCTCTGGAACTTCTATCATAGCAGTCCTCTTCCATTTGTAGGCTTTTGTTGTTTGTCCATCATTCTCAAAGAGGATCATGACATAAAGAAGGAGATGTCATGACTTGCAAGTGAATTGGATTTAAGTGAGTGAAGATCATGCAAAGTCACCATCCTTACTCTTTCCTCCATAGCAATCTGGGTTTAGCAGCAAGATATGGATGACCATGAATGGAGATGGTTCTCACTGGTAGGCCAATGGCATGCCAGTGTAACTACAATTTGAAACAGAACATCCCTAGGTTCCTTGCTCTAGGCACAATTCCCAGATGACCTTGAATAAAACAAAAGGGGAAAACATCTCTTTGATCTTTTTTGTTCAGGTAGTTAATTATTCCAGTCATATCCACCTAGGAACTATGATGATAAGGTCCACACCACCAACAATAGAAGACTAAAACAAATACAAAGAAAGACAGAAAAGTTCTGTAATACAGAGCCCAGGCATACTCTTTGTGAGCTAGATTACTTGCTTTCTGTCCAATTGCTGTCTGTCTGGAAACTCATACTTACATAAAGTCAATATATTTGTTCCATTTGATCTGTATCACAAATTTGATGTTATATATAAACCCCAAAAAGGTTTATCAACCACATAGAAAATTGCTATTAAAAAGGAAAACAGGGGGTGGCTAGGTGGCATAGTGAATAAAGCATCAGCCATGGAGTCAGGAGGACCTGGGTTCAAATCCGGTCTCAGACACTTAATAATTACCTAGCTGTGTGGCCTTGGGCAAGCCACTTAACCCCATTTGCCTTTCAAAAACCTAAAAAAAAATGAAAACAGGAACATCTAGGTGGATGCATGGATCAGCTACATGACCCTGGGTAAGTCATTCAATCCCAATTACCTTCAAAAAATAAAATAAAATTTCACTATAGAATAAAAGAAATGAAAGTAATGTGGGCAAAGGTCCATAGCATTTTGAAATTGGCATGTAGACTTCAAAAGTAATGTATATACATTATGCCCTTTACTTAATCTTATTCAAGTTCTATAAACTCTCCTTTAAATCTTAACTTCCCTATATTTCCCCTATAACCATGTTCCAAAGTTTGATCTTACATTGATGATACAGTGGAAAAGACTGCTGAACTTGAAACCAGGAAAGAACTGGTTTTCATTCCACTTCTTACTTAACTATACATGTAAACTTAGGGAAGTTACTCAACTTCTCTTCATTTAATTTTCTCAACTGTAAAATGAAGAGACTGAGACTATATTATTTGAACTCTAAGGTGCCTGCTGGCTCAAAGTCGCATGAGTCTCTCACCTTGTCTCTGTTCTAGACTTTCAAAGATCCATTTTAGTATTATTTCTCCCAAGGAAAAATGGTCAGCCATTCAGTAAACATTTGTTACATGCACACTGTGTACAGAGCACTATGTTAGGCACTGGGGAAAGCACAAAGTTTAGATAAGACACAATCTTTACTCTCATGGAACACAGAATCAATGTGGTTTTATATGACAGTAGTTAAGAAATCTCTGGAGGAGCTCTGGAGAAAGACAGGATAAAAATGGTGACCATTTCCAAAGAATATATAATGTAGAGAGAGGTCTGCTCTTGATATAGGTAAGGTATTGATACATGATAAACTAATGCCAGTACTTAATTTCTCCTTTAATTATTATTCTTGGCTATCAAATAATGAGTCATATTTCAGGATTTTTTTTAATGATTGTCAGAAAACAAGTAACAACCTCTCTTTTGCTGTTGTTTCTGGTATATGTGCATATAATAATACATATAATGCATATAATGTATATACATTACTTTTGTAAGTAATTATAACTGTCCATACCAAAAAATGGATAAGGATGGAGAGTTTTTTTAAGGAGAAAGTATTGCCTATTATTGACTTTTAAATACTACAATTCAATTTTAAAAAAAAGGATCCTGCCCTTCCTGACATGCTTAAAAGTTTCTTTTTGATGGTAACATGGGAAAAATCCCCCAAATCTTTTTTTTTCAGCTGGCTTCCCTTAGCCTTAGAGACACCAGAAAATCATAAGAGCAACAATCAGAGCTTATCATATCTTTGCAGATATCACTGATCTTTGCAAGAAACACACCTACTCTTTTCTTTTCCCAATTGCTTTTCAAAGTAAAATGTCTAGTGCATGGGGTGGGGGGAGGGCAGAAGTGCCAAAATTCAGAAAATTAGGAGGAAGGCCTAAATAAATAAGGTTTAGAAATGCCAAGATGAATCATAAGGAAAATGTGGTTGATCAGACAAAACAACCATAAAAATAAATAGAAGAAAGCAGTTCGTACCTCTTCTGACCCAACACTGAACTGGATGTGGAAATCCAATAGCAATGAGAACTTGAGAAAGGTAGCCATTCAGAGATTCAAATGTCTTCAGTGAATTGAGGAGCCCAGTTTATTTTGGGAAGAATGAAAAAAATCGATTTTCTAAATGTTTTTCCTTTTCCTCTGCCATGTGGCCCACCCACTAACCCCCTGGCCAGTTGTGTCACCTATTACAAATGATCATGAATAAGGAAAGTCTGCTTCTCTCATCTTCTCCCCAACATTTTTTTCTTGGTTCTTTAGAAAATTGCTGTGTTCATAGAACACTGTGGTAGGCATTGAAGAAAGAGTCTTTTACAGATCCAGAGTGCTTGTTCTCCCATTTATATCACAAAATTCATGATATCTTGGTCAGTGATTAGGACATTTAGGTGGCATACAGCACTGGTCTTGGAAAGATCCAAATTCAAATCTTGCCTTAGCTATTTATAAGTTAAGTGACCTTTAGGCAAGTCATTTAACCTATTTGCCTCAGTATACTGCTTCATTCAGATCATCACCACTAGTCCTGCTTCCTATCAAATCAGGCAATTGGATGAAATGGTTCTGGAAAAGGCAAATAAAAAGGATGTTGTACAGCATACATCTTACTATAATAAACATAATGTGTAAATCATGCGAACAGTAATTTCGTTGTCATGATCCTCTTCTAATACAAAGAACCATTATTATTATTATTATTATTATTATTATTGTCTATAAAATGAAGATGCTAACAGTACCTACTTTACAGAGTTAAATGAAGTAATACATGTGAAACACTTTGCAAACCTACAATGTTATACAAATGTGAACTGTTATAAGTAGTAGAGTCTTCATGAGTTACTATAGCCAACAAATTTCATTACATAGTAACCAAATTTCTCAAAAGAAGATGAGCCTCTCTAAACTTGGCTAGATTGTCCCTTGGACAAAATTGTGTCATATTGATAGAACTTGCCAGAGCTCTTATTGTCCTGGAAAGCTCCTAGAACCTAGGGTCATCTCTATAATAATGAAGCAAAACTTTAGTGGGGGAGAAGGAAGGGAAAAATAAAAAGAGTCCTCCGCTTCACATCACAGTTCCCTGAGCTAGCTATCACAGAGCCTCTGGAAGAGGCTCTGATTGGTTTAGAAGAAAAGTTTTCCAGAGAGAAGCATTTGACAAACAATCAGGTAGATTTGTACATAAGCAACTATTTGGAAAGCAGCTATGCCAGACCATTAAGCTATCATCCCTATGAGAAGTTAACCTGGTAAAGGGTTCTTTTTATTTTCATATAGCTCCTATCTCCAGAATTTGAATTGTGTAAAGAAAATATAAGGGAAAATCAGTCAGGAAATATCCCAATAATTCTTACTGTTCCATGTTCCTCAGTGTCTCTGTGCTCCTGCCAGCTCTGAGATGCATAAGGGTTTCTGTTTTCAGAAATAAATCCTTCACATTTCCTTTCTCCTTCCTTCACTAAGAAGATAAATTCCTTTAGGGTGATTTTTCTGGGCTGAATCTCTCAAGTTCCATGTCACAGTGGCTTTGCATCATACAATGATTTCTAACATCCCTTAGTCAGGGAAGTAATAAAGAAAGTTCACTAATTTATAAAACATCTATCTCAACAGCACTTCTATAAAACCACAGAAAATAGAGTCCAATCAAATCTAACTTTGGAGTTTAGCTCTTACATGTCAAAGAAGGTGAGGGGTTTCTAATAATGGTACATCCTCTATTCATACTACATCCATCCTATCTCTGAGAAGTATTTTCTTGAGCATCTGTCAGATTTGTTCATGTTTTGTTCATTTTTTTCCAATTGAATTTAAGATACTAATGGCAACCAATGTAAGGCAAATTACCCTCATCATTTATGTTTAAGGTCCCCTGTGGCTCAAAGCTGCAGAGCCATAATGGGAAACAGAAATCATGCCTTTGATTTTAATAGCAGGAAGGTAGCCCTTTGTTGCACTTCAGCATACACACATAAAATCACTGGGATGGAAGGAAGCTTAAAAAGTCAAGCAAGCCATCCCTCTGCCTTCAAAAAAAAGTGAATAAATCTAACTTATTTCCCTCCAGGCAAGTATCATCCTTTATGAAAAGCTTCCAGAGAAGGCTATTTAACAAATTCCCTCAGAAATGAAGGCCAATGTTTAGCAATACTCTCCTTCAAAAAATTCTTCCTTAAATCTAACCCAAATTCTTCATGCTTCTTTCCATTAAAGTCCACTTTCTCCTTCTATGACCTTAGTAGAAACATAGAACAGCTGGTCACCATACACTGTATAATAATCTTTCATAATCTTGAAGGTTGTTATTAAGTCATCCTTTAGTCTTCTATTCTTGAGGCTAAATAATCCTAGTTCTTTCAACCATTCTTCATAGGTCCAATTTTCCAGTCCTTTAATCATCATCATTAATTTTCTAAACATGCTCAAGATTTCTGTGTTGCAGAACCCTGATCACCTTTGGAATTAGTAATTCTGGTATAAGAAGACCTGGATTTTTTTTCTTACTTTCCTATTGCATATTATCTGGAAAGAATGACATTTAGTCATTAGCAACCATGAAGAACTATATTGAGTTCCTTTAGCATATTAGTTAGCAAGGCATTGAGGGAAAGAGCTAAAATGCAGGTAAATAAGAGGGAAGATAAGTAAAGGGTTGAAGAATGGGTATTTTTCTGCTGGTAAAACTATTAGACTATTGGGTCAATCCAAGTGAACAATAAAAACAGAGAGGAAGGAACAAAGGCAAAGTGATGAAAACACTCCATTCTACAGTTTTGCCTAAGGCACCCCCTCAATCACACAATAAAGGCCAGGACTAGGCAAAATTGTGAAATAGGCAACATTTATCTTGGGCACCTTCAGTCTCCTTTTCCTGTAGCCTTTACCTCTCCTTTCACCTCTTATTTTTTTCAGGAGGTGCTTACAGTTTAAGCCTCATTTCTCATTGTCAAATTAGAGATTTGTCCCTATTAAATATCAAAGTATAAGGAGATAAGAGAGGTTGCCAGCTTGTTAGAGTTGAGAGAAAACTGGTACTGGAGCCAGCTAGACTGGGGATCAAGTTTTCTCTCCAACATATACTTACTGTGTAACCCTGGGCAAGTCCCTTACATTGGCAGTGACTACAACTAAAGTTGTGAAAACAAGTCTAATGTAGCAAAATTACTTTTAGCAGTGTCTGGAATCAGATTAAAATGTAACTGGAGAATGTTTAACAAAATAAACAAAAATACAATGTAACATGGATAATGTTAATTTGTGACTTTCTAAGTCAATGTGTGGCCTGCCAGGATCTATTTCAGTTTGAAAACACTGCAGCAATCTAAAGCTATAAATTCTAGGGCTGATGATCCACATCGATAGAATATTTCTTCACTAACGGTGCCCTCTCTCAATAAAGCCACAGACCTAATCTCCATTTCATGTGAGAGGTTGGGGGAGAAGAAAAAGGGGAGGAGTGCTGCTGATTTGTAAAAGGAAACCTTTCCAAATTATATAATAAAGATGAGCCAATCCTGGGTAATATAACAGAAAACTAGATGGCACATATAATAGTGCTGGTCTGGAGTCAGGAAGACCTGAGTTCAAATCTAAATTCAGATACTTCCTTGATTTGTGACTCTGGGCAAGTCATTTCACCCTGGTTGCCTCAGCAACCTCACCTTTAAAAGGAGCCAGAGAAAGAAATGAGCACAGAGTCAGACATGACTGAACAGCAACAATAAGTAATATTATTCCTTCTTTTGGGCACTGGTGGTAGCAAGACAGTAAAGCTCAGTCTCATTAAGCTAATTATGCTTCCTCTTCTGTTTCAATGAATCATTACCACTTTATTCTATTCTTTTCTTAAAGCTATTTCCGATTAAATAACTGTAGCTATAGCCTGAGAAGCGGTTGCTGGTATGTGAAATGATCTTCTGCTAGGAGTTTTAAGTTAAGCAAGGTAAATTGACTATTCTCAAGAGTAAAAGCCCTAGTGACTTCAAATTGACTGTATGACTTAACAATCCTGCTGCATCAGCAGATTTGCCTCTGAGGCAAAAACTATCTTAAAATATCATTCAAGAATGAAAGGGAGGAGGGAAAGGTTTGATGTCAATTGTCACTCTAACCTCAGTAAGAAAGGCAACAGGGAGACATGACAGAACCAAATTGGGGATCATGAACTATGGTCTAAACTCTTCTTCACAATCTATTTGCTAACATATCATGGGCAAGGGCAAATTACTCCTTTAATATTTTATTTATTTTTCACTTGTTTATGCCTCAATTTCCCCATCTGTAAAATGTATAATGTCTCCCTCACAGAGATGTTAGGAGAATTAGTGAGGTAATGTCTAAGTGCTTGGAGTTCCTTGGCAGAAAGGCGCTATATAATTACTATTTAGTATTTACACCACCCTTCATGTTTGCCAAGTGCTTTATGATCATTCCTCAGGAAATATTCCTCAGAAACAGTCTGTGAAATCTGACTTTTACATGACTTTTCATTTAAAGGATGAGGAAACTGAGGCAGGCTGAGGTTAAGTGCACATGCTTGGGGTCACTAAGAGAGCAGCAGAAATTTGAAATCAGCCACTGTCAAGTTCTCAACATCCTGATCCAGAGCTGATTCCCCCACTGCAAAAACAAATTACTCTTATCATTTCTGAATTCTGAGCTAAACTACCTAATAAAACTCCCAGTGGGCAATATTGTTTTGATGAGAAGGGTGAAGACAAGATTCAGAGGCAAGTAAAGATGCTAAAGAACTCAGTTACCATTAGAAACTTAAATTCTAGGTTCAGGATTCCTAACTCTTTCTGCAAGGTTGGTAATTATTCAGACTTCAGTCTCCTCATTCCCTTTCATTTGTATACACATGAGCTCACAGACTTAAAATTAGAAGAGACCTTAAAGATCATGCAGTACAACTCCCTTGTTCTGCATAAAAATTGAGATCTAGAAAAGTGATCTAAGTTACTTTCCTGTCCTGTCCTTCACCCTCAAAGGATTCTAGAGGTACTCATTTTCTACTCAGAGCCAGTTTTGAATTGTGCAGGACCTAGAGGAATCACATGCACACATGTGCAAATGCATACACACACACACACACACACACACACACACACACACCCATCCAATATGCTCCCACGCTGCCCCGCTTCCTCCCCACCACCATATATACATACGTATACTTCCATTACTATTTTAACTTCAGGAAAAACAAAAAAGATACCAGGTAACCTGAGGAAGTCACTTGGAAGCAGTCACCTAGGAGAGGAGAGGGCACACTGAAGAAAAATTACTTTTTCTAAATGCTAGAAAAATTTCACTCTCCTTGGCATGTGGGTATTCATACTGTTACAAGATAAATTATAGATGTTTTGACAATAGTTTTGAGCCTCTGGACAACCATAACTCACAATGACAAATTCCTATCTAAACCTCACCAATACCTTATCCTTCTTCTGATAATAATAATAATAAGAGTAATAATAGTTAACATTTACATAGAACTTACTATGTGCCAAGCACTTTACAATTATTTCTCTACTTGATTCTCACAGCAACTTGGGAGGAGGGTATCATTATTATCCCCATTTTACAGATGAGGGAACTGAGGTACACAGAGCTACTTTTCCTAGGGTCACACAGCAAGTATCTGAGGCTGGGCTTTGAACTTAGAATGGGGGCTCTATGCACTGTTGTCTGGATGCCCCTCTTCTGCTGAGAGATGTGCAAAAGAGGAAGGAAAAACTCACATTGCAGTATACTCAGATGCCAAATTTGGGGTCCCAGGACTTGATTTCTTCTCTCCAACTCAACTACTTTCTCCCTATATGACTTTGAAGTCACCTAAGCTCTCTTGGCCTCAGTTCTCTCATCTATAAAATAGGGGGGAGCTCTGGGGTTGGTGGACTAAATTTTTGTCATTCCTTCTGGACCTAGATCTATGATTTTAAGAACCTGCAACATGGAATCAATCTTAGCTTTTCATTGACCATGTGTACATTAATATATTAGGTTTTCTCCATTTGATTTTTTTAAAAAGTACCTGCCAGGAGTGGCTAGGTGGTGTAGTGGATAAAGCACCAGCCTTGGAGTCAGGAGTACCTGGGTTCAAATCCAGTCTCAGACACTTAATAATTACCTAGCTGTGTGGCCTTGGGCAAGCCACTTAACCCTGTTTGCCTTGCAAAAAAAAAACTAAAAAAAAGTACCTACCACCTCTAACAGCTCCTTCACCTCCCTGCAACTCCAGGGTTATTTCTCAGACAACTCAACTACTTAATCCCAGAACATGGAGAGACTCCCTGATCCCCCAAAAGGAACAAGAAATAGGTTGTTACTCAAGGGGCTTGCCCTTTTCTGAAGATTGTTCTTTCCTCTTAAGAAATGGTATATCTGACAGAAACATTTTTGATCTCAAAGCCTGACATAATCCCCCCCAAAAAATAAAGAAATAAAAAGTATAAAGAGATGACAGAAATGAAGTTCTAGTTGTACACAGAGATAGATAACAGATTTCTTACAGATTTCTACTCCCATTTCTCCAATCCACTCCCCCACCCCCTGGCCAGGCACACCAATATCTACCCATTATAATAATACATCCTAATCCTAATTTTGGGGGAACCACTGGATGACAGAGAAGTGCTGAAAACTTCCAACAATATTCCTGGTGTCAAATTAAACTGCTGGGAAGAGACCTCTGAGAAGCAGTAGTAATAAGCTTGTTTTGGCTGGCCCTCCAGTGGGTGAAAGGGCATGAGGCCTGGGGCTTCAACGACTGCATTGTCTAGTCCATACAACAGACTGTGGGTCAGTCTATGGCAGGGCTTCTTAATCTGGTGTACCTAAACTCTTAAAAAAATTAATAACTATTTGAATATTTTCATTTTCCTTTAAATCCAACATTTTATTTTATGCATTTAAAATTATGATTCTGAGAAAGAGTCTATAAAACTTCATCAGACTGACAAAGGAAGGGGTCCATGATACAAAAAAAGTTGAGCCTCTGGCTCAAGTTCAGTCAATAAATGCTAAGTACCCCTCGTCTCTACTAGGCATCGTGCCATGCACTGGGGATACACAGAGAAGCAAAAGACAGTCCACATTCTCAAGGAGCTCACAGACTAATGGTAGAGACAACATGTACAAACAAGATATAGACAGGATAAGTGGGATATAATCAACGGAGAAAATCACTAAAATTAATAAAGACTGGGAAAGACTTCTTGTAAATGAGTCTTTACCTGAGACTTGAAGGAAGCAGGAGGCAGAGATGGATGGCCAAGGAAAAAAATGTTAAGTACTCATTCCCCTTATGTCCTGCTTTCTCTTCCACTTCTTCCCAGCATACTGTCCTTCACCCATCCCCTCAGTTGCTCAGTGGTCCCACACTGATTCCTAATCCAAGAATGGTAATTCCTATAGTCTTGAATGGCACACCTACTTCTGTAGTTTTCCATTACCAATAAGATATTTCTATCCTGTGTTCCATTCCCCAAAGGTCCTGCCTTCTACTAAATACCTTTCATAAATAATTTGAGATGAAGCCCTAAACCAGCAATGACCAAGGACAAGAATTTAAGATACTGATGAAAAAGATATTTTGTGGGAAGAGGGTTTGGAGAGGAGTTTTCACATTATGTAGACACCTGCCTCTTCCCTATACACAATGGGCCAGCTCTGTTTCATGAAACCTATGAATTCCTTCTCAAAATAATGTTTTAATGCATAAAATAAAACATATAAGATTACAAAGGAAAGAAATATATTACAATACAGTTTATTAATTTTTTCAAGTTTATGAACCCCAAATTAAAAACTGTAATCTATGGGAGAGCCACCAGAAAAATGTCTAATCATATGGCAGGTGAAATTGAAATATGGTCTGAACAGGAGAAAAAAATGTATCTTAATGAAAAAGAATAAAAGTCTTCACACACAATAGTTTTTCAAAGTTAAAATGCCTTAAAAAACCACAAAACTTTCATATCCTAGGAGGCTCCAAGCTGAGCAAAACTATAAAGTCCACAAAGTTTGTCTTTAGCACCTCCAACCTTCCTCTTCCCAAATCCCTTTGCTCCCTCCCCATATTCAGATGCTCATTACTTTTTTTTGCCATTTCCCTCCCTTTTCCCTTCTATAAAAATCTGCTTTAAGTAAATCAGTTATTTTACACCTTCCTTAGGAATTCAATTCAGTGAAGTTAGACAGAAGTAATCCACTCACTCAATGCACTTGTGAGCCGTAGGCAACTTTGGAAAAATGTGTTCCTATGAGTTACTTTCAACATTCTATATAACACATGAACCTTGGATTTATCACAAAATAAATAGTTACATGCCAGGAAAGGCATAATTTTCCAGCATTTAGAATATATGTATTTAGAAAAAAAGCATTATTAAAGTGGTATTGTCTCTCCCCCCACCCCCAACCTTTGAATGTAACACTCTAGCAAATTCTTATCTTTTCCATTCCTAATTCCATATGTAATTAGATGTTACATTATTAGAATCAGAAGTCTCCTAGGTAGAAGTCTAATGGGGGAACCAGGAGCACCAATGGTAAAAAGCTACAAAACTACAATCTGCATCTTCTAGGCTATTTCACCAACGTGTGTGTGTGTGTGTGTTTGTGTGTGTGTGTGTGTGTGTGTGTGTGTGTGTGTGTGTGTGTGTGTGTGTGTATGAATGGATGAGTGGGTATGTGAGTGGGTATGTGTGCATATGGGAGAGAGAGCAAGAGAGACAGAGACAGAGAGACAGACTGAAACAGAGAGAGAGAGAGACAGAGAGAAAGAGACAGTGAGAGACAGAGAGACAGAACACATTTTAGGGAGGAACATGGGGAATGGTAGCAGAAGTATATACATGACTGTTTTTTTCATGATTATAAACAACTCAGACAACATTCCTCAGTCTCTAACCTACAATTTTTGTGGAGTGTTTTCTGGGTCAGAAGATACCTGGTCAGATGGTGAATGTCTAATACCTTTGCTCATGAAGACAATTTCCAATTGCAAAATGAAAGACTTTTCTTCTCATTGAAGGAGCTTGCTGGTAGCAGTACAGTAGAGGAATGTGTTGAGGGGACCTTTGTTGTTTCCCCTCACCAAAAAAATAATCACTACCTAAGCAGTCACCTTCTTGGCCCACCTCAAAGGCCTTCAGTGCTGCCCAAGATCCAAGAATGAATGTGTTCAACAAAACCTAGTGTTGTAGGAAAAGCAACACTGAGTATGTTATAAAGTGATAAGTATTCTGAAAGAAAGTATATGTATACAAGTTTCTGGATGGGATAATAATTGGGTAGATTTGGGATCTGGGGGGGGGGGCGGTTCTAGTCTCACCCCTGGCATAGCTTGCTTGGACCAGCCTCTTAATCATTCTTCAAAATAATGACATTAAGTCAGATGACCTTTAAACTCTCTTTCACTTCTTAAATTCTATAAGCTATCTGAATAATTTGGTATCTTTTCTCAGTTTCTAAAATGACTTGACAATTCCAAATGATATATTCCTCCACTCCAAAATCTCTCCAGATAAAATGCAGTAATGTTTCAAGTGAAACGTAATATAGATACCCATACTTCAGTTTATAGTATACCTATAGTAGTTTACAAGGTTTATATTATATTAAATGAGAGTGTTCTAAGATAGGCACTAACCACTTCAATTTCTAAAAACATATGCTTCTCAAGAAATAATCTCAGAATTGATAGTTTCACATATTTGTGAAAATATAAAAATTTCATATAATTATAAAAATTTTGTTTGTGAAACTTTTCATCTATTTATTAATATATATTTTATGTATTTACTTTGATAATGAAAATGCTCATTTTTTCTGTTAAGTTCAAAAATTTTTTAAAGCATTTTTTAAAAAGTAGAATGTTTGTGTGTGTGTGTGTGTGTGTGTGTGTGTGACTTCAGACTTAATTCAAGGACTGGCTAATGGTACAATGGATTTAGAGTTAGATGACTGATTTAGAATTTTTGCTATTGAATCCCTCATATGATCTTGGACAAGTCATTTCCTCTCCTCTGAGTCTCAGTTTCCTCATCTGTAAAATTGAGAGTTGGTCTAAATTACCTCTAAAATTTCTCTTAGTTCTAAACTAATGATTCCAACAAGTACAGTATTTCCCCTCCACCTCCCCCCACCACACACATACACACACACACACACACACACACACACACACACACACACACACATTACTGATTTAAATCCTCTCAAGAATAAGAAGTAACAGCTTTTGGTGCACTCCAAAAATCTAATAGAAAAGATTTCCTTTGGGGAGAAAAATAAAAAAAGCTTTAAAGTAAAACTCCTCTCACAAATGCTTTACATGGTTTTAAGAATGAAAAGCTTCTAACTTCTACCCAACTATTACCCCATCCAGAAACTCACATACATGTGCTTTCTTTCAGAATACTTATCACTTGAAAAACTGCCCTTCTATATTTATTATAAAATAAATATATCAACTGAAACATATGTACATGGAAAATGTTCTGAAAATGACATCTCCTCATGAACATGACTTACTCCAGTGGGGGGGGGGGGAGTATATTCAGATCTCTTGATACCAGGGGTAAAGAAGGTTATATCTTCATGGTTTCTGAAGATAGACCAGGGAAGCCTCCAAAGAAGGGACAAGGCATGTTTTAACTGCTGTGATAATTTGCTAGGAAAGGATGTGAAGGGTATAGCTTTCCATGCTGTAGCATGCCATGTGTTACTGAATTAAATTACTGCCATGCAGTCTTCTAGTGGAGGAATGTGTAAACAGGCTATATATCCTTGCATCAGTTCCCCAGAATGTTGCACAACACAAAATGCCTCTCGATGTGTCATTTCCTTCTTGGCCATCTTCCCGGCTCCTGACAGTCAGTCAACAAAAAAAAAAAAAAAACTGAAAGAGATTTAAAGCTGTTCTACTCATGAGCACATTCCACCAACACCAGACATAACCTCCACCAGCACCTCTGGCCTTCTCCTCCTTCCATTCTTCTCCTGGGGAGAAGGAGAGGAATGGAGGCACGTGGGTGGGGAGGGGGGCAGGGAGTGTTCTAAGAACTACTATTGCAGTAAGCTAAAAGATAATACCTCTTAACCCTTAAAAAAAAATTCCCTTCAAACATTACTACATGTTTTGCTGGTTGGTTGGTCTTATGGTTAACATTCATTCCAGACTAACTCATATTCATCTGTGTTGACTATGGAGTATCTAAAGAGTATAGTATTTACCCATGTCCAAGGTGCATTTATGCACTTCAGAGAAAAGTCTGTAAGTCAAGAAAATCAAGGGCCTTTTTGCTAACATTTTTAATTCAAAACTAAAGAATCAGTGTCTTCAGAGATATAGTTCCAAGGTCTATAATAAGATTTCCAAACTCTTTCAACAAACAGAAAGACTCTAGTTGCTGGATCTGTTTTAGGTATAACATCTGCCTTTGGGAGCTTCTTCCTTAAGTCCTCCATCCAACACATTTTTACTTAACTCTCTGTCTTACCTCACATGTTGACAGCCTTTAAATAAGTATCCATGGAGCAAGTCCCTCACTGAAAGTCTAAAACTATTCAACTCTCTCATCCCACAGGTCTCCTAAAAGATCAAAGCACTACAAAAAGGGAAGAAAGATTGTGGCTGAGCTTCTACAGATACTATCTGAAATTTGGAATAGAAATTAATTACCTTTCAATTGCCTTCATTCCCTACCTATATCCAAGATAGTCACAGGAATGAAATTAAATTGAGATATATGTAAATTCCACCTTTAGGTCCAAAAAGTCAACCACAAGATGGGATACACATACATATATTTCTAGAATGAGAAAAAATAAAAAATATTTTGGATTGCAAATTCATCATGAGTTAACAATTGTGACATAATAGCAAAAAAAAACAATGAAATCTTAAGCACATTAATAGAAGCATTTAGTTTTAAACAGGGAGGAAGATAATCCCTCTGTATTCTACCCTGATTTTTAAATGTGGTTGCTATATTTTAAAGATATCGATCAGCTAGATCATTTCTAGAGGAGAGTTCCCAGGATGGCAAAAGAACTAGAAATCATTCCACATAAAAACAAATTGAAGGAAATGAGAATGTTTAGACTGGAAACAAACAAACAAAAAAAAACAACTAGGAAGTTATGATAGCCATCTTCAAGAATGTTTGAAGAGGGGGATTAGATTTGTTCTGCTAGGCCTCAAATGAGGGAACTAGAAGAAATAGGTAGAAGTTGCAAAGAAATAGATTTCAGTAGCACACAGGGAAAAAGTCTAACGTTTAAAGATGTTTTAAAATGGAATGGGCTTCCAATGAGATAGCAAGTTTCCCACTATGAGAGCCTTTCTGGTGAAACTTTGTTTCAGACAAGATAGAAATGATCCCACTTTCTACAAGAAGTCCTTCCCAGTCCTCCTTAATCTTAGTGTCTTCCTCTGAGATTACCTCCAATTTACTTTGCATTTACCTTGCTAGTACATAGTTGTTGGCATGTTGTCTCCCCCAATTAGATTTTAAGCTTCTTGAGAGCAGGGACTGTTTTTGCTTGTCTTTATATACCTAGCATCTGACACATCATAAGTCCTTAAAAAGGCTTCTTATCTCAACTTACAAAACCGATTCTATGAAGAAAGGCACATTGTAAAAAAAGAGAGGATGACTTGCTCAAACCAGCCTGATTCAGAACTCAAATCTTAAAACCTTTCTTCTCTTTCTAAAATACCTCCAGAATAGGGAGTAGAGCAAATTTCTCTGAGGAGTTAAGTAAATAATCAAAGACCAAGGGAGCTGAGCATGCAAGGGAATGAAAAAAATAACACACAGCGTCAGCTGAAACACTCAAACTTCTTCCCCTAGCACTGTGAGCCAGTGGACTAAGGCAGTCCTAACTATAAAAACAATACCAAATACTTACCCTCCCAGGTGGCCTCCCACTCCCCTAAACTCTAGACCCATTTGAAAGTAGGGAAGTCGGCCAACCAGAAGCAATGTGGCAGCCTAAGCCTGGGACCATCAGACTGGAGGAACAGAAAGAAAACAAGGAAAAAAGCATTTGAAGGGTTTCATCTCTTCCCTGCAGATAGTACCTAGGGAGCAAAATAAGAATAAAGGGGACACAGCAGAGAAGAAGGAGTAAAGAACAAAGGTTCATTTCTTCAACGTATACATATGAATTCTCAGATTCTCACTTGCTTTTGCTGGGAATTATGCCTGTAAATACACATAGGAATGAACATTTTCTAAGTTAAAAGATATAAAAAGTATAAAATTTCCAGGCTAGTCCATTCAAAAATATTCTAGATCAGGGCTGGCCAAAATGCAGCCCACAGGCCACATGCAACCAACAGGGTGATTTTATGCAGCCTCCTATAGGTTTACTAAATTCTTTAGTAAAGGAAGCTGAGTCACCATAGAGCTCTCACTGAAATGGAAAAATAAAATATATTGTATATTGTTTCAATAAAAACTTTTAGAAATAAGATTGGATAGCCCTGTTCTAGATTATGTCCAATGACCACCTCTGTATATAAAAAAATTTTTTAATTCCTAATGTTCAGTACATTCCCCCAAGAAAATCAATCAAGTTTATGTTTTCAAATAAAAAGTGACATAAATAGGGCAAGAAGTGGTCATAAGTATTTGTTGAAGAAATTTTAAAATGGCTTCTACATTGATTATGATAGTGCAGCCTACCCAAAATGCATTTGATCTACTCCAAAAATGTTTAAATCAAAACAAGGTCACTATGACTGAAAAAAGATTTCTAAATTCGAGGTAGTAGTGGGGAGGAAAAGGGGTGGAGCTTAGCACAAAACAATAGGGGATATATTAAAATGAAATTTGAAATATAAGGAGTAAAAAGAAATTAAAAATGGAGACAGAAAATAAGGAGTGGGACTTTAAAAAAATCTATATTACTAACAGGGATAATATTTTCAGTGATTTCCTGTTACCTCTTGCCAAGAAGATCCAAAAATAATGTTCTCTTTTTGATATTTAAAACTCCTCATAAGTCAGCCCCTTCCCATCCATCCAGTTTTTATCACTGTTTATTCCCTTCTATTCACTCTACAACTAAACAGACCAACTTGCAGTGTCTCAAACAGAACACTCCATCTTCCATCTCTGGACCTTTCTATTGGCTGCCTCCCATGTGTGGAATGACTCCCCCTCATCACTTCTATCTCCTGACTTTCTACAGTGCCTGATATATAGTAGGTGCTTTAAAAATCCTTGTCAAAATCCACTGTCTAGTAGATGAAGTGAGGAAGACCTGGATTCAAAATCTTCCCTGATATGAAATAATTCTGTAATCCTAAAAAAAAAAATTACCTCTATATGCCTCAGGCAAGAAAGTCCCTAGAACTTAACTTAAATCATAGATAGATTGTTAATATGAAGCAATGGTTGAAGGTCCATATCAAGAGTTCTCCCATGTTGACAAAACTCTTTATGAAAGAAACTCAGTAATACATTTGCATTGACTACCAATGCAATTTCCCCTTACTTGACATCCTTCTCTACCCTTGAAGAACTACAATGACAAACGACATATTCTCCTCCTTCCTTATGGGAATCCTCTAAATTAGGAAGAGAGATAGAACCACATGCTTAAACAGTTAGCAGACTGCTAATAGAAACTGATGTCTGACAGACTATGACATCTTTTGTGACATTACTGCTGCCACTGATGATGACTTCTGCAAGAAAGTACATGCTATTGATTCTTTCAAGTAAATTTGCCAACATAAAGTCAAATAGGCTTGCCTGAAAACAAGACTTACAAATTTGGGATCTTCAGCATGATGTCATGTCTTAAAATGATAAGCTGGCAAAGAAAGTAAATGTCATTCTGTAAAGATGTGCACCGTTTTCATGTTTACGCTACTTAAGATGAAGGTCCTAATAAGTCATCGGCTGTGTTCCTTTAAAGGGAAGTTTTATAACTGAGATGAATCACAACTGCAAAAGATCAAAGTCAAAAAACATCAATGATGCCATGGGGTACTTTTTAATCTTGTAATGAGTGATGATCATGTGCTCTTATGAAGTTAGTCCAACTGCCAACGCCAGATGTGTATATTAAGAAAAGGAGTTGTTTGTGAAGTGACAACACCGGTTCAGCTGCCAGAGACAAAAAACATAGAAGGATGAAGCCCTTCAGATTTCTGAGTAAAAAGATCTCAACAGATGTGACAATAGACCAGACCTCAGACAAAGGACATTGTTTGGTTGAAGGATCCCCAACTGCAGGCAATTTTGTCCTTGTTGTTTTGTTAAAGCAGAATCATAATTAGCATCTGTTCCACCTTGCTTTCCCCAGGCCATGTGAATGCAACTTAAGGCATTATTGATATCACTGAAAAGTATCATTTACTAATGTGCAGAAATTGGAACTCATGTCTCTCTAGGGGAAACAAGCACATGTAAAATTCAAAGTGTGGAAATCTACTTTATAGAAATATTTTCCTCTTAAAAGTGAGAATTTGAGGGCTTACTACAAAGATACCTCCAAAACAACAAGACATTTCACCAATCATATACAAAACTGCTGATGAAAAAGAAAGCTCATATCAATTAAAACCCAATTCTCCAGTTCTCTACTTAGACAAAAGTTGGAAGGAAGAACTTTTCAGATAACAGCAAGCCTTCAAGTTAGTCAAGCCATTTTAGGTAAGAGTGACATTCCCTTAACACTAAATTATAAGAGTAAAATTTTCAGTGGTTCATCCCATAAGAATGGATTAATTTCTGTGGCAAAAATATCCACTTAAAAAATAAAAGTCTTGAATTTTAAAAAATCTATTTCTCAGGAAATTTATAAAGATTTTTCCACATTTTTTGCAATAAAGGACTACAAAATTAGACAATTTGAATTTTGGTGGGCTCTAGTACACTTAATTTAATATTTGATAAACTCTCTCAAACAAAATACTACTTAATACTTGTAGAAAAATGAAAATAACTCTCCATCCCTGAAGTCTTAGAAATTAAAGAAAGAGAGCAAGGGGAAAGCAGAATACCAACATATTTGATGTCCAGCAAAAACTAAGGCTAGTGAGAGAGAGAGGGGACAGAAATCTAGTTGGAAAAACTGGTCCTGTTTAAAGTGGCTTCTGATGTTGGAGTCACCTGGAAATTTGTTCTGAATTTGATATGTCTTCAATTTCCACTCCCCACTCCCCTTCTAAAAGATACCCAATGATATTATGAACAGGACATCCAGATACTTACTAGATTTCCATCAACTGTCATTCAAGGATGTTGGTATAGGAATTTAGTCAACCAAAGAGCTTTGGTACCTCATCCCATTTCTGTGAGTCCTTGCTAACCTTAAAAAAAAAGTTGATCCCAAAGTGGCTGCTTCACACACCCAAACCTTAATTTCTCCAACAGAACATTTTGCAATTTGAAGGTACTCATATTCTTTTTTTTGAGTACTCATATTTTTGATAAACATCAACAAATTAATTCCTACAACAATTTAGGACTGTGAGTTTTAAAGCTGAAATGAGTAACTGCTAGGTGGTCTACTTTACCCCCTTAATTTCTATAAGCAGATAAACTAAGTGAATTTCCCAGGACAATAGAATAATATTGAAAAGCAATCATTGTTGAACTGTGAACTGATCTAATCATTCTGGAAAGCAATCTGGAATTATATCCAAAGTGTTATAAAATTGTGCATACCCTCTGACCCATCAATACGTCTATTAGGTCTCTTTCCCAAGGTTATCAAGGAAAAAGGAAAAAAAGAAACTGTTATGATCTAAAATATTCATAGCTACTCTCTTTGGTGGCAATGAACTGGAGATTGAGGGACGCCTCAACTGGAGAATGATTGAACAAGTTATTGCATAGAATTGTGATGGAATACTAGTGTGAAATAAGAAATGATAAGCAGTCTGATTTTAGGAAAATATGGACAGATTTGCATGAAGTAATGAAGAGAAATGAGCAAAACCAAGAGAATGCTGCATACAATTGTACACAGTGACAGTAATATTATGCAAAGAGTAGATGTGAATGCCTTAAGCTATTCTGAGTTATATGAATATTCAAATCAACTACAAAGGACTGATGAAGGAAGATGTATCCATGTTGAAAGAAAGAAGTGATACAAAGAACTATACATTTTATAGCTTCATTTATATATGTGTGTGTTTGTGTGTGTGTATGTAATGTTGGCTTTTTCTAGCGCAGAGTTGGGTGGGAAGGAAAGAAACACTTTGAATCCAAATGCAATAATTTAAAAAAAGCAGTCATATAAAGATGACCTCCTAAACCATTTCCTTACCAGTCATAGTATCTTCTCATCTTTTGTCATGTCTTCAGAAAACCAATTCCCTATCTTTTCTTGTATTTATCCTCTTAGTACTCCTAATTACCCCATATATGCACTCATCCCTTATATTGTTTCCCCCTAAAACCAAGACAGGAAGCCTGAGATCAGTAGGAAACACCTTTTAAAATGATGTATGTTATGTATGGACAAATATTAAAAGAGCAAGTACCACCCTTCATGCATGTTACAAGTGAACTTCCCTGCCTCTCAAGGATTTCAGGAGTTGGATAAAATGGGCAAATAAGAACTCTCCAACACAAGCAGTCATCCCTGACTGCAAAATCAGGGAAAGCCCCAGGCCCATTCAGATAAGAACTCTGAAACTATGCTTCATTCATCTACATGGGCTAACCTCCCTTACAAGTCTAACAACCTCAGGCTCCTACAGATGTGTGGGTCATCCACCTCTGAATAGGAGGATCCAGAGCTGAAAAGGCAGCGCTTGCACTGACCCAACTTTGTGCACTTGGAAGAATGCCATGCACATGAAAGGAGGAGAAAACAAAAACCTCAAAGACTCAGTTTTGAAGCAGGAAACCTCCCCAGCCCGGGCAAGCAGACAGCCTTCATGAAGAGAGACAGCAACCATAGGAGGAGAGGTATGTGGTAGTTCTCACTACTCAAGGATATGCTAGAGACAAGACCTTGCTAGCCTTTGTCTCCCTATTATAGGGGAAGGAAAGTGGTCAAATTTTGCCATTTAGGTAGGTTTAGTGCTGTGTCAAATTATTCTTACAACAATACCTCTGCCACAAATTAAGTTCTTTAAGAGCAATGGATCTATCTCATATATTTGTTCATCAAAGACAGAGTGGTAAAAAAGTGATGCTTCCATTGACATGATGTTTTTAATGTGGTTTGTACATCGAATAACCTTTAATCTCTAAATATATTTAAATACAGGTAGGCCACATTTGTTCTAATTAGTTTATCTGAGGATTTTTGAAAAATCTGCTTTAGTTTAGATTAAGTGAAAAAAATTCATATGGTCATGTGGAGTTTATACATGATATAAAAGTGATTGCTGGTTAAAGCTGCCGAATGCCCAGACAGACAAATAAACCAAGACAGATTAAACCAAGTCAGACTATATCTGTTAGCAGAAGATATCTATAACAATTACTGGAACATGACCAAACAACTGTGTTGTAACAATCAAGCAAGTTATCATTTGCAAATAAATTTTTTATAATTAAGGAGTGTGCTCTTTATAAAAGGAATGAGTGGGCGAATAGAAGAGTTAAAACACATTCTTAGGCCATGGGAAACATATACAAGTGCTTTCGACTGAACCTAAGATTTTTTAACGGTTTGTTATTTTCCACTTTGGGGATCTAGTCTGTTCATTATTATGAAACAAACATAATGAAGTTCTTACAAAACTTAATTCCAACTCTGGAATGAACATGAATTCACTTCCCAGTATTTTAGAAGTTCTAGTTGACTTTTGGCTAAGGATGGAACTGTAATTTTCTTTTCCTTTAACTGGGAATTTTTTATGATTTTTCCTATACTAAAGTGAGATGGCAATAGTGTATTTAGTCAAGAAATCACACAACCAAAACTATGGTGCCAATAGCTTCACTCACAAGTGTACATTTTCCACAAATCTATATGTGGTATCACTATATTGCACAGAAAGGCAAGTACTTACTTCGTGGTTCCCGAGGCCCATCTACTGTAACCTTAATAGCTCTGTGGTAGGTGGCAACTTGGGGGGGATTTGTGAAGACAGTTATTGTCAGCGTGAAACTCTTTCCTGCAGATGGAAAGACAGAATAATCTATAATAAATACAAGAAAAAAAAGAAGCTGTCAATGTTAATGTAACTATGAAAGTTTTCAAAGTACAATATTTTCCCCTCTCTGAAAAGACAGTAGAAATAGCAGAATTTAGAATCAAAGAATCTTGGTTACCAGGTCAGAATCACAGCTCTTCAACATTAGGCAGTTTGCTTACCCTCCCTTCTCCTCTGCTTCTTCATCTGTAAAATGAGGAGATTGTACTAAGTAGTAGACCTCTAAGCTCTTAAAAAAAGACCTACAGTCTTATGATCTCTGATTGTAAGAAAATGTACTCCCATAGTCCAAACCCAAGACAAAGAAAGCAATTCTAATTCTCAGTTCTAAACCTTCTCTTTGCCTGCACTTTTAGACTGTTACTAGACTTTTCTGTCGACAAAACACCAGTCTCAGCATTAGACATGACTGCCTTGATCCACGGTGCAACATTAAGAGTAAGACAGTTCCAGGTTTTAAGAGTGCTGAGCAGTAGCAATAATGGTAATAAAAACAAAAGCCACAGTCCACTCTTGGAGTTTTCTCTTCCTTTCGTTTTTCTGTAACATCAGGAACACATCCAAAACCAGACAATTTTAGAAGCCTTTATTTAGGTTTAGGTCATAACCCTATGAGAGAACAATAGTAAATCATTGTTGATTATGTTATTTACTTCACATGGCTTTAACATTTCATTTGCTTAACTGCACTACAATAAGAAGATGAAAGAGTCAAGTTCTTATGGGAATCATTTTAACAGGGAGCTAGTGTCTCCTGTCCTGGCCTTAATGTGCCTGTGGTATGATGATGATTTCATCATTACTGGAACAAAGTTTTCCTCCACCCCCAACTCCCCCCCTTTACATATGTCCCCACTATTAAGTCTTGAAACAATTCTCTGACAGTGGCTTATTGTGTGCCAGATATATGTGGCATCCTCCAAATGTACATTTGAATTTTAACTTTTAGGAGGGGGGCCTCCACACTTTGTTGAAATATCACAACTGATGATTCAGATTCCTGGGCAGAAGGTGATGAAAAGGAGGAAAGAAAAGACAAGGGAAATTGCGATATGAGCTTTGAATGTATGTTCTCCCCATAAGAAGACACAAGCCTCTGTTATGCAGACTCACTGACAGTTGTAATCTGTTAGATATGCAACGGTTAGTAATGTCAGATAGTCAAAACTGCAAACTGTTACAAGACAGGAAAGGGTAGGCGTATAAGAGTGACTCAATAAAACATTCAGCAATCTGAGGCCTCACTGCCCACTGAGATGGCTTCTGGACCAAGACCTTTCAAAAAGTTTTTTTTCCTTTTTTTTTTTTTGGACCAGTGATCCTTTCCCTTCAATGAGCTCTGAGAGCATTAAATCAAAACACAAATCTTAAACAATATGTAGCAATGCAAAACTTAATGCAATCTTTTCAAAACCTAATATGGAACAGGTTATATATAAAGCTTAATGCAGAACAGGTCTTTGGCTGTCAAGTCTAGTGACTGGGTTTTCTTTTCAAACCAGGCCATGGAAGTTCCTAAAATCTGTTTTAAGACACACATCATTTGTTACTGAGCATGTGGCTTTGGGTCTCCTAGACTATATATTTTCTAATGGCTGAGAAAATGAAGGAGAATATTCAGGAATATTAAAGAATCTTTAAGAGATAATCTCTTTCTCTAAAGGAAGCGTGTTCCAGTTCAGTGTGTTTAAAATAAATAAATACAAAAATCTAGAGCAAAATGATGAAGACACCTACTTCTAATGTGTGTCCTTTAAAATATCATATTTTGAGTGATTATCAATTATGAAATATATGCTTTAAATACTTCAAACTATCTTCCTCCAATCTAAAGGCCATTTAATATGGCTGAAGAGAGGAATAGGATAGGAAGAGAACAGAGCTAATCTAAAACATATACATAAAATTTCCTTTATGTTTAGTGTTTAAAAATTGGAAATTTCAAAGTTGAATGAAAGAAATGACATTTTTCCTCCAAAACACAAAAACTCACATGATTATAAATCTTGAAATAATACTGATTTTATCTAATGAAATAAATTTAGAACTGAAAAGGCCTCAGTGGTCAAGTCCCAATCCCACCATTTTACAGATGAGAAAAGAGAAAAGTTAAGGGATTTGTCACAGGAGACAGCCTTTTGACTTCAAATGTGAAATTTTTATACTTTACCATCCTGGCTCAAATCAATGGTTCAGCTGGCTCATATCTACAATTTCTAAACCTTAGCAATATCAGATGGCTATTGGAGAAAGATAGTATTTCTTTCTAGAGCATTGTTCTCAAAAGTCTACAGACACTACTAGGTATATAAAGAAAGATGCCATATACTGCAAAAAATCCATGGCAAAAAACTGTAAACAGTATTGATTAGGAAATAGGAGAACAAAATATTGTATTTGCATATACTGGAATATAATTGTTCTGGAAGAAATGACAAATATGAAGAAATCAGTTCAACCTGGTGAAGACTTACATGAAATGATACAATATAAAGTGAACCAACTGAATAATATAGAAAATATCTACAATAATATCAATGAAAATAATACTAAAAGGAAGTAGAGTGAGTAATCAGAATATCCAATTTGATCCTGGAAGGCAAGTGATGAAATTGACTTCCATCCTTTAAATAATAATAACAGTATTATTAATGGCAAAATGTTTATGATGCTTTAATGTTTGCAAAACACTTCACAAATATCTCATTTGGTCCTTATGACAAACTAGGTACATAGGTGCTATTATTAACCTCATTGTATAAATGAAGAAACAGAGGCATGTAGACATCTAGTGACTTGCCAAGAGTAAAAACTGTGTCTGAATCTGTATTTGAACACAGGTATTCCTGATTCCAAATTGAGCACTCTATCCCATGTGCCACCTAGAGAAGGAGGAGGGAAAGGATTTTCAGGAGTAGACTATCAAATATACTAACCAAACATGGTCACTCAAATGTGACAATTATTATTTTTCCTTTTTGCAAGGGAAGTTGGGAGGAGGGGATGAGGACTTTATTTTATTTATTTTTTTTTGCAATGTGTGGTGGGTATGAGTGGGGAAAATATTCAGAAAATATCCAGTGATGTGAAAACAAATGACAGAAATAAACATTTTTAAAAGGCTAGGGAAGTGTCCCAAATAATCTTTG
Organism: Macrotis lagotis; assembly: GCF_037893015.1. NCBI lineage: Eukaryota > Metazoa > Chordata > Mammalia > Peramelemorphia > Peramelidae > Macrotis > Macrotis lagotis. Next base: position 24,425,672 of record NC_133662.1, on the reverse strand, counting down.
ATTCTATTATTAATTGATACAAATGTAGTTAAGCTTGTTTTGAATCTATTTATATTTTAAATCCTTATTATTCCATTTTTAGATTAAAAATATTATTTCTTCCCCTAATTCAAAGGCAACATTCTATGCAAAAGAGAATCTGCAACATCCCAGACGTTTACTCTGAAATTAAAAAAAAAAACTAATCTAAATTTTCAAAGTGGAACCAGTTTCCTATGATGCCCAATTTATCCTTCCCAGATAAAGTGATGGGTAGTGATTTTGGGGAAGAAATAAGCATTTAAATTACAACTGTTCCAAAATCAATTTCCAAAGAACAAGATGTGCTTAACATTTAATTTTTTCAAAGAAGATTCTGCCCACTCCTTGCTGTTCTATTGAAAAGAGATCCAAGTAATTCAAAAGAGTAATTTGGGTAATATCAACAAATATAGAAATTATTTTGAAATAATGGACATTTCACATGCTATATATTTATATTTATATTTATGCTTTCTTAAAATAAAGTTTTACTTTATTTCTTGGTATCTGTCATCAACCAAAAGAATATCTTTTCTAAACATCCTTTTTTATTAGCCTTTGACATACCTTTAAAAATATATGTTCTTTACTCCTGGAAGCTAACAACTAATTTTAGTGCTGATTCACTAATTTCATCAGCCAGAGACTTATCTGGGGGTTACTTCTGAATTATGTCCTCAAGTCCTATATTTTCAGTTATAATCACAGGAGACTAACATTGAAAGACAATCATTATGGTAGCCTGAGGGACTGTCAGGCAAAACAGTGAGGGAATGCTGTTTTAGGTCAGGAAATACCCTTCTATTTAGACTCTGTTTCTCTCTTAGACTAATATAGTGCTTTGAATATATATATATATATATATATATATATATATATATATATATATATGGTCCTTTAAAAATGTTTATTGACTTCAATTTAAAGTTGTGTTTGAGATGAAAAGAAGCATAAATTTTGTTGGGACTTTTTTTTTTTAAGCCAAGTAACCATTGGCCGATTGAAAATGTAAAGGCAGGGGAAAAAAGGCAAAAAGGCAGCTATAACTGGAGAAGGCTAATATCAAATGCATATTAGCACATAGATGATGGATGTACTAGACCAGTGCAGAATGAGGCACATACTTTCTGACATAACCAAAGTATTGATTGGTTTTATTCAATTAAAAGTAATTGTTATGAAGCAGTGGGTAGTAACTATTGTTGTTAAAGGAAAAGAAAGAAAGAAAGAAAGAAAGAAAGAAAGAAAGAAAGAAAGAAAGAAAGAAAGAAAGAAAGAAAGAAAGAAAGAAAGAAAGGAAGGAAGGAAGAAAGAAAGAAAGGAAGGAAGGAAGGAAGGAAGGAAGGAAGGAAGGAAGGAAGGAAGGAAGGAAGGAAGAAAAAAGAAGGAAGGAAACAAAAAGAATGAGAGAAAGAGAGAAAGAAAGAAAGAAAGAAAGGAAGGAAGGAAGGAAGGAAGAAAGAAAGAAAGAAAGAAAGAAAGAAAGAAAGAAAGAAAGAAAGAAAGAAAGAAAAAGAAAGAAGAGAGAAAGGAAGGAACAAAGGAAGGAAGGAAAAGAAATGAAGGAAGGGAAGGAGAGAAGAAGGGAGAGAGAGAGAGGGAGAAAGGGAGGAAGGGAAAGAGAAGATAGTATCAATAAAACTTAAAAAATACATTTGGGGAGACAGATGGTGCAGTGGATAGAGCACCCAGGAGTAAGGAGAACCTGAGTTCAAATCTGACCTCAGACACTTAAAAATTACCTAGCTATTTGACCTTGGGCAAGTCACTTAATTCTATTTCCTTGCAAAAAAAAGTAAAAAAATACATATAAGAAAAAGAAATACCAGAGACAGGGCAATTTTGTTACCACTCTCTTAAATTTAAGTATATCTAAAAGTAACTACTAACATGTTCAAAATTCTATATACTATTCTCTCTTGTTCTTGGAATATGGAAATATTCATGTCTATTGAGTTCATGATGAAAAAAGAAAAATGTCAAAAGAAAAGGAAAGCATGATCAGAAACTATGTTCAGTTCTCAATCATAGATGTACAAGATAGGTTTCACTGAAGCAATTATCTAACCAATATCTGAGGACAAAACAAGTCCAAAAGTGTTAGTGGAGTTTTGCATGACCAGATTATAATAGCTACATTACCCTCTATAATGTGTTGTCATGAAATAGATTTGGTAATCTTTCTCAAATTGAAGGGAAAATACTATATAGCACTAGAAAATTCTGACCATTTCTTTAAGAACAGAGGGGGGGAAAATCTTTCTATCCATCCATCCATCCATCCATCCCTATCTATCTATCTATCTATCTATCTATCTATCTATCTGTCTGTCTGTCTGTCTGTCTGTCTATCTATCTATCTAGGGCAACTACATAGGGCAGTGAATAGAACACTGACCTTAGAATCAGAAGGACGGGAGTTCAAATCGAGCCTCTGACACTAACTAGTTGTGCGACCTTGAACAAGTCACTTAACCCTGATTGCTTTGCATCCAGGGCCATTTCCAGTCATCCTGATTCATATCTGGCCACTGGACCTAGATGGCTCTGGAGAAGAAATTGAGGCTGGTGACTTAGCACAGCATTACCTCCCTCAAATCCAATTCATGTGCTTGTCATGGCATCACCTCCCTGATGTGTTGGTCTTCTTTGAGAATGAAGGACAAACATTATTGTTGTTTTTGTTGTTATCTATCTGAGAGTGAGTTGGAGGGGGTGGAATTAGAGAGGTATGGTGGCAACCAGGTATTGATTTAGTCTTCACAACTTAAGAAAAATCTAGATTATAAACCAATGTATCTAGATCTGGAAGGGACATTAAAAGTCTTCTGGGACAGCTCCCTTATTTCAGAGATGAAGATGCATGATTATCAGAGAGGAAATTGGGGGAAAAAATGTGCAATAAACCAGGTCAGGTACAAAAAGACACAGGTTAGAGAGTTTCCTGTCACTGAAAAACAACTTACTCGTTTTCAAAACAATGTTAGATTCATCTTATCAATATTCTCTTGATGCTATTTTTTTCTCCTGACTTCTGTTTGCTGTTAACTGTTTCCTTTAATACATTGTATGGTACTGATATAATAATCTCTTATTACTTTCTCTCTCTCTCTCTCTCTCTCTCTCTCTCTCTCTCTCTCTCTCTCTCTCTCTCTCTCTCTCTCTCGTAGAAGTCTCTAAGACAAGTCTGGACCAATTTCTCCATCCTGCCTCTGGCAGCAGACTGTAGCATTTCAGATCCTCCACCAAGTCCCGGCTGCTTCAAAGGAAAAACCCTACTTTCTTCAGTTAAGATCATAAGAAATATAGGGGGAGGGGGTCAGCTCTGTTTGGACATAATTACACTTCATCAAAAGAAGCTTTCTTCATCTTCCATGCGTGAAAAGTCTGCAAGCAGTTAAGTCTGTCTTTTTTTTTAAATATAAAAATTGCTATTTGGGAAACCAGCCAAAACTCAGAAAGCCAATATAGTAAAACAGTGCACACCCTTTGTTTCTCTTTGAAGTTTCTTAAATAAATATGTTGAGGGTTTACAAAGTACACTATCACTTTGCCATAGTTTTTACTCAAATTGATCAGAGAAAACTTATGCAAAGTATATATAATACAAAAGCACTATAAATGAAAATACTAACCTGAATATGAAAAGTAAAATAAAAATTGTGCTGATTCCTTAAATACTAAACTCCGTTTCCTCTCTTTTAATCGAAAATAATATTTCACAGGATGCAAATGAGATTGAGAACACACAGGGAGTCCAGCATATTCTTTTGGGTGCTTATTAGAGCAAAGAAATAATTGTAATGTGGAACTATGCTAGTGACCGAGTCAAAGAGGTTTCAAACCTAATCATTCAGTAGTAAGATAAAATAGCTCTTTTTTTAAATGAAGTAAACTTAAATGTGACATAGAAATAACACCTTTTGCTTTGATTCCAACGGAGACACCCAGCTTCATTTTATTTCAAATGACCTTTCTGTGACAGTATCTCATTATCATGCATAATTGTCCTTTAAAAAAAAGTTTAAAAGGACAACTTCTTGGCCATGTTCCTAGAAAGTAAACTAAAACTACTCATCGGAAACAGCCCTTCTTGAATCTCCCTTATCAAGCTTTTACAATAGTAATAATTTGACATCTGATCCAAACTTAAGAGCAGTCAGTTTGGACTTTATTTAAAAACTGGAGTCTCTCATTTCCTATGATCCAATATTCTGTTCCTGCTATTCCAGAAGTAAATTTGCATTTTTAATGAATTTGCAGCACACAGTGGGGTTGCTTTTTTTTCCCTTTATAAGAGGACTTAAAATGGAAATATTTGTTTAAATAAACAAATAAATACATTAAGCGTAATAGACAGATGATATATAGGATTGTCTCAGGAGAATCCTGTGAAAACTGAAGAGTTGGTTTCCTTAGAGACATCCTTTTTCCATCATTAACTCCAATTATGAAGCAGCTGCAAAAAGGCTAAAAGGAAATTATTTTCTATTTGCCATCTTTTAAAAGGCTTCCTACAATTTCAGTATAGATTTCAGATGAGAGGAAATCCTTAAATACCAAAGGGACATTCAGAGTCATGATCATTTATCAGGCTCACCAATTCTGCAGTTATGCTAAAGTAAAGCAAGTTGATGCATTAAAGGTTTGCGCTCAATCCAATTTCTTAAAACAAAAAATCCTAGTGAAAAGGTAAATGTCAGTCATTGATGGAAGGGGTATGGACAAGTGTATAAAGCCTTAGCTAGAATGGGACAATTGGGGTTTTGCATTCAGAATGTTAGAAAATCTTAAAAATACTTTTAGTCCTAGAGCAACAATAGGACTTAGCACTTAGCAAGAAGAGTCAGTTAAAAGCAGGAAACTACCAGATGATCTGCTTCCCAATGCCACCCCACATCCAAGATGATTTCCTTCCCATCTCTGATCTGCCTGCTTCTCTCTTCTCCCCAGTGACTTCCCAAGCTGTGACTTCTTGGTGGCCCCATCCCCCTGTGACTTCCAGGATCTTGACTTTAAAAGAAGATAAAGGGTTCATTTTGTGCTCTTATCCTGGGGTACAGTTTGTGTTGCCCTAAAAGTACAAAAATTGCTAGTTATGTCTCTGTCTGTGCATTATTACTTTGAGAGTAAACAATGATCATGCTATTTTGCTTCTCCATAGAACAAGGCTTCTTAACCTAGGAAATGCAAACTTATTTTTTTTTTAACATTTTGGTAACTATTTCAGTATAATTGATTTCTTTATATATTGTATTTTATTAATTTAAAAACACTCTGAAAAGTCCATAAAGCTTCATCAGATTACCAAAGGGGTTCATGATAGAAAAAAGCTTAGGAACTCTTATTACAGAGTCATATTCCAACTTCAACTCTAAAACTGTGATACTAATGACAAATTGTTACAACCTAAGAGCAATTGGACTTCCATCAAGAAATTAACAATATATATTTCTCTTCCCCCTTTGCCACTCAATGAACTCCATTATCTGACTCTCTATAACCCAGAACTTGAACCTTTGAAAACTTCCTTCCCCTGTACCTTGACCTTATGTATGCATTAAATTTAGAAACAAGTTCCTCTGAAAAATTTTCTCAATTTTTCAAACTTATGAAACAAATCTAAAAAGTTAAAGGAGTCAAAAGATAATAAATGTCTGGGTCTTCAAATAAAGCATAAGCCACCCCTATTGGGGAAAGGAAAGCTGTTGTTTTGTTTACAGAAAAGTTTGTATGAATTTATTTCAAAATTCTAGTCTTTTGATTCCATTACCATCATCATCACCCTAGTTGTCTTTATATTTTAGATTTGCAAAGAACTCTAACATATATTATCTTTTTTTAAAGTCTCACCTCTTCCACTTCGTCCCACAAATCTCAGGTCATTGAATCTTGCTACTTGGTTTTTCATGACAGCAGATGCATTTCGGAGCTCAGCAGAATAATTTTCATCATTACCAGCCATGACGGTGACCACAGTCCCATCTGGTACTTCTCCTAGGGCTACCACCTACAAAAATTAGGAAATGACAACAACAAAAATAGCACATCAGGCAAGGTCTAAAATATGTGAGTCATTCTTCTTAACTGTAGGTTTTATCAAGAGCCTGTCACTGCTGTGGCACAGTTGTGGCCAACTGTAACAAAGCCTGGTGCATCTAAGCAAAGATGCCACTTCAAATAAACCCATATTTCAGGGTTCACCCATTTCAAAGTCAGATTAAAAGAAAGTTTCCTTCATTTCTGTGCTAAATTCTTCAAAGATGGTATGTGTATTTTATTAAATCTCCATGATCAAATCATCCTTAGGAAACATGTCACCAAAGTAAAGTTAGTGCCCACATGAACAGATTGCCTGCCATTGGCTATCTGCATTCCACAGAAGTTTGAGTTACAATCTAATCAGGATCACTGGCTGAAGCTATTCTAGGCTGGACATCACTTGGCTGAAAAACAGCTTATAGTTCTTAACTGTAATCCTGGACAACTTATTAGGTGATTAATCCATTTCAACTACTTTGAGTTGTTTCCTGATCTTCCTGACATACAGTCAACAAAACCAAATTTTAGCAAGTACCCATGATAAGCATTTTGTTGTGCCAGAGGATGGCACAATGTTCTAAAACACACTTTCTGACTACAAGAATCTAACAAATTGAGGAGATAAAAATGAAGAAATTTTAAAGGGTAGCTAATAATATAAGACAAAAAGGGATAAGTATAAGCAACTAGGGTGGAACAATAGATAGAGCCAAAAACCTAAATTCAAATCTAGCCTTACACTAGGGTGTGACCCTGGGAAGTCATTTCAACTGTTTGCCTCAATTTCCTCATCTGTAAAGTTGTTATAATAATTGTACCTGCCTCTCAAGGTTGTGAGGATCAAATGAGATAATGATAACTGTAAAGCACTTAGCATAGTGTCTGGCACACAGTATGCACTATGGAAATGTTAGCTATTATTAATAATTATTGTATTTAGCAAAGGAGTGGGGTAGAAAGTAAATACATCTCTAACAGTATTACCATCTGTTTGTGACCTTGGAGTGATTTTTTAGGGCTCTTTGTTCTTTAACTTCCACAATTAGTCTGTGACAAGTCACCTATGTTTATAAGTAATATAATTTATGACTCCTCTTTCTTCCTTATCTTCCAAATTCAGACAATTACCAAGTCCTGTTAATTCTCCCTCTATGATATCTCTCATCTCTGCTCTCCCAGGCCCTCCCCTTTTATTCCCATTGTCAATAACCTAATTCAGGCCCATCACCATCATGCCTAGATAGTCAACTACAGTTTTTCCACTCTCTAATCCATCTTCCTAATTCACAACTACTGAGCACATGATTCAACAACATGAAACATTAAATGACTCCAAATAATCCACTGAATAAAGAGCAAACTTGGTCCAGATTTCAAGAATCTGGCTCCAACCAATCTATCCCCACCCTTATCTCACATTACAATTCATGTATTCTTTGTAACAACTAAATCAAACTGCCCATCACACTTCAAGCAATGAAAAAAACCCTAATTATCCTTAACCGACTCAGTTTCTACCTCTTCCTTGAAGTTTTTTCTAATTTTTCCAGTGAAAGGGGATCTCTCTCCAATGAATTATCATAATAGTTTGTTTATGCCTCATTTAGATACTTCTTTCATTCTATTTTGTATTATCTTTATTCCTAGAGATCTTATCTCTCCTATTAAATTCCTACACTTTGAAGATAAGAATTATGTCTTATTTATCTTTTGTCTTCCTAAAGTCCATAGTGGACTAATTTGTACATAGTATATTAAGAAATGATTACTGAATGAATACAGAAGAATGTTAATAATACCAAATTCATGGATTCTATATGGAATGTTAGTTCTGTTCTTTTCTTGGCTGTAGATTATATTTATAATCCTAATTTTACTTAATCAAATGAAGACAGAGTGGCTAGATTAGAACATATCTTTTACTAAAAAAAAAGAACATATTCTTTAGACTAGGGATTCCTCCATGGACCCCCTATCTATGGACAATTTTCATTTTTAATATTTTACAAGTATTTCAACATAATTGATTTCCTCTGTAATCCTCTGTATTTTATTTTGTACATTTAAAAACATTATTCTGAAAAGGGCTCCTTATGCTCCAAAAAAATGTCAAAGGAGTCCTTGACAGGAAAAAGGTTAAGACCCCTCCTTTAGACAGAATCAAAAATATCATGTACAGTTTGTAAAGATAACATAATCCATTGTCAAGTCCTACCACTTGATATTATCTCAGCTCTAGTCATTTTTCTTCATCCATCCTCCAACTCTGCTACTACATTCAGATTATTTCAATCTTTTCTTCTTGGTACTTTCATATTGTCTCATTGAAATCATCCAATATTCTTCTGCTAGATTATAAACAAATATGTGCTATATATGATACAAGTACCTTGTGTGATAATTTACCATTGCAAACTGAGTACAGATTATTCATATCTATCCACTGACTCCCCAGAATAGACCAGAGCAGACTTCTGACCTAAAGGAATCAAGACTGAAGGCTTCTTCCTTTTACCTGTACCCTTTACACTAGTCAGCAAAACCTACCTTGCTTGTCATTTTGCTCTTTTCTCATTCATAGGAACTACTGATTGCAGCTACTCAAGTCATGATTCATATACTCTTTCTTAAATTTTGTTTTTTTTAAAGCAGTGGGGTTAAAGTCACATAATCAAGGTCACACAGCTAGTTAATTATTAAATGTCTGAGATCCCATTTGAACTCAGGTCCTCCTGACTCCAGGGTGGATACTCTATCTACTGCACCACCTAGCTGTCCCCAACCCATATTCTCTTAAAACATTCCTATAATCTTTGATTTCAAATTATCCTTGCTTCAATATTCATACATTAATAATTTCCATTCTCCTCTGAGCCAGGTAATTTGAGCCAACAAATATTTGATTAATCAATAAGCATGTATTTTAGGGGAGGAGGCAGTCAGGGTTAAGTGACTTGCCCTGGGTCATACAGTTAGTAAGTGTCTGAGACCAGATTTGAACTGAGCTCCTGACTCCAGGGCTGATGCTCCATCTACTCCAGCACCTAGCTTCTCCTCAACAATAATCCATGGAATATCTTCTTTATGCCAGGCACTCTACTAGGTACTAGGAAATTCAAAGACAAAGTCCATGCAAGAGGTTATTGAGGACCTGAACTGGAGGTGGGGGGCGGGGGGGGGGGGTGTGCTTGGGGGTGGAAGATTCCACATAAACAGAAAGAAAGGGACAGGAAGAGATGTTGTACAATAAGAATCAACAGAATTGATTAGAAATGTAAGGTGAATCACATGTACCAAAAATATTTATAGCAGCTCTTTTTGTTAATTAATTGAGGCATAGTTGAACAAATTATGGTAAATGAAAGTGATGGAGGACTATTGTTCTATAAGAAATCATGTGCAGACAGACTTAAAAAAACTGGAAAGACTTGCATGAACTGATGCTGAGTGAAATGAACAGAAACAGAGTACATTGTACATATTAACAGCAAGATTTTGTGATGATCAGCTATGATAAACTTAGCTCCTCTCAACAGTTCAACAAGCAAAAACAAGTCTAAAAGACTTGGAAAATGCCATCCGCAACCAAAGCAAAAACCATGGAGTAGGAATGCAGACCATAGGATACTATTTCCACTTTTTAAAACATGTTGCTTTTTTTTATCTTCTGCTTATGGTTTTTTTCTCCTTTAGTTCTGATTCTTCTTTCACAGCACAACTAATATGGAAATACATTAGACATGACTGTACATGTATAGCTATGTCAGATTGCTCATTGTCAAGGGGAGAGGGGAGGGAAAGGAGGGAGGGAGGTAGAAAAATGTGGAGCTCAAAAGTTTTACAAAAAAAAGTGAATGTTGAACACTATCTTTGCATGTAATTGAACAATAAAATAACATTCAAAAAAAGAAATATGGATGTGGAAGAGTGAAAAATTAGGAATAGCTAAGGGCTTGAAGCTTGGTGACTGAAAGAATGGCAATACTTCCAAAGAAACTAGGATGTTTGAAAGAGCATAATGGTGAGTCCTGATTAAGACATTCTAAATCTTATGCCTATGAAGTTGGAAATGTACAAAAGTGATATGTGACTAGAACTCAAAAGAAAAATTTAAGGCTATCTATGCTCAAGGAAATGATCATCGAATCCATGGGAATCTATTAACTCAAGATTTCACCAAGAGATTAGTAACTTATTAGGCATCTATTAGAAACAACTCTAATTATTAAGCACTAGGGATATAAAGACAGAGATATGAAATAGGTTCTACTTGCAAGAATCTAATTGGAGAAGAAAAAGGTTAGCTTAAAAAAAACTATGACACAAGGTAGAAGAAAAACATATTGTATTTGAAATTGGAGCACCTGGAATTGAATTGTTGCTATTTACCATACCACTCTGGGGCAGAGGTTACATAACTTCTCTAGAACACAATATCTTCATCCATAAAATGGGGGTGAAGTATAAAAATTTCTAGTTTCCCTTCTAGTTTTTAATTTTATGATAGTATGAGATGTTAATAGTTGATGATATTGCATAATTTTGGGGTATGGAATATTATGAAAGACTTCTTTTTTTATTTAAGGGAATGGGGTTAAGTGACTTGCCCAAGATCACATAGCTAGGTAATCATTAAGTGTCTAAGACTGGATTTGAACTCAGGTACTCGTGATTCCAGGACCAATGCTCTATCCACTGTGCCACCTAGCTGCCCCTATGAAATGTTTCTTGAAAGAGATAAGATTTTGTGAGTTGCACCTTGAAGGATGATTGGGACCTTGAAAGTGATGGAGACTGGATGGAGGGTGTCAGAGAAAGGGACATTTCAAGCATGAAGGACAAAAACTAGGAGATGAGAGGCACAGGAGGGAAATGTTGTACAACAATTTCCAGAAGAATAATCTCTTTTCTGTAGCCAATGACCACAACTGATGACTCCTTTTGTAATTCTGCCAATAACTATACAGTAAAGCATCAGAATCAACTATGTTCTTCCTTTTTCTGATAGTCAACCCCTTATTGGAAGGCCATTGATAACATCTTAGTCTTTAATTTGGAGTTCATAGGTTCATGAAGACTTTATTTACATGCATTCTATATATGTGTCATGTAAGAGCATAAATTATGTCTGTATTTGTATGACTTTATGTTACACTAAATATTTCTTGCCAATAGACCATCTTCCAAAAACATATGCATCTTTCTGGTACCAAATAAGGCTTAATATTCTCCCTAAGCACTTTCTGCACTGCTATTACTACCAAGGGTTCTGGGGTGATAATTACTGGCACTATTCTTTTCCTAATTTGTATACACAGTGGTTATGTTCACATGATCTATTTGTGCTTGTCCTGTGATAGAGCACTTTGAGCTTGTATTGGTCTGATCAGTCACAGTTGGACACATTGCAATTTGACTCTAACAGTGATGTCATTTTGGTCCTCTTCGAGAATGAACCAACCAATCAACACAATGTCAAGCATCTGAATATCTGGTCCAGAAAGAGAGCTGGCTACATTTCTCAGTTTTCATTTGAACGTTTGACATCCTGCAGATACCACTTGAGGAGTGTTTGACTTAATTCTCTGAGGTTTTCTCAGTTAGAGGGACAGGGATGAGGGCTTTATCCATGATTATACTGATATAAAGAGCATGCAGATGAGGAAATTACCTCTTCAAAGATGGATCAGTCCCTACCTTTTCGGTAAACACAAAGTCTTAGAGAACTGAGAATATAAGTGACTTGCGCCTATGCTACGAGTAAGATTTTAATCCAAGTATTCTTAATTTCATGGATAACTCTCTGTCCATTATACCCCCTGCTCTCATCATACAGATAGCAAAATTCACTTGGAACTAATTAAAGTGTTAAAGGGGGGAAAAAAAGGTGTGAAGACTATATAGTATTAAGGATCAGAATGCTGGAATTTTAATTCCAGTTCTGCCATTGACTTGTTATGGGACCTCAGGCATGTCACTTGATCTTTTTAGGGGCCTCGGTTTTCCAACCTATAAAATGGGAATAATAAAACATTCCCTCCCTCTATTAAGGATTAATAAACTAACATATGTAAAATGTTTTGACTGCTTAGAAGAAAGATGTAATATAAATACAGAGAGGATAATTATGACATAGCACTCTGGGTAAGACTTGGAGGGTTAATGTTGTATTCTAACCAAAGTCCAATTTGCACTAAATATAGCCTCTTGGTATAACCATCCCTTGAGGCTTCAACTTGGTATGTTATTCTTTGCTTTATATCCTGGGATAGTCTATAGTGTTACTGAGAGTATGGAATGGTTGCTGGGTTTCACCCCAGACCTGGCTGCATTTCAGAGGGAAGTAAAGTAATTTCCCCAAATATAAGGTTTTTCAAGAACTCAGAGACATTATTATTATACTGCATATTTTTAACATAATGGATTTTTTTAGTTAGAATAGGAAAATTGATTCAATATGGGAATATATAAAAGGATTCCCTAACAGTAACATACATAAATTCATTTTGCTTTGCCTAAGCATTACAATAATGACCACATTAATTACTGATAAGATTTATATTATTTTGTACAAAACAAATAATATAATTACAAATTTTAAATCTTCTCTAATATAAACAAAATAAGGCAATTTTGCCTTTAGCTAAAATTTAGATTGATAGCCAAATATTTTGTCTGTTCTACTATTTGTGATATCAAATCAAGAGACTACCTAATTCTTTCCTCAAGATTTTTAAAAGAATATTTGACTTTATGTGTCATAAGGAATTTAATATATGTGCATATATATATATAAATGAAAGTTTTTTAAGCAGTGTATCTATCTTTAAAGCTAAACAAATTTTTACCATTGACACTCTCAACTATTTAACACTAATTCATCAAAAAGAAAGTCAAAAAAAATCAAGAGTCTATTAAGGATTTCAACTGCACCCACACTATAAGTCTTCAAAATGTATTCTGATGGATGGATTGAAGCAAATCTTTTATCGATTAGGAACAAATATGGAGCCTGAGCTTATCCTGCAAATCTATCAGTCAATTAGTGAGACGTACTAAAAATGCTATCATGGGACAAAGAGTAGCTTGGAATCAAGACTTTTATGTTGAATAAAATGCTTTTAAGAATCAAATCCACACCTGAAAAAAGTAAAGAAAGGAGTTATATTGTGTCCCAGGGATTCTAAGGAGGACTTACTTTTGACCTTAGCTTACCTCAAGGTAACAAGGTGCTGAGATCAATTACCAATTAGCCTGAACACACTAAAATAAAAGAAGGTTGTCCTCCCTACACTAGTCTGAAATTCAGCATGGAATTCTGTGAATGAAACTGTAAATTACTATGCCTTAAGGAGAAGCAATGAATGAGGGAATAGCCCAAGACCTTACATTTTAGGTACATGGCTATTCATTCAGGTTCATATGGTCTTAGCAAATGAAAATAAAAACTGCCCATGACATTTCCATGGTGAGATTGCTGCTTTTATCTAATCAATTACTCTTCCTGGTACACATCATTGGTACAATGCACTGGTAACAGTGCCGATATGTAGTTGTTAACATCACAAAAACTGACTGAAGCCTGTAAGCTGTAGAATGTGCACATCAAAACATCAGTTACTAGTACCAAAAGGAAATATTCTAATGAGATCAAGGGCTTTATTTAGCAATGATTTCAAAATAATTTAAAGCAAAATACCTGAAAACTTTCACAAACGTTTCAGCTACTTTCAAGTTCAGGCCTAGAATTTGGGGTCAGCCAACTGAATTTCAGAAACAAAAAGTAAAACAAGCACGATATGCCACTTTATAACTTTAAAATGCATTTCACAGAGTAGAATAATTTTTATAGAAAAGATTTTGATTTAAGTGAGCAAAGTGTATGCCAGGCATTAACTTGGGTAAAATGTCTAAAGATCTGCAATCTGGGATTTTAAAAGTATAACCTTGGTAGTAAGGCCAAACGGGGGAAGGCAGACAGGGAACAATACAAAGTTATCTACAGTAGCTATTTTTCAAATATTCTTCTTTTGATCTTTTAAAAATATTTATTGTCCTAGATGTCCAAAGGTATATTTATTCTGCTTAACTTACCAATAGGGCACATTTATTTGTCCAAATTTACACTATTAACTAATAAAAATCAACATAAATATATTGCATTTAAAAGCATAAAATATAAAGGTTTCTCCCTATAGCTCTTCAACCTGAAATTTACTACAGATTTCCCTAACTTTTGCATAACAATTCACATCTGTTTTAATAAACTATGTTTTTGATTTAGGTGCCATGAGATCTGAAGGGCCAGAATATGTAGAAATGCAAATAGGCAGGGAAAATACAACAGAACAGCTTCAGGTGTAGCATTTAAAAAAAAAAAGAGTGTCCAGTCATGTTGAAAAATGATTTTATAATGGAAATGCTTCATTCATTTTGAAACCCTTCTTTTTGAGAAATACTGAAAGGCAGCATCTAAAATGTCACATTAACTATGTGTAATATGTCATATCTAAAACAGTTTTTTGTTACCTTGAGTTTTCTGGAAAAACATTTTAGGGAGATCACTAAAAAATGTAGTCCAATATACTCTAACATAAAACAGCAAAATATGCTTGTACGACTTTGTTTATAAAAAATACATCTGGAATTAGAAGTTTATATACTGTACTTTAGCTTGAAGTTATCTAGAAAAGCTGAGCAATGAATTCTAAAAATTGAGGATTTCAATTGCAATCTTGATAGACTATGGTACTGTGACAGGCAACTAATTTAAACTGTTTGGTAACTCCCTTATTTCCACAAAGCACTAATGGGTAGCATTTGGAAATTACTTTTTCATTACTAGTATCATAAAGGATAACAAAGGACTCTGAACTAACAAGTCATACTATTTTAAGCTTTCACTAAGATGGTCCAGAAAGAAAAGTTAAAAATATTTATTTCCATTTCCTTGACACCTGGGCTGACTGAACATTTCAAAACTGCAAGGTTTGTTGTTTTTTTTTAAGACCCCCTTCCTTTATGAGATAAATAATGTTTGTCTTTGTTTTCTTTGCTTAGTAGTCTTTTTATTATTTATTTCTAATCCATTTCAATTTTGAAAATTTTACCATGATTGCCTCCAAAAGTCTTTCCAAAGCTCATATGCATGCTAAAATTCATGGTCAATATCACTTGGTAAGTGATATATGAAGAGAGACAGCATTCATAGTAGCTTCCTTCAGGAAATTCTTTGATTTAAAAAAAAACTAAATTATTTACCCATCTTTTTGTGAGCATTAATATATATGAATTTCATATTTCCTTCCAAATGCTACTACCAAATTGTTGCCTCCAAAAAAAGTTGTCTCATTTTAGGCTTCCAAATTTGCCCTTGATGAATTACTCACAACAAGTAAATTCTGCCATACTGAAAAAGTATACTGTAATATCTCATGCAATAAACTTAGCTCTTCTCTGAATTACTAGGAAAACAATTTGGATCTGTACAACATTTAGATGGAGACTGAAAATTTTTGACAAAATTGTGGATGCTTCCCAATACCTGAATGTTTGGCCTATGAGGTCAAATGTCCGCTTTTGAGACAGAGTCATTTACATTTAAATGTTTGTCATCCTATAAATGCATAGGAGATTGTTTTTTGATTAATTCAATTTAGTATGTTATCTATAAATTCAACTTACTATTCAAGAGTAATCCATTTCCTTAAAAAACTACTGCTTAACTATATCACTGAACAAGTATGATTAATAGAGTAAGATGTAATTATAATAAATAAATGAAGTGTTGATAGTAAAACTCATCACATTCAATGAAAAAAGTGACTAAAATATTTTGTTTAGCTACTTGAGAGAATGCTACTTTTGAGAGGTTCAAATACTTATCTCTTAAATGATGTTATTTCTTTGTTAGAAAAATAGCACTTTTTATCCAAAGCATATCATATCAGCATTAAGCTGCATGAGGTAATAGCTTGAGTTTAATTTACTATCCCTGATCTTTCATTTAGCATACCAAACTCTATAAAAAGTCTAAATATCGGACAAATCTAGTCAAGCATCCAGATGTTTGTAAAGTGTGCGGATTTCTGGCATCAAAGAGCATATGTCACCTAGTCACTGGACTTTTAAAGTTTGACATCAAATGCTTAGTGCTATACAGACATAGCATTTATTTATTTATTTATTGTATATTTCCAATACATTTAAATTTTGCAATTATTTAACATATTACCTTCATCTAATGAGAATTCTGATCCTTGGGGTAAAAATGAATCTTTCAAATTACCTTTTGAGTTGGCAGATTAAATATCTATTCTTCACAAGTATTTCAAAATTTCCATTTTCCAAGACATAAAATGCAAATCATTAAAATGATTAATTAAGAAAAAAAAGATAGTAAAGACTAAAAAATATCTCATGAGCCAGTTGCAAAGTGAAACTTGCCCCAGAGTACAGCATCCCTTTCCCATACTACTCATTCCGATTTCTATACTGATACTGTCTTAATATAAAAACCTATCTAGATAACCAGCACTTTTAATTGACCTGGAATTTTCTTTCTTTCTACTTCCACCCACACAGTGCATCTGAATTGTTGAGTGGGGGAAAAGTGATCAAGGACTGGTAGCTGCTATTGGTCTGTGGGAGTTTTGGCACCAGTCCCAACACAGGAAACTGGCATAGCCTCCTCCTTTTCTTCATTCCCCTAACTTTTCCTACTTCTCCTCATCTCTATTGATACTACCAACCTAAGGGACCCCCAAGTCCAACCTGCACAAGTTCTGCCAATGAAGTGTGGTGAAGATTAGAATAGCCTTGGGGAGGGGGGAATTCCCAGTCTAGCTTTCTTTTTGGTTTTGCAACTCAGAAATCTAGGCCCCGGGGGGGGGGGGGGGGGGACAATATTTGTTTTCTCTTTCAGGATCTCCTCTTTATCTTAAACAAGTCCCCAGGTTATCCCCACTGCCCCGAGAAAGTACTTCATTCCTGCCTCCACAGTATTTGGGCTGCTCTGCTTGTCCCAGAGCCTTCATCTGGGCTGCTTCTCTCCGTGTTGCAACAGGCTGAGGACCACACACTCCACAACCCGACACGGTGCTTTCCCGAACCCAAATTCGCCGGTAGAATTGATATCCTAACCCAGATAACGGTATTTTCTAAAAGAACTGCTAGAAGGGACGGGGGAAAGACAGCGAGAGGACCGATTGGTTAAAGCGGGAATTTCAGATTTCTCCTGCTGTGGCCGGGTCCAGGTTCCCCATATCTTCAAGTCCTTATGTCTTTCCGCAAAAAAAGTGAGGGGGTGCTTAACCCACCAGCTTAGCTCCCATGACTTGTTGAGACAGAGAGCGTGATGTAAAGAGAAAATGTGAATGGGGAATAAAGGGGGCAAAGTTATTTTTCAAAGGATAAACCAAGGTTTGTTCCAACCTTCTTAGTATGAAGTAGAATTTTCACACACACACACACACAGAGAGAGAGAGAGAGAGAGAGAGAGAGAGAGAGAGAGAGAGAGAGAGAGAGACTAGGAAAATTGGGAGGGTACGTGAGGATCTCTGCTTAGATCAGGGGGACATCCTGGAACACACTAAGCAGCAATGCGAGCAGACCCCGGCACACACATACCCGCTTTGGGGGATCAGATACCTGCCCGCCCAACCGGCTCTTGGTCCTGGAGCACCTCGAAAAGCTCCATATCCCTGACTCTCCCACTTTCCCCTTAAACTCCACCCGAAGTCAGGGGCTTTTCTAGACAACTGCAGGCAACCTCTAACAACCGCTCCGCCTTTCTCTTCTCTGCCTCAGGGACTAAGCAAAGCCAGTCGCGGGTCCAGAAAGCCGGCACCCCACAGCCTCCAATACTCTCAGACGGACCGGTCCTCCAGCGCCTCCTCCCCAGAGCCCAACCTCCCCGGGTTAGAGGCAGAGTCGCTGGGCATGCACAGCGAACCCAGCCCTGGGAGACCCCCCTGGCACGAGAGATGGCACGGAGAGGCGGAGGCGAAAAAGAGCGAACTACCTAAGAGGCTCACAGAGCCCCAGTTTTTCCTAAAATCAAATTAGAACCGCTAGGAAAACTGTGCTGGAGGAGGGAAGGAGGGTGGCAAACAGAGCGGGTGCCCCTCGCCGCCCCCCGGGTGCCAACCCAGAGGCTAGTCCGGGAGAGGGAGGGGGAGCAGCTGGAATGAGGACTGGGGGAGTTGCTCGGAGGACCGAGGAGTTTACCAACGGAACCGTGGAGAGGACGCTGGTCCCCGGGTGTTTTGAGGGTTAAGGGAGAGAGAAGCTTGGCGGAGTCGGGGTGATTTAAGAGAAAGATACCAGGGCTGAGGAGTAGGAGTGAAGCAAGGGCTGAAGAGCAGTGAGAAGACACCGCTGGAGAATGGGGGGGGGGGAAAGCGGCCAGTGGGGGGGGGGGTTGGGGGGGGGGGAAGAGGCCAAAGAAGCGAAGTGGTGCAGAAGGTAGGCGGCGGGGGTGGGTTGGGGGCGACTGAGAGGTACACTAAGCTACCCTGGCGGTAGAGGGAGGAAAGTGGAACTGGGATGAAGGGAGAAGGAATTCAAAAGGTACATCACTCCGAGGGCGGGGAGCGAGTCAGCCCGGGACTGGGGAGCACCAAAGGCCCTGCTGCGGTTTGGTTTAGCAAAAAGGTGCAAATGGGGGTGACGGACCCCTGCTTAAAGTGAGGGAATCGGAACCGTCGAGGGGAACCTCTGCGGGAACGTTCTTTCCATGCCGGTGTAAGTGGTCAAGCTGGATCAAAGGGTTCGAGAGCAGCCTCCCTCGCACAAACGCATCCACAGGCACAAGTACCCCCTGCCCGGGCATGGGGAGCTCGGACGGGCAGCAGCCCCGGGGGAGCGGGAGGGGGGCTGCAGGGGCAGCCAGTGAGCCCGCCGCCCCTTCCTTACCTTGAAGGCCACCGGCAGGGTCTTGTTACAGCGCCAGTGAGAGGGCAGGACGGAGCACAGGAAGTTGGGGCTGTCGGTGCGGACGAGCTCGGCGGGGTGGTCAGCGATGATTTCCACCATGGTGCGGTTGTCGTGCGGCGGGCGCAGCCTGGGCACCGCGGCCGCCGCCGCCGCCGCCGCCGCCGCCGCCGCAGCCGCCGCGGCCGCCGCCGCCGCCGCCGCCTCCTGCTGCTGCTGCTGCTGCTGCTGCTGCTGCTGCTGCTGCTGCTGCTGCTGCTGCTGTTGCTGCTGCTGCTGCTGCTGCTGCTGGGCAGCCACCACCGGGCTCACGTCGCTCATCTTGCCGGGCTGCAGGCTGCTGGAGGGGGGGCTGAACCGCCGACTGGTGCTCGGATCTACGGGAATACGCATCACAACAGCCACAAGTTAGCGAAGTGGCCGGGGGGGAGGGGAAGCCGGGTGAAAAAGAAGGGAGAGAAGGAGAGGAGGGGGGGAGAAAGACGGGGTGTAGGCGAGAGATGAACCAGCTCGAGTTCGATGGAGCCGCAGGCCAGGAAGAGTCTGACACTCGGCGTGGGGGGCGGGGGAGAATGGAGGTGCTGATCAGTTCGGATTGGCGGGGTGGGGAGGAGAGGACGAGCAGATCTTTTCCGGAGTCTTTGGAAAAACCGAGGGTGGCAGCCGAGAAGGGGCGCGGGGCGGGGGGGGGGGTGCGGCGGCTGGGGGGAGCTTGTGGTTGGAGCGGGCTTAAACGGGGTCCCCTCGGACGCCTGGGTTCCTGGGTCTCCCTTGAGCCCCCCCCTTCCCGGAGTCCAGTTCAGCCGAGGCTTCTGGTTCAGCAGCGCCCCGCTGGAAGCAGCATAGCCCCGGGACTGCCTGCCGCCGCCGCCGCTGCGGCCGCTGCTCTTCCCACAGCTGCCCAGCTGCAGCCTGCTCCTCCGCCTCCACCTCCTCCTCCTCTTCCTTCGCCTCCTCCTCCTGCCGCCGCTGCCGCAGATGCTCCCCCCTGTGTTCTAGCTCGCTCAGATTACGGCCGCCGCCGCCGCTACCTCCGCAGCTTCAAGGCGCGACTCTTTCCTTCTCCCCCTCCTCTTCTCTCTCTCTCTCTCTCTCTCTCTCTCTCTCTCTCTCTCTCTCTCTCTCTCTCTCTCTCTCTCTCTCTCTCTGTTTTTCTCTCCTCGGAGTCTCTGTCTGTCTCTGTCTCTCTGTCTCTCTCTCCGTGTCTGTCTGTCTGTGTGTCTGTCCGTCTCTGTTTCTTTCGTTTCTTTCTCTTTTCTCTCTCTGTCTCTCTCTGTCTCTCTGTGTCTCTCTGTCTCTCTGTCTCTCTGTCTCTCTGTCTCTCTCTGTCTCTCTCTGTCTCTCTCTGTCTCTCTCTGTCTCTCTCTGTCTCTCTCTCTCTCTCTCGCTCGCTCTCTCTCTCGCTCTCGCTCTCCCTCTCTCCTTCCTTTTAGTTTTTATTTTCCTTTAGATTTTCAAGGTTCTAGGAGGTAAATTGAGTCGCCGCGGATCTCTAGACCTCATTTGCCATCGTTGCTGTACTGCCGCTGTCCACCAGCGGGGGAGAAACACCAAAGAAGACAAGTCCGTCCGTCTGTGCCGCAGGTTCGGGACACCAAGTCGGTTTGGGTGTTGTTGGTAGATGTTGAGAATGGATCTCAGAACATAGAGGGGTTTTCACTTCTACTTGTCTTCTTCCTTTCCCCTTCCCTGCCTCCCCCACAAGACCAGGGAGTACTTTTCTGAGCAAATGGATTTAGAAAGCCCAAGAGCTGACTTGATCCGACAGCGGTGAACTTTTAGTTTTTCTCAAAACGTCTCTTGCTGACTTCTGAGTCTGTCTCTCACTCTTCACCCCCGCCACCCCACCCCCGCCACGGCCAAAAAAACTTGAGAAAAAAGTTCTTATTTATTTGTTTTTAAAGCGGAAGGGGGGGAGTGAAATATCGGTAAAAAGAATAATTAAAAGACAAAAAAAGCGTAACTGATGGCAGAGGATAAGAAATAAACTTTTTTTTCTTACACACTCAACCTTGTGACTGCCAAAGGAGGAGGAAGGATTAAAAACAGTTGGAAAACTGTCAGCTTGGTGGTTAAAATAGGTTGGAAAAAACTTGCGGGGAGGGGGGCTCAATAGGAAGTTCCTAGTGCGTTTCAGCCCCTCAAATCTCTGCTAAGTCTAAAACTGAACGAATTGAAAATCATCCCCAATAATTTTTTCTCTTCCCCACCCCCAACTTCTGTGTGTAATTTATTTTTTTGTAAATCAGAGTTGGGGGGAGCTACCTTAGGTCCCCAAAAAAGTGGTCGAAAGGATGAAGGAGCGAGAAAAAAAAATGCCTCAGTTTTTGTCCTAAAATGTGGTTTTTGGAGGCTGGGATTTCTAATGATTAGGTTTTTGTGGTTTATATAGACAGGACTCTCTGGCTAAGGCGATCATTATGCTGATGAGAGTCAGAAGCACGTGGGTGTCTCCAGCCAGCCCTCAAACTCTGTAGCCTTCAAAATAAATACTGCAATGTGCTTCGCCCACAGAAGGGGAGGGGAAATACTGGGGAGGGGGGGGAGAATCTGTTGGAATCAATTTCACCCACAGGAAGGGGGGAGAGGGAAAGGGAGGGGGGAGAGGGAGAGGGGGGAGAGGGAGGGGGAGAGGGAGAGGGAGAGGGAGGGGGAGGGGGAGAGGGAGAGGGAGAGGGAGAGGGAGAGGGAGAGGGAGAGGGAGAGGGAGAGGGAGAGGGAGAGGGAGAGGGAGAGGGAGAGGGAGAGGGAGAGGGAGAGGGAGAGGGAGAGGGAGAGGGAGAGGGAGAGGGAGAGGGAGAGGGAGAGGGAGAGGGAGAGGACCGTTTTCTCTATTTGCTGGTTACTGTATCTATCCCGGCTTTTCATGAACATTTTTTTTTACCCGTAACAACTTGAAGATCTTGTTTTTCACAAAATGAAAATCATGAGTTGCCAAAGGAGTTTCAGACTCTAAGTAAGAATCCGACATAATGCAATATTTTATAAGAGAATGAAAATTCTACAACATTCTTTAGACTTTTAAGATAAAGTGTAATTGTTTTCTCAAAAAGAAATTTCTTAAAAGAATTGAAATATCAATGGTAATTTTTTTTAAATGTGTAAACACCTCGCCCACATTGATATCAACCTATTGAAAACCATCCTGGTAATTTCTAAAACTTCGCTGCAATTTACTGCTCCACTTAAAAGGTTGGATTATACTTAGGTTAGGTTAGAGGGTCTGTGTTTGCAAAGTGTAGAGGGCCCGGGGAATGCAGAAAGTGTGTGAGGGGCGTTGGGCTCTGATTGGTATTGACTTTGAAACTGGTTTCAAACCCGAGATAAACTCTTAGTTCTATTTTTAAAGCGACACGGAAGAAGAATCGCCTCCAGTCCTGGAAGATTAAAAGAGATCCTAAGAAAGAAGTTTGTGTGTGTGTTTGTGTGTGTGTGTGTGTGTGTGTGTGTGTGTGTGTGTGTGTGTGTGTGTGTGTGTCAGAGACAGAGAGACAGAGAGAGAAAGAGACAGAGTTATGAGCTCACGCAGATCAGAGGAATAACCTTTCTCGGATCCAGATTGAACGTAGGAAAATGCCCCCTCTTTGGGGGGCATTCTTTTCTCCCCCTTCCCTGTGTATCTCTACTTTCTCCTTTGCTTTTCCCATTT
Organism: Macrotis lagotis; assembly: GCF_037893015.1. Classification (NCBI taxonomy): domain Eukaryota; kingdom Metazoa; phylum Chordata; class Mammalia; order Peramelemorphia; family Peramelidae; genus Macrotis; species Macrotis lagotis. Next base: position 24,403,027 of record NC_133662.1, on the reverse strand, counting down.
CCTTTTTGCTCATTTTGCTAATTTACTCTCTGTGCATCCGCCTCTCGACCCCATAAAAACCACACACAGAAACATACACATGCAAGTACAAACTTCCTTCTCTTTCCTCTCCCCTCCCTTTTTCTCTTTCTCTACCTTCCTACAGTAGCTACTGCTGATGACAAGTTTTCCAAAAAGGAGAAACATACAAATGCAGCAACACTTGGAAACAACCCCCTTTCTCCCATTGCTCCTCATTCCAATATCTCTATCCATAAATCCCTCCGTCTCCACCCCACCCCACCCCCCAGGACTAGTTACCCAAGACTTAATGGGCTCAGGTTTGGGGATTATTTGAGTCAAATTTATTGTTCATCGAATTATTTTTATGTAGATATGTATAGTTTTTGTTTTGTTTTTGTTATTTTGTTTTAATGGGGGGTTTTTTGGTTAAGAGGAGAGTTCTAATTCTGGGCAGTGTTCACTCTTTACAAACTTCGTGGTCAATTTTTCCCCTTGCCTGAGGCTGTCGTTCGGGAAGAGGAAATTCTATTTTCTTTTTCAAAAAACAAAAAAATACCTCTCAGTTTGTGCCTGTGCCCTCCCTTGTCCACCACTTTTTTTTTTCTAGACAAAATATACAATCCCCTACATTGGCAGAGATCTCTCGGTATCAATCAAAATGAAATTGCGCGGGGGATGCAAAATGCTAAAGAGGGGAGGCGTTGCAGGAAGTTAAATTATTCCTCTAGTGGAAGGGAAATAGGAAGCTTAATAACCAACAACCAAGATGAAAACCATGCCTTCTGCACCGTAATGTCCGTTCCCTAGAAGAACCACTGAATTAGAAAAGGGTAAAGGAGACTTCACACACTCATTTTCAAATATGGGAAAGCTGAGTTTAAAAAAAAAAAGATTTAGGAAAGTTTGAAAGCTTAGTCAACGATATTTAGGACTTTGCTTCCCCTTTTCCTTCATTGTTTTGTCTTTCAATACGCTTTCTTTAACATCAAGGATAGACAAGGAGCAATGGGATAAATAGTAAAAGTCGCTGAGGTATAACTTTACCCTATCTACAAATAAAGCTCATGGAAGTGGGGGAGGGCAATTAAGGAGAATTTAGTGAATGCCAAAATTATTTATTTTAATTAGTCTCATCCGGTAGCTGAGTTTTATAGACACCATCCCTATCCTCCCCCTATTTCGTATTTCTGTAGAGGGAATATAATCAACTTTTGGAAGGTACTGGTCTTGATCTCTTAAAATATCCTACAGTTATTTATAATGTGGAAATGAAATTTTCCACTGAATATTCTAACAAAGTTTCAGGTATCTGGCACGAGTGATTTTTCAGGCTCCTTGCAAAAATATCCTGCTGAACATTTACACTTTCAACTGGAACTGAGTGAAACCTGGAACGGATCTCTTGGCTCAAAGCATTATTTTTAAAAGTAGAAAAAATTTAGAGACCCCTGAACTAAACCTCCCCTGGTAATAAAAGGCACATATGAAAACAGTATGAAATTTTACATATAAATGTACAGCTATAGAGTTAGCTTGTATGAGTTCACAATTTGGTTATGATTTTCTCTTCCCAGAAAACATAAGGTACACAGGTACACAAATTTCCTTAGATTTCTCTCAGGGAATACTCATCTTCTTGATTCTATTTAATGGTGTCAGAAACCAAATAGCCTTAGAAGAAATGTAGTAGCATTGAAAATTATGCATGGAAATAGACTGTCAGTGAAAAGATAATCTTCTTTCAATTAGTAGAAGTGTCTAGCATTGATACCTAGTGATTTTATTATTCTGACTTTAATGGATGAAAAAAATTGAAGTATGAAGAGGTCAGATTGCTAAAATCAGTCACAGAAATAATAGATCAAGTCTCTACATTGAAGTTGCCAGTCCTAAACACTAGAAGACATTTTATATTTTTATGCTGCAAATTTCATTTTCAAAATTTCAATACATAAAAAGTCAACTTTAATGACTTTCCAAATAGGGTAAATCTTTAAAACATTTTTTTCAAGGGATCCGCTAATAAAAACTTTAAAGTTTCTAAGTGGAAAAACCTTTTGGTATAATGGAAAATGGTGGAAGAGTTGATAGGGCCTAAAACTCAGCATGAATCAAATGGGAAAACTTTGTAAACAGGAATTCACTACAAGGGCATTATTTTATACTGTATGGTATGGTTATAATAGTACCTTCACTAAGTGTGCTTACAATATTTGTATCATCATTCCAATAATAGCTCACATTTTACAGTACTTTGAGGTTTGCAAAGCACTTTCCATATGTTAACTTATTTGATCTTCATAACCCTGAAAAGTAGATTATATTATTGTCCCTATTTGACAAACAAGAAAACTGAGACCAAGAGAGGTTAAATGACTTGGTAAAGGTCTCAGCTAGTAAGCATCAGAATTAGTATTTGAATTCTGATTCTAATCTCAGCACTGTATCCATTGTGCCACCTAGCTCCCACATAGAGAAAACATCTAGGGATCACAGTAGAATGTGACAACAGTGAGAATCAGGTTTTTGATATAATTGATTAGTCAGTAACTTTTTATTAAGCATCTACTATAGGCCAGGCTTTAGGAATAGAAATTTGAGATAGTCCCTGGCCTAAAGAAGTTTTCTGCAGACTGATTTCAAAACCCATTTAAAAATGAAGAATTCAAAACATGGACTATTTTGTGCATGATTCCAAAATTCAAGTTTGACTAATATTTTTCACAGTTCACCAGTTGTTTCAAATATATGTGAATACTGCACAGTTTTCATTTTTTAATTAATAAATTGAGAGAAATGAAGAAAGAAATAATTGGGATATTATGAAGATAAGGAATAGGGTTGTTTGCTGGATTCCTTTATCAATCAACAAACATCTATTAAATTTCTTTTGTGTTCCAAAAATTTTGCTAGGTGATGGGCATACAAATTCAAAAATGAACCAGTCCCTGACCTCAAAGAGCTTACATTCAGAGGTTGGGTTGTGAGAGGAAAGAAGGGACAATAAATATTAAGAATGCTTTTACCAGTGCATAGACTTCTCAATAGCTTTATCACTTAAAATAATAGATCACATTTCTATAGCATTTTAAGGTTTGCAAAGTGCTTTACATGAATTATCTTATTTCAACCCTGCAACAACTCTGTGAGTTAGATGCTATTATTAAAGTTCACATTTTACAAATAAGGGAAATAAGAATCAGAGAAGTTAAATCAGTTGCCAGGGTCACATAGCTAGCAAATTGCTCAGTCAAGACTTGAATCCATTTCTGACTCCAGGTCCAATCCTCTGTGGGTTATGTTTTAGATTTTAATTAATTTTTCCACTAACTCATTGTTTGGACTATTTTTAACAGCTTATGTTTTCCCCTAGGCTATGTCTCATCTATAGTTACAATAGGAAATAATATATTTGTAGTGGGAATCTCAGGATTATAATACTACTATCCATTATCCTGGTACCTTGTCCAGTGGCCCATGTTGAGCTTTTATAATAAAGGCATACAGTATTATTATTAAGGCAGACTCTTTCTATATGAGCTTTAATTATTACACTTTATCATCGAGTTGAACAATTGTTTAGTTGATCTCTAAGTATGGTGCTCAAAAACTTGTAAACACTGTAATAGCCTAAAATAGAAATTTACTAAAAGGTAAGCTGCATAAAAATGAAAAAAATTCAAGGATTTTCCAAAAGCATATAATCTTTTGCCAGTTAGTGGGAAGAGGGATAATAGCAATATACTTTTATAGTATTTTAATGCTGACAAGTCACTTTCCATACATGGTAATACTGATCAGTACTAATTGTACAGTATACAAAATCAACTCTGTGGTTGGCAGCATTCCAGGATATTCCAGCAGTGCTGGAAGAGAGCTGAAATATTTAAAATAGGATTTTGTGAAGGTCTACAATCAAACCGTCTACAATCAAACCATGAAAGATTACTTCAAATCAAAGGTTCCTTTCATTATTTCTTATGGCATGATAATAGTCCATCATATTCATATGTCACCAATTTCAGAGAAAGACGGGAAGATTGTGTGATCTGATGCAAGGTGAAGTATTCAGAATCAAGAAAACAATTTATGCAATAATTATAGCATTATAAGAAACAAAATAACTTTGAAATATTTTAAAACTCTATTCAATACAAAGACCCACTATAGTTCTGGAGAATGCATGATGAGAAATGTCATTCCTTTTCTTGACAAATAGAGGTGGTGGATTCTGTTGCATATATGTATTTACTCATGGCCAATGTGGGGATTTATTTTGGTTGACTATGCATATTTGTTACAAGGGTTTTGTCTTAAAATTTTTTTCAATGATGGTGGAGGAGTGATGGAAGGCAGGAAATAAATGCTTGTTAATTGAAAAAATTAAATTAAAAATTTTTAAATGAAGACTCCCTGAATTTCCCTCTATTTAGTTTCATTGCCTCTATCCAGAGGATTAAACTTGCTCTTCATTAGAGATTTTAAAACTATGTTCTGTCCCCTGTATCTCCTGTACCCTTTCTTCAGAATGAGTCATAAACATCATAACACTTTCAGGCAGAATGCAAAATCTACCTTACTATAGCATAAATTATATATTGATAGATTCAGACAGCTTAGTCCACTAGAATGTAGTATGTCTTCACATAGAAGTTCATCTCCTTATTCCAATTTCATTGAAGGAAGAAAATTATCTAAACTTTTATTTCAACTGGTACACAATAGGTGCTTAATATTTTTTGTTTAATTTTTGAACTTTTTTTCACCTGTATTAGAGTTTTATCTCTTATCCTCAGGATACCAGGTTGTCTGAGGAAAACATCTTTAGTTAGAGGTCAAACCTCCCCCAGGTGGTGGGTGTTCCTCTAAGGTGGCATCCATAAATTCTTCAACAAGGTTCTTTTTTCTTTAACCTTGCCCCTGACTAGGTTAATTTCTACTATAATTTTCTTCCTTCCTTCCTAGTTCTCATTAAGTCCCACAAACAAAACTTTCCTTGTTGTAATTTTCGGACCTTGAACTATCTTCCTGAAGTTTTTTTTAATATTAAGAACATTTTTCTTCAGATTTTTCTCTATCAAGTCTTGTTCTCTTCTAGTTCACATTTCTTGGCAAAGAGCTTTATGTCTCTGACCTCAAGCCCTCTACACCATTGTTCTGTCTCTATTCAGTCAACTTTTGGTCGTTATAAAGACAACTTCAAAAATTTCATTGATGTATCATATCTGCAAAATAACTTTTGCCTCAGTCAAATATATGCTATCAATTGCTATTAGAATAAGGGAGGTCATTATATTTGGATCTCCTTTAGACTTGACTTCTGCATTCTGTTAGTAACTATACAAGAACTCAGCATTCTGAAAGTTAACTTAGACAAACCACTTCTGCAAGCTTTCTGTAGAACCCTGACTTTGACAAAGGAATTTTATCATCAAACAACATCAATGATATACTTTGACTAAACATATTCTCATGTGAGAAGAAATAGAATATTAATCACAAGGTACCATTATTTTTTACCCACTGGTCCTCATATGGTTCTGATAGATGAAAGATCAGGACTAATGGAGCCAAAACACAACTAATGGGAAAGAAAGAGACCAGAAGAATAAATTGCACTAAAAGAAGAGAGGAGGGAGGATCAGACCATAGTGCTGTGAAAAGAGCAATGACTTTAGAGTCAGAGCACTTGGGTTCAACTATTGCCTCTAATACTTATCACCAGTGTGACCCCAAACAAGTCATGTAATTCCTCTAGGTCTCAGTTTCCTCATTTGTGAAATTAGGGAATTGGTTCACTTCTGGTTTACTTCTATTATCTATTATCCTATGATCCATATGAAAGGATGATTATACAGTTAAGAGTAAGTCTGTCCTCCAAAACCACTATAATCAAGATCAAAACAAGTGTAGTAAATTGGGAAACAATTTTTATAACTATTGTTTCTGACAAAGGACTCATTTCTAAAATATACATAGAATTGAGTCAAATTTTTTTTAAAAAGCCATTCTCCAATTGACAAATGATCAAAGTATATGTAAAGGCAATTTATAGATGAGGAAATCAAAGAGATCCCTAGTCATATGAAAAATTGTTCTAAATCACTACTAATTGCTCTAAAATCACTCTAAATCATTAGAGAAATGCAAATTAAAGCATCTCTGAGGTACCACTTCACACCTCTCAGACTGGTCAATATGACCAGAAAGGACAATAATCAATATTGGAAGGGATGTGGGAAATCTGGGACACTAATACATTGTTGGTGAAGCTGTGAACTCATCCACCCTTTCTGGGGAGCAATTTGGAATTATGCTCAAAGAGCAACAAAAATGTTCTTACCCTTTGATCCAGTACCACTACAAATTATTCATAGCAGCCCTGTTTGTGGTGGCAAAGAACTGGAAATTAAGTAAATGTCCTTCAATTGGGGAATGGCTTAACAAACTGTGGTGTGTGTATGTGTGTGTGTGTGTGTGTGTGTGTGTGTGTGTGTGTATGAGAGATGGAATACTATTGTTTTATTAGAAACCAGGAGGGATGGGAATTCAAGGAAGCCAGGAAGACTTGAATGAACTGATGCTGAGCAAGATGAGCAGAACCAGAAAAACATTGTACACCCTAACAGCAACATGGAGGTGATGATCAAACATAATGGATTTGATCATTCCATCAGTGCAACAATCAGGCACAATTTTGAGGTATCTGCGATTAAGAATCTGTTATCCAGAGAAAGAATTGTGGAGTTGAACAAAGACCAAAGACTATTACCTTTAATTTAAAAAAAAAACGTTATCTTATTATGTAATTTTGCTATCTCTTATACTTTATTTTTCTTCCTTAAGGATATGATTTCTCTTTTTATCACATTCAACTTAGATCAATGTATACTATGGAAACAATGAAAAGACTAACAGACTGCTTTCTGTGCGGGGTGGGAGGAGGGAAGCAAGATTAGGAGAAAAATTGTAAAATTCAAAATAAATAAAACCTTTTTAAAAAAATTTTAAAAAAGAGTAAGTCTGTCCTCCATGGTTCCCTTTTGGTTATTAAATGATCCATCCATCCTCATTCCAGAGATCTAACTCAGTTTAAGAAATAGTGTGTTACTCTAGAGATTATAACTCATTGCGGTTTTATTTGGGTTTTTTGGGGGGGAGGTTATCTTCCTATTAACTCTTTCAGTCTATTATTAATTGTGGTACTTCAAAACGATGTCAAATTTTCTTTCAAGAAATGAAGTGTTTGCAAAGATAACTTTGTTGACATGATATCTCAGTTAACTAACTAGCTGAGATGTCAACATTAAGTGAAGTATATAATAACCATAAAGCTTAACTAAATTGTTTGCCAGTGGTTTGAAAGATATGATGCATAGAGTTCAAGTAGAAAAAGAATTCCCATATTAATGGGAGATTCCTGGAAAAGCAGAAAACCATTGGATTTGAGATCAAGGATTGTTTTCTCTTTTTTCCTTTTACTTCCCAGCACTTAGCACAGTGCCTGGCACAGTATAGCTTATTAATAACTGCTTATTGATGAATTGATTTGGAATAAAAACAACACATTTTAAATCCTAATTCTTTTTATTCCAACTCAATTTGTTAGGGGCAGTGAGGTGGTGCAGTAGACAGAGCACTTCCCCTGGATTCAGAAGGGCCAGAGTTCAAATGTGACCTCAGACACTTACTAGTTCTGTTACCCGGGCAAGTCACTTCACTCTGAAAGTGTTGCAAGATCAAAAAAAAAGTATATTCCAACTCAATATCAATAAGTAGTTAATAATCACCCACTGTGCTTGGGTAAGTCATTGAACTTGTCTAATCCTTAGTTCATTTATAATCAAAGTGAGGAAACTGACTAGATGCTTTCTAAGGTTTCTTCTATCTAAAACTACTCCCCCCCAAAATTTAAAAAAATAAATAAAACTAGACTCCTTCAGGTTGAGTCCACAAAGCAATTTGTCAAGTGTTCAATTTACTTAATGAAGGTAGTCAAATTCATACACTGCAGATAATTGGGGAAAATTTTTTTTCTAGTCACTTCGATTTGCAAACAGAGTGGCATCCTTGACTTACAATCTTCATATAAAGTAGTTTTTCTTTCTCTCCATCCTGTTTCAGGACTTCATAACTGAACTGAACTTTTGCCTCAAACTAAGCCCTTCCCTGATACTCATACTTGGCCCTTCATCCACACTCACCCCAATCTAATTAGTTACCAAATCCTGTTGTTTCTGTCTTCATAGCATATCTTAATTATCTTCTTTTATCTTTATTCCCTCATCTACCATCTTAGTTTGGGACTTCATAACCTTTCACCTGAACTTTTGTAATAACTCTCAATTGAGCTCTCTCATTCAAGTGTCCCCCATTTTTAAATCCTTATTCCATATAGCCAATAATATGATTTTCTGAAAGTCCAGATCTGACCATGTTATCAACACTCCTCCTAAGAAATACCAATGACTCCTTATCATATATATATATATATATATATTTAAATATAAACTCCTTTATCTGGCAGTTAAAACACCTTCAAGCAGGTCCCATTTTACTTGTCCTGCTTTATTACAAATGAATTCTACAGTTCAACCAAACTTGTTTCCTTTGCCCTTTTTCAACCAAGATAGTCCATCTTTTGTCTTTGTATTTTTGTGCCCCGTGCTTGTACTAGCTATTCCCCATGCTCTTCACTGAACATCTTGAAATCATCTTCTGTATGAGGTCTTTACTAGACTTCTGGTTACTGATAAGCTTCTCTCCTTGCCACCGAGTTACCTTGAATATATTTTATATATACTACCGATATCCAAACAGATGGAATATATGCTCTTCAAGAGCAATAGCTGTTTTTGGTTTTGTATCACCAGTGCTTGGAGTATAGAAGGTTATTAATAAATGATTACTGATTGATTAATTGAATTATATACTCTAGGGGTCTTCATTTAATTTTGACCACAAAAACATTACTTCTGCTTGTTCAAGATTAGCATTGTTTTATAATCTGAAATATTAACAAATAATTAGTAAATTGTTATGAACAGATAAATAGGTAAGAAAAAGTGAATAATTTTTCTACTGAATATATTGATAATATTTCTAAATAATATTTTTGATTATTCATTTGTAGGTCTATTCTCAGCTGTACTTAAGAAAATTCAATTCAATTTTGCCTGCAAAATTGTCATCATTCTTGTCATCCAAACCTACATTTTATTGCAAGAGAATATTACTCATATAAAATATTTGTCAAGTAATTTCTGAATGCAAGGAACTAACAGCTGTAGTGATTAAAATGTACCTTCTGTAGGAGCTGGCACCTGAGATGAACTATGATGGGAACTACATTCTCTGAGGTGCAAGTGAAGAAGAATGGACTCTGAGTATGGAATACTACACAGGGGTCAAAGATAGTATGTCATGTCTGGGTAATAGCAAATAGGTCACTTGAACTGAAACCTATAGTGCATTAAGAAGAAATACACACCAAACAGTGGGATGAGGAGCAGAGCATTAGCAATTGGGGGAAATAGAATTTCTGCCTCATTTTGTTCTGAAAATTGAATCAATTAATCATCAATTGAAAATATCAATAAAAGACTTCTTCCCCCAATTATTTATTTCCTGGTTCACACCATATCTAGATTAAAGAAGGAGTAAGAAGGTTATTAACTTTTATCATTCAAAAAAGGAAAAATGTTTTTAAAAAAGGTTATCCATCATGCCCATCATGTACTCTCATTATCATTGAATGATTAAGGTTCAGGGAAGGAAGGAAGAATAATAAAACATAGAACTGAATAGAATTTTAGGAATTGCTTAGTCTAAGCCCCCTCATTTTGCAGCTAATGAACTTGAGAATCAGAGAAAATAAGTGACTTGGCCAAGATGATATAAGTTATAAATATCAGAGCCAAGATTCAAATCCCTATCCTTTGACTCTAAATCCAATGCTTTTTCCTCAATAAATGAGAACAATAATGTAAAAGGTAGGGTGGACATGGTTGAGGAGTGGGCACTGAAATAGGATGGGAAGAGTTAAAAAAATTAAAGGTAAAAGAGAAAAGAAATTATTTGGACTAGCTCATTTGGACTGCAAAAATAGGGGAGTGGGAAATATGAGGACATAAATCTGGCAAAGGAATTAGAATATCCCCTCCTTGAAAGTTCCTCTACCTCATTTGTATAGAGATGAACATATGACAAAAAACTAAATACCAAAAAAAAAACATCAGGGCAGCTAGGTGGCACAGTGGATAGAGCACTGGCCCTGGAGTCCAGAGGATCTAAGTTCAAATTCAGCTTCAGACACTTAATTACCTAGCTGTGTGACCTTGGGCAAGTCACTTAATCCCACTGCCTCTCCAAAAGAAAAGCATCAGTTTATCTAGATAGAATTCAGTATGATGTGATTTCTTTTTTAAATCTTACCCCATTTAGGTTAGATAAATTACATTCTGGAAAATTGAGTTTTGATTTGTTTCTTGGAGCTAAAGAAAATCCAATGACAGTTGAGTATCAAAAACTAGAATTGTTTTCTAAAAAACAAAGAAAAGATACACAACTTTCTAAAGGCAGTCACTATTAGATATTAATAAAGAACTATTGAAGTCCAGTCTTGTTTCCTTAAAATACAAATTCTATCCTCAACATTTGTGGGATCAAAGAGATGGTCTTCAGTTACTGATGGACAATGGAAATTGGGTAAAGGTATCTGCAGATACTATGATCCTCATGTGGTTCCATGATGTTAATAACAAAAAATAATCTAGACTATTGAATACAGATTTTAAAACTGATTTACTATCTTTGTTTCACAAATAAAATTCAATTCAACAAATATTTTATGTACTACAATAGGAAGTGTTGTGCTCTTTAAAAAAATTTTTTTTTACTTATTTAAATGAGGTGTAAGGGACTTGTCCAAGATCACACAGCTAGGCAATTATTAAGTGTCTGATGCCAGATTTCAACTCATGTCCTCCTAAATCCAGGGGCCAGTGTTCTATCCATTTTGCTACCTAGCTGCCCCGAGTGTTGTATTCTTTATGTACAATTTATGGTTATGCGATATCTATTGAATGTGCAATTCTCAGGGTGAATAAATTTTTTTTCAGAGCCTGTGAGATGAGTGTGATTGATTAAACAATCCATAGACTACAAGCAAAATACATCTAAGTTCATCACAATGCAGGAAATTTAATGAAAATTAAGAAAGGGCAATAAGTGCTAATATTTAAAGCTCATGTATAGTTGTCCCTTCATTTTTATCCAAAAACATAACCCAAGTTGCAATTAACCAGTATGAAGATGTTTATGACAATCAAGACAGATTCCATGCCATTTAAAAATAGAATCTTTTTTAGGTAAAAACTAAGTTCACAAAATAACTGAATAAACTTGAAAACCCAATTCCCCCTTCTATGTCAAAGATACTAAGTTGTCCTAAATGAATGCAAGATACTAATACGAGGCTATTTATTTGGAGAATCCTGACTGTCAGATATAAAGAAGTAGTGATTCTCTTATTCAAGCTTCTATGACCCAGAACATTCTTGAAAGAGAAAAATAATTTACAATGATCAGGGATGCCTTGGATATAGAGACATAGCCAGGGAACAATAATTACCTATTCTCCCAGTTTGTCATAGAAAAACCCTAAAAACAAGACAACGCCACCAATTTATATAGCAGTAATTATCAAAACAATTTAGTACTAAGAAATAGAAAGGTAGATTAGTAGAATAGATTAGACATACAATTTACAGCTACAAATGACTATAGGAACCTTGTATTTGACAGATGTAAAGACCTATGCTTTGGAAATAAGAATTCACTATTTGATAAAAATTGTTGGAAAAGTTGGAAAACAGTTTGGCAGAAATTGGGCATAGACCAATGACTTGAGCCATTTACTAAGTTAAGGTCAAAATGAACATAAGGTTTAGATACAAAAAGAGATATTACAAGAAAATTTGAAGAACATGAAACATATTATTTATTAGACTTATGGACAGGCAAACAATTTTTGAGATAGAGATGAAAAATAGATAATTTTAATTACATCAAATTAAAATATTTTATACAAATAAAACCAATATTTTGATCCAAGGTCAAGAACCAAGATTTTTGAACCACAATCAGAAGGAAAGCAGAAAATTTGTATGTTTGTGTGTATGTGTGAGTATAGAATTTTATGGTTTTTCAGAAAGAGGTTTCCTATCTCAAATATACAAAGCATATTGTCAAATCTATAAGAATATTTATCATTGATAAATGATCAAAAGGATATGAGCAGGCAGCTTTTCAATGAAGAAATCAAAATGATTATAGTCTTATGAAAAACTTCTCTAAATCATTATGATTAGAGAAATACAAATTAAAACAACCTTGAGATATTATTTTACACCTATCATATTGGCTAAAGTGACAAATGTTGGAGGGGATATAGAAAAATGAGACACTGATTCACTATTGGTAGAACTGTTAACTAATCCAAGAATTTTGGAAAGCAATCTACAACTATGCCCAAAGAATTATAAAACTGTCTATATCCTTTGACCCAGCAATACTTCTATTAGATATGTTTCCCAAGATGCCTGGGGGAAAAGAGAAAAAAACCTGTATATTCTTAAATATTTTTAGCAATTCTCTTTGTGATTGCATCTTTGCAGGATGCCTATCAAATGGGGAATGGTTAAATAAATTGTGTTTTAGAATTGTGATGGAATACTACTGTGCTATAAAAGATTAAGAACTTGATAATTTTGGAAAAACATGGAAAGACTTGCATGAAATAATGAAGAGTGAAATGAACAGAACCAAGAAAACGTAACATACAGTAACAGCAGTTGTTTTAAGAACAATTTAAGAACCACTTTGACTATTAAAAATACCCAAATTAACTACAAAAGAGTTATAAAGAAAGATGTTTTCTGCACCCAGAGAAAGAACTGTTAAACAGAAGTAGGCATAGCATGGTTTTACACCAAGGTGTGTATGTGTGTCTACATAATCATTAATCATATATCTATATCTATATATATATATATGTATATATATATAAATATATATACATATATATATATATATGTACTTGTTTTTTAATAATAGCCATTTCTAGGCTGAGAATGAGGAGGATCAAGGGAACAAAGAAAACTCCATGCTAACTATTTTAAGGAAAAGCAAGTAGTGTGTAATAGATCTGCAATTTCATGTCAATCTTTTTTCTATTCTTTCTTATGGAAATGTTTGCTTTATTTCTAAGTTTAGAATATTGTTTTTCTAAAAACTATCTGCTAAAAGAATCTCATAATAACTCTATTTATAATGAAATACAGGAAACAATCTAAATAGGATAATGCTTAAATAAATTGTGGTGAAACAATGCAATTAAAACCAACAAGTATGAGAAATATAAAGAAATCTGGAAAAGATTTTTACAAATAATGCAAAACAGAAAAAATAGAAGTAGGAAAAGTTCATACTATGATACATACAACAAAAAAGTGAAAGAGGATGAATGAAGGGGGAAAGCCTCTTAAAAGAGATTTTTTGAGGAGTAACTGAAAAATAATATTTTAAGACTGAAATGCAAAGACTTAAATGTAAAGTTATAAACCAAGTTTAATTATTTGCATTGTTTATTATGTAATAATTTATTTAAAAGATAGGTTCACTCAGAAGAACATTTTATCCCCTAACAGCAACATGGGGGTAATGATCAACCTTAATGTACTTGCTCATTCCATCAGTGCAACAATCAGGCACAATTTTGGGATATCTGCAATGAAGAATACTATCTGTATCCAGAGAAAAAATTGTGGAGTTTGAACAAAGACCAAAGACTATTACCTTTAATTAAAAAAAAAAAACAACCTGTTATTAGGGCAGCTAGGTTGCACAATGGATAGAGCACCAGCCATGGAGTCAGGAGTACCTGAGTTCAAATCCAGCCTCAGACATTTAATAATTACCTAGCTGTGTGGCCTTGGGCAAGCCACTTAACCCCATTTGTCTTGCAAAAACCTAACAAAAAAACCTGTTATCTTATGTAATTTTGCTATCTCTTATACTTTATTTTTCTTCCTTTAAGGATATGATTTCTCTTTCATCACATTCAATGTATATCATGTACATCAATGTATACCATGGAAACAATGTAAGGGCTAACAGACTACCTTCTGTAGGGGGTGGGGGGAGGCAAGTGAGATTAGGGGAAAAATTGTAAAATTCAAAATAAATAAATTTAAAGAAAGATAGGTTCATCGATGTTAATAATAACATAACTCATGATTTTTCCCAATTATTAATATATCTTTGATATCAGTTCTGCCTTTGACCCTGAGAAGCAATTATTTTGCTTATTCTACTCTGACCATACCCTTTCTTTACTATTGTATTTGATTGGGGCACCAGATTTAGGAAGTCTTTGACAAATATTCACTGAATTGGTCACAGAAGAAAGTGCCATAATAGTGAATGGACTGAACACTATGTTAAGAAGAACTGGTTGAAAGAACTTGGGATGTTAGCCAAAAGAAGAAATTTAGGAGAGAAAGGAAGAGTAGAAGTCAAAAAGGAGCACAAAGATCATTGAACTTGGAGTCAGAAGACCTTGAATTCTAGTCCTTGTCCCAAAAGACCTCGATTTCATTATCTGTAAAATGAGAATGATAATGTTTGTACTATTTACTTCACAGGGTTATTGGAGGACAATATTTTGAGAACATTAACATACTATATAAATGTGAGTTGTTAAATTAAGTTGGATAGGTAGTGTGTGGCCAAATTACTGGAAACTTTGAGAGTCAAGAAACTCATCCTGAATGTATTAGGCATTGACGTTTAATAATAATAATAATAATGATAAATTAGATTCTTGGGAGAAAGGGTAGTATGATTTTTATCTATGTCCTGGTTTACAAATTACAATAAATGAGTAAAAAATATTCTTATGCTTCTTGGAAGGGCCTCTATTCCTCCTACACCTCATCCCTGTGGATGCTCTTATTGATGAGTACATGAGATAAGTAAGTAGAGATGTACCTACTCCCAGCATTAAAAGTGTTTTTTTTTTCATTCTCTCACATCATGTTTAAGCATGTATAAAATCCCTGACAAAACTGAGGAAAAATAGCCTCTACAAGTAGCCTGTACAGCTTTCCCAGGTAGGAATACTAGTGGTAAGAACAAATAAACAAAACAGCCCTCCCTCCAAGAAATAACAACATGCCTCTAACTGATGCACTGTTTAGTTAAAGTCTTGGGAGAAACTGAGTCATAAGGGGATTGTTTTAACCCATGATGAATACCAAGTCGTGACAAATTATGGAACACAAATGCTTGTCTTCCTCCCTTTAATTCCCTTCTAATATAGTGAATTTCCAGAATATTTTAATTGTTTTGGATGCCAAATTTACTCTTCTACTCAATTTATACAATCTTACATTGAATACATACTCAAAGCATAAATAGTGTTAACTCTTTATTTGAAATCCTCCCTGAGTTTGGAGATAAAAGAAGAATTTAGTCTGCAGTGTACATTTGCAAAATATACTCCTTTGTGTATATATAACAAGTTTACCTGATTGTGACTTCTCTCTCAGAAGAAAAAGAAATGCAGATGCCCTAATTTAGAAGACAGAAGATGTAGTTTCCACATTCCTTTTAAAAGAATCTAGTCTAATTTAATTTATCTAATTAAAATACTTTACCAAGAGAACACACTTGGAGCCTTTTAATTTTACTTTTTAAAGAAGATGTTGATGTTTGATTGATTTTTCAATTGTATCTGACTCTTCATGACCCATCTAGGGTTTTCTTGGCAAAGATACTTCCATTTCCTTCTTCAGTTTATTTTATGATGAGGAAACTAAGGCAAACAGGATTAAGTGATTTGTACAAATACTAAGTATCCAGGACCAGATTCTAACTCTTCCTGAGTTAGTCTTCTTGACACCAGCTCCAGCCCTCTATCCATAGAGATGTGCATGTTCAATTCATTAGATGCATCTTTTAAAATAAACAAAATGGTTTATATGATTGGATATTTACAAGGGAGTTAGCAAGAAAAGATCCTACTAGTATCACTGTGAAAGTAGACTTTCACCAAGAAGAAAAAACAACTAATAAACATGTAGACATAAATAAAACTCTTGAGTTTTATTCCAGTAGTGATATTATTTCTTTCTATACACATAATTGCATGATTCAACAACTCATCTCTCACCCAATTAGCACAGTTATAAACTTCAAATAATTGAGAAATACAAGTAGCCTCCACAGGTTGAGATCAAGAACCGGTCTTTAACTTTTAGAGTGGAAATCTTATATATGCCTTAAAACAAAGTTCCTTTGGCTCCTAATGAGCCAAAAGGATTCTAGCTAGTTTCTGTTAAGGAGTTTGCCCTTACATCTTAGACCATATTTATCTGAGTAATGATTAGATGAAATATTCAGACAATCAATTTGAACAGTTTTAGAATATTTTCCATTATCTCATTCAATTTTTCATAACATCACAGGAAAGGATGATATTGAGCAGGGGGTAAGAGGAGAAACTGATTTGAGAAAATATATAAATAAACTATATCAATAAAAATCCATTTTTAAAAAGTACAGTAATGTATTAATAAAAGTATTAGTTTGTTTTACACATGAGGAAATGGTATTCTAAGGGGATCATTGGTCTGATTATAGTGAAGAGTTTATATAAGAGAATAGAGGCAAGTACAGCACTGCAATGAGCTTGAAATCAGAAGATTCCTGAGACATAGAGTCTTGGAAAGTTTACAGAACTTGACAAAAATCTCACAAAGGTAACAGAACCAAGATATTTTAGCTATATAAGTACAGTGCTCATTTTAATACATCACACTGATTTGCTAATACCAGTCTCACTATTTTTAAGATGTTAAGATGATTTACTATGCATATAATTGAGCAAATGTTTTGGATCTATATTTGATTTTCTATGGTTGCACAAGTCCAAATATGTCTTATTTTCTCCAACTTTGTTGAAAATCTGGATTGAATCTACAAGATTCACTTTTTTAAAAAAAAAAGATTTAACTTTTTCTGCTTTATTCGATCAGGCATCCAACAAACATTTAAGTATTTCCTATATACCAGGGCACTGAGGATACCAAGACAAAAAAAAAGGATGTTTTCCTGCCTTCAAAAAGTTTATATTTTATTGACAAAAAACACATACCTGCAAATGTATATCTAAAATAATGTAAAACATAAATATAAGATAACTTTGGAGGGAGGGCATACTTCATGTAGAAGATGGTACTCATACTGAGCTTTGAGGGAAATTATGATTTCTAAGAGGCAGAAATAAGGAAGGAATATGTTGGGGCATAGACAAGAGTCACTGATAAAAGTATGGAGGTAGAAAAAAGATGGAGTGTCATGGATGAAGAATTGCAAGGTCAATCTGATTGGACAGTGAAGTGCATAAAGGGGAATAATATGATAAAACTGAATAGGGAAGTTACAACCAAACTGTGAAGAATATTAAATGCCAAACAGAGGAGTTTATAATTGATTCTAGAAGTGGTTCTTGGAGTTAATTGAGCATGTAATCAGATCTATACCTATTCATTTTGGCAGCAGTATGAAGAATGGAATGGAAACCATGTAAGAGAGAGACCTGAGGCAGGGAGACCAATTGCAGAAATGTAAAGAGGCTATGGAAATAGTCCAGGTAAGAGAGGATAAAGGCATGGTTTTCAGTTAGTGGTTGTATGAGTAGAGAGGAGGGGACAGATGTGAGAAATATTATCAAGGTAGAGTGGACATGATGTATCAACTGATAATGTACAGAGTGTGAAAAAAGTCAAGAATGACTTCAAGGCAATGAATCTGGATAACTAGAAGTGGTGGTACTCTCAATATATCCTGGGAAGTTGTGTGTGGGGGGGAAGATAATGAATTTCACTTTGGAAATGATGATTTTGAGATGTCTACTAGACATTCAATTCAAAATATCAAATAGGCTGCAGATATATAGATCTGGGAATAAGCTGTATAGAAATGATAATTAAATTCATAGGAGCTTATGAGGTTACAAAGAGAAAGAAGACACATAGAGAATAAAAGGCCCTAGAACAGCTTTGGGGAACACCCACATTTAGGAAGGAATATTGGTTCTTGACATTCATTATCTTTTTACTTTTGTCAAGGCAATGAGGTCAAGTGACTTGTCCAAGACCACACAGTTATAAGTTTCAAGTTTGACCTTCATTATCAAAGAGGACCAAAACAACGTTACCATGTTGTTACAGGGTGTCAGACTATTGATGATAATACAGCTCCAAATGTTGTACCACAGGCTGGTATACCTGGGGTAGCTTATACCATATTAAAACAATAACCATTGAGATACTGCATGGAAGAAAAAGTAGCATTTTATTCACAGATGTTACTAAAAATAAAATATGAAAATGAGTGAATAACTATAGTCTAATATATAATAAAATATGACTAATAAAACTGTCAGAGTTATAGTTTTGAGTTTCCTTTACAGAAGTTTATCATTCATTTATAAAAATTCCCTCTAGTCAGAAATGTCACAGAAAATGTTT
This sequence comes from Macrotis lagotis, assembly GCF_037893015.1. NCBI lineage: Eukaryota > Metazoa > Chordata > Mammalia > Peramelemorphia > Peramelidae > Macrotis > Macrotis lagotis. Next base: position 24,384,428 of record NC_133662.1, on the reverse strand, counting down.
CAGAGCAAAACTAAACTTTATGAAGGAGTCTTCTTTGTGGCATTGCTAAAATTACAAAACTAGAAGAAAAATAGAAATTATGAACATTTTTTGTTGCTTTGAACTTCCATCACTAAAAAAAATGCACCTAAATTGTAATTCCAAATAATAATCAGTAATTTGGAAGAAGCCTCTTTTAGAACTTTTTTTGGTCTTAATCTACTCAATCAGATCACCTTTGAATTACTGTTACATGAAAAACATATGTGGCTTCTATGGTTTGAGCACATTGAAAAATTTTTATATTACCCAATTCTTTGGAATTCTCTGTTTGAAGACTGGGCTGTTTTAAACTTGTAGAGGACAAGTTCTCCAAAGGTTTACATTGGGGTGGAGAATTTCTCTCCTCCCTTTGACCTCCTTCCAAAAACAGAACAACAGTCCCTTATGTGAACTATGTCTGTCCTTTGCACATTCATTAAAGAAAGCTGGAAGTCTCATCAAAGGAATTTGTGAGACTTCTTGCTGAAGAATTATGCATTTTCCCAGTGCAGAGAGAATAATTCATTTCAGAACTTTTCTTTCTTCGTTAATACCATTGGTTAGTTCTATTAGTTAGAATATGATATTAAATAAAGTCCAGGCTATTAAGTTTGATCCCTCAGGATGAACTAGTTCACTGAAAAATAAAAATCTATCAACAAGTACAGGCAATCCCTAAATAACAAACAAGTATGTTCTAAAAGTTTTAAACCAGCTATTTAGAACTTAGAAAGCAATTTTTCCATGAAACTATCCTGTAAATAACAGGTTTACTGGAAGCTGGTTTATCAAAGTCTATCCATACTAATAGTAGTTTCTTTTCCTTTTTTTATTTTATGAGAAAATTTAATCCAAGTTCCAAATTTAATCCAACTAGGACACCAAAAACTTATTTACTCATGTTGTACCACAGGTACACCACCACAATCCAAACCTGTAAGAGAGAATCTTTTGTCTTTTTCCAAAACTGTCCCAACAACTGAAGGGGATTCCTTCCCTTCCCCACAAACTCTCCTTATAGTAGTATGGGGAAGAGCAAGTCCCAGAGAAGGTGGAAGGTGATGGAGAGAGTGTAGTAAATATCAGTTCTTCTTTTGGGAGCCATGTAAGAGATACTCAAGAGTCAGTTGTTCTATCTTTAGTATAGTGTATGTTTTATACAGTTTATATATGTTAAATCCATACTATATTTCCATTTAGGGGCACCTGGGTGGCACAATGTATAGAACATAGGGTCTGGAGTAGAGAAGACCTGAGTTCAAATCTAGCTTCAGGTACTTACTAACTGTGTGATTCTGGTTTAACTCACTTAATCCTGTTTGTCTCAATTTCCTCTATAACACACTCCGGAGAAGGAAAAGGCAAACTATTCTAGTATCTTTGCCAAGAAGACCCCAAATGGGGTCACAAAGAGTCAGATAACACTGAAAACATCTAAACAGCAAATGTGTCCATTATTATTCTAGACACTGTGCTAGATAGAAAGAAATATAAGACGCAGTATTCCTAAATTAAGGTAATTTGAGATCTACTTTGGGAGACAAGAGAAGTCCATACAATATGATTAATAAACAATATGATAGCATCTAATTTAATGAGTAACTATAAGTGTTATAATACTTCAGGGAAGACAAAACAATGAGATAATAAATGCCTTGCAAACCTAAAAGTGTTATATAAATATTTACACAATAATAATAGTAATCCTAAGAATTAAAGAGGACCTGGCATTGTTTCCCAGTCAAGAAGTCTTGGGTTCAACGTCTATTTTTGATATACATTGCCTGAGTGACCCTGGGTAATTGGTCAACCTCTCAGTGCCCTGCACAACTCTATAAAAATATAAATTATAGAAGAGTAGCTGATTTATATTATTAGTAGAAGCTTCCTTGTCAAGAGTTACTACCCCAGTGAAATCACAGGCTAACAATAAATAATAATAAAAGAAATGAGGGATATGTGGCATCAGTGGCAATGATAATGACTAAAATAGTTAGAGAAGGCTATATTGTGAAAATGGAACTTGACTATAGTCCTAAAAGATGGGTAGTATTTAGGTTGATGGAAGTGAAAATAAGATTGGATAGTAATATCAAAAACAGCTTGGGGATTTTAGTGACTTGTCAAATTGAATCCCTACACCTTATGGATAGCTTGGCATAAAACCCAATATAATGTACTGAAGAAAATCAGAAACATTTCAATAGATACCTCTTAAATTAATGTTGGGAAAACATTAGATCAGTTGGTTTAATAGCTTTAGGCTCTATACCAAGATCTTACAGGTTTTTAAAAAAAATTTTCCTAAGTATTTAGAATAAGACAAATGTCTTATAAATGTAGTCTACTAATTTTGTTACAAAATAACGAAAAGACTACAAAAGCTGTTGCTGTCTATGAAGTTAAATTCATTAAAAAATTCTGACCTACATTTGTGCCTTTCTGACAAAGCATGATTAAATGCTATCTTTCATTTCCAAGATTTTTACAGCCTACTGGAAATAACGTGTATGTCGTGGTATTATTTGACGGCATTCTGTGAAAGCTATAAAGACATGTAGAAATATTAATATATACTTAGCCAACTCTGGTAAAATTGCTTTAAATCTATGTTTAAAAAGTTCAAAGTCTTATGTTGGTTTAAAAGTATTTGTTCTGAATGACCCCTTTTAAACATCAGTTCTGAAGCTAAGATTTCTGAAACTCCATAATTAATATCAGAGACCAAGGAAGTTTTTTTTATTTTCTTAACTTAAAAAAGGAGTTGAAGATGAGCAGTTATTCCTTTAAAGGCAAGCCAACAAGGAAAATTCTAATTGGGAAGATAAAGTTCTGGGGTGTGAGATAGCCTTACTACTAGTGCTACATACTCCATAATTAGAATTAATCAACAGATAATAATATAGGACTATTATATACAAATGGGTCAACCAGTTCAATTAATGCTGGAACTCTCAGTCCTTTCCCATTGCCGTTAGGATTTCCTTCTCTCTTCCCTCCCCATGAAGAGGATGCAGTTCCTAAAGTCATTTTTGGGTGAAATGATGGTGTCTGTGATATTGGAAAGAAAAGGGAGGATAAGGGAGAAGAGCCAGAAGAGAGGAGACAAAAGATGGTGATGGACCTTATGCCTTTTCCCATAGCTCTACTCAATCCTACTCCCAATATTCTCCCAATCATGGTTTTAACGAATAGTAAGAGAAAGGAAAATGTGAGGAAAAGAAGAGAATAACCTTTTCTGCTATTCTTTATGTCACTTCCCAGTCTCAGTTTTTTTTTTTTTTTAGGTTTTTGCAAGGCAATGGGGTTAAGTGGCTTGCCCAAGGCCACACGGCTAGGTAATTATTAAGTGTCTGAGACTGGATTTGAACCCAGGTACTCCTGACTCCGGGGCTGGTGCTTTATCCACTGCACCACCTAGCTGCCCCCCAGTCTCAGCTTAACCAAACCAAGTACTCTTGTCTCCTTTATTTAAATTTTTCCCAAATTATGGTCTAGGTATGTATCCCTACCATCTGGTTGTGAGGATATAATGCTTGCTTCTGCTCTCTCTGTTTCTCTCTGTCTCTCTATAAACATACATATTCTTACACAAGTATATATATATATATATATATATATATATATATATATATATATATATACACATATACATATATATACACATATATATGTATCAAAATGTTTATATTGAAACTTGAAAATCTAAAAACACCATATAAATTTGAGCTATCATCATCATCATCATTTTTATTGGAGCCCCTGTCCTCAATCCTCACTCCTGCAGCCTGGAAAAGAGAGAGGAATCCTCCCTACTACTGGCTGGGAGATGGGAAGGAATTCCTGTATCTGCTTCCAGGACTGAGGAAATAAAGGGTGGGGGAGGGCAGTAGTGGTGTTGAGATATGTTCCTGGCTTCCCAAGTTGGAACTCTGAATATATTTTTTTTCCATGGAGATATTGTTATATATGGTGGTTAGACTATATGTTCCTATTAGTACTTTATTTCAACTACATTACAAATTCAATAGGCTTTTGTAGGTTAGCCTAGTACTCTAACCACCATGTATAATACTGTTTCTTTGAGAATCTGCATTTCAAAGTCCAAACAACTAACTTACAAATGAATTTTTGGAATATGATCCATTTGGAAGTTAGAACTTCCTAATCATGTCATATCTATTTTTAAAATTCTTATTATATTTTATTTTTTCAATTACATATAAAATGCTTTTGAACTTCATCTACAAAAATTATTTTTGGAAAAATAAATATTTAAATTAAAAAAAGAGAGAGGTAATGAAGCCTTAAACTAACCTAGTGACCCTATGAATTGAAATAAAGAGGATTTACAATATATTTTGCTTGGCAGCTGGCTATATTGAAGTGGGGGATATAGGAAGGGAGAGGAATAAGTGAAGGTTGTAGGAATAGGAGTAGATGTAGTTGTAGGTTGTAGGAGATGATAGGATGGATAGAAAGCCTCTTAACAGAACTAGGTAAATTTAAAGAAAGGAAAGATTAAGGGGGGAAACCTTCAGCATTCTGCTCTGTTGGAAAAAGAGCAGGAGAGGCAGAAGGAATGGAATTTCTAATTGATAAATACAACAAGAAAATGAAATAAAGCTGTCAATTCAATTAAATATAAAAAAATTCAATGGACATTTATTAAGTGCCTATTGTTTACAGGGAATTGGGAACCCACTTATCAGAGAAATAATATACTTTTAGTTAGAAAAATCCTGATCTTGATTCTGAAGTTACTGAGAAAGTTGAGGAAACTCTGTTGGGAGCATTTTTCATACTAAACTGGCCTGAAGTCCCCCTGGAGGCACCTCTCTAGGGAGATGCCTCACTCAAAGAAAATGATTCATTCTAAGTTGTAAAGAAATGCTTGACTTGAGTCTGCAGATAAAAGATTAATTAGCTACTGAAAAATTAAGGATGAGTTAGGAAGGTATCATAACAGATGGTCATTTCCTTAAAATCTTTCTCTGCATTTATAATTTTTAACCCAGTATGTTTGAGCATTGTAAGTGGTTAGGTGCTTTAGTAAAGAATTATATGTTTAAAAGTTTATAAAAGGACAATTATCATAAAGAATATGCTAACATTTTTCTTTCAGTTAACCACATCAATGACTGTATGCTGATGAATCAAACCTCAGGCCATATAATAAAGTTGCCATTGCTCACCTGGTGGCAGCATACTCTAATTGTTGGTAAAATGCTTAAGAAGGAAGAAAATAAACAGTTTTGCATAGTGCTGAATTTGCAAAACTTAACCTTTCAAATAAGAGTAACATCACACTAGTATGAAAATATTGATAATCTATTTTTAGTTCTTATATTCAATGAGATTTTTATTTAATGTGATTTATTTACAAACCTAAAGGAAAATAATTCTGTACAATGCTTTAACAAATAAATTAAAACTGAATCTTTTACCCTGTTCTTGAATGATTATCTAAATCTACTTTCCTACATATTATGTATTTTAAATATGCATCAACAAATCCATAATTTCATCAATATGGGTATTTCCCCAATGGTTCAAATCACAAACCAATCATAACTTTTCATTTCATGTAACTCATATTTGTCACCTCCCATAAATCTTCTACCCAATATGCTACCTGCTTACTTTTCCATCATTCAAAATTACGTGGGTACAAGTACAACACTTGGACTGTTCAATTATTTTACTGCCTCCAACATGAGCAGTCTATCCATCTCCTAGATGAAAAGTATACAAATCTTATATACAAATATTATTGGCTATATGGAACCTAGGTAAATCCACTATACAACTTCCATTGGCCTTTTATTGACCTTTTATTTTGATTCCTAGGAGATTATTTATATTTCATGATTCATAGCACTATAGCATTATGGGAAGAATAAATTTTTTTTTCTTTCAGGGAACATCTTAGTAGCATTGAAGTCACCACACTCATTTCTAGGTCCAGTTCATTGGTCATTTTCAAAGTCTGTCAGATATTTATTGAAGGAAAAGCATTATGAACTATCTATCAAACTGTTATAATTGTTTGGACAGCAGCAGTTTTAGAGATCATTGGATTTAGAGTTGGAAGGGAATTCAGAGTCTAGCCTAACTCATTCTTATTATAGATGAAGAAACATGCTAACAGAAGATAAAAATGTTCTCACATACTAATTAACAGTCAGCATTCAAACTCAGATCCTCTGTCCCTAAAACTCACATACTTAATATCACATCACACTGAATCTTAATGTATAGAATATGCCCTATTAACCTTAAGGCACTATATGTATCAATTATTATTATTCTTGACTATTGTTACAAGGATTCTATAGACTTTTTCCTCCTTCCATCTCCAATACTCTTTATTTACTCTAGTCTAGGGATAATGTTCCTCCTTCATTCTTGAAGAACATTGCATCAGGTAGATGAATGGATTTGAATTGGATTTGAGTCGGGGTGGGGGGAGCTGTGCTAAGTCACCAGTCTCACTTTCTCCTCCAAAGACATCTTGATCCATTGGTTAGACATGAATCAGGACAACTGGAGATGGCCCTGGATGCAAGGTCATCAGGGTTAAGTGACTTACTTATCCAAAGTCACACAGATAGTGTTAACTGTCTGAGACTGAATTTGAATTCCTATCCTCCTGACTCCAAGGCCAGCGATCTATCCACTGCACTACTTAGTTTCCTAGTTAGGGTCTAGTCACAGTTTGATTTTTCCTATGTAGATTTACTGGACTGAACTATTTTTAAGCAGTGGGGCATCTCACTATGGAGGCTTTTTTAATATTCTGGTTCTTGATTCCGCCAGCACAAAGTCAGCTACAAACAGGAACATTTGAGGGAACTTACATCTATAGGTAATTCTTCTTCCATTTTGATTCTGTTTTAGAAATCTTTGATGACAAAGGTGAACACTTTTGGTGTGCATGTATGCATATGCCTCACTTGATACTTACTGATACTTGAGACATTCACTGAACCAAGTTATAACTGTGTTTGCAGTACTTAAAAGTACACAGTAGATAGAGCACTGGTCCTGGAATCAGGAGGACCTGAGTTCAAACCCCACCTCAGACACTTAATAATTGCCTAGCTGTGTGACCTTGGGCAAGTTACTTAACCCCTTTGACTTAAAAAAAATAAAATTAAATAAAAAAGTGCATTGGAGACCCCTTGTTGGAAGTGAGACTTTTTAAGGCTGTATCTTGTTCTTCCCAAACAAATTATTTTTTGATAATTCAACTAACTTTTTTGAGGTCTTTTAACCACTATATTTTTCAATTACTTTTGTAACTATGAAGATAGTCTCCTTTAGAAAACAATTTGTTAAAGCCCTTTATATTTCATCAAGGATATTCTCAATATTTGAATTTCATCATCATTAGTATCTCCACAATAACAAAATGCTTTAAGGTTTTCACACCATTATTTCATTTATTGGTTGGTTCACACAACCCTTGAAAGTACATACTATAGGCATTGTAATTCCATTTTTAAAATGAGACAAGTCTTATTTAACACGAGAAGTTTAAAGAATTGCCCATAGACACTAGTATCAGAGGTAAAATCTGAATCTAACACTTTCCTGTAAACCATGCTACTTCTCAAACTTGTTAAACATGCCACATACTCTATGTAGGTGAGAAAGTAGATATATTGACCAATACTTAATAATATTCTCTCAATCACATCTTTTAGGAAGTAAGATCATCTCTGATTTCTCTCCTTCCCACCACCCCCATCATTTTACATCATCCTTTTTTCCCCCAACATCTTCAGATTTCCTTTAATATTTTCAAAATTGTGAATCTCCCCTCCCCCATGAATTTGTGTATTTACCCTGTTTGTTCCAGTTACTCTTCATCTTTTGCATTATTTCCTAATATATCATATATACATTATTTATATATATATCAAACTGAAGACTGATATAGAGTTTAAAAGTGATGACTTCATTGTCATCAAGAATAAAATTGTTATTGAAATGCTGATGGGTCTGTTCTATTCTTTTTCTATTTTGTTATACTCTTTCTAATTTCATTTTTTGTTGCTTTTGAGATGATCTGAATAATTGAGACTCATACCAAACTTTTTGCAGGCTCCTTTTCCCTTTTAATGCTCTTTGCAATTTTTTTTAGGTAACTCCACTTTTAAACGGTTGCTAAGCTCCTCTGTGAGATTTTGCAAATGAATCTTCTAAAGTGAAAATGCCTTTGGCTGGTATATTTCTCCACTTGGGAAGGAAATAAATTATCTGCTAGCTGTGGTGACTTCTGGATTTTTTGCTATAACTACTTTCATTCTTAAACTTTGCTTAGAAATTGAGATCTTTTTAAAAAAAATTCCCTCTTGAAAATTGGTAGTTCGTTTGAATAAGTGAGGTTAGAGTTCTTATAATTGCAAATCAAATGTCAGATTTTTTTAGTCTTTCTTCTAAATTGACATTGATTTTGACCTTTGCTACAACAAATTAATAGAATGACTGCACTTGATGTATAAGAATAAGACTTTTGAATAATGTTCAAGCCACTGATTTGTTTATTTCTTAATCCCGAAGCATATTTTCCAATGTATTTTTTGATGTTCTCAACTCCACCTACTGGTTTTCCTGACTTCCTTTAAGTCTCAACTAAAATCCCATCTTCTACAGAAAGCCTTTCTTGTCTAATTCCAGTGCCTTTCTTCTCCTATTTACTTTCTATTTATCCTGCAAATAACTTTGCTTGTACATATGTTTGCTTGTTGCCTCTCCATCAAATTGTGGGCTCTTCAAAGGTAGGGACTATCTTTTGCCTCTTTTTTTTCATTCCTAGCATTTAGCATGGTTGGCACATAACAGGGACTGAATAAACTTCACCTTTACAGTTAACTACTAAAATAGTTTGGAGAATCTCATTGAGTTCTTTGTAGGATTTCTCTATTTCATCATCTGCCAAAAAAAGTTGGTTGGTACATAAACTGCAATTATTTTCATGGTGGTCTTTTTGCTCATGTTCACCATGGAACACTGAAAGGTAAGATGACCAAATGTGTTACGAAATGATTTTTCTTCTTATTTGAACACAATTTCACAAACCCTTTTACTTTCCCCTCTAAGGAGAATTTGTTAATCATTTTTCCATTTAACTAAAAAAACTTTCTTGTGTTTTTTAACTTCCTTTATAGTAAAAATGTCAATGATGGTATGTTTCAGTTTCTCTATGTTATTGTATGTGGACAATAATAGGGAAATAGTTTTTTTTTTTTTTAAAGTAGACCACACTTTTCAAACAAAGTTTAAGCAGGAAAGAAGTTAGAACAAGGAGTCCAGAAGTCACCCTGCCAACAATGTTTGTAGATGTGCTAAATATTATGATTCTTATCACATGTCTACCATTCTAACACCTTTACTTCAAAAATGGAAAGGAGTCATATAGAACCAAGGGGCTATTGTGTGTATGTGTGCTTCATGGGTTGTCACAGAAAAAAAACATTCATTCCCTAAGGTCTAGCTTATTGTGCATAAGCCTTTTTGTATCTCACTGGACTGATCCTTTGATAGGAGATACATTTCAGCAAACATATTCAGAATCTTTCAGTCCTTTTGGAGTTTGTGCTTGAAAGATAATTTTTAAGAATCCAAGGTCACTTTCATATTACGATAAACATTTGCTCTCATTCCTGGAGGATTTAAATAAATAAATAAGGCAATAATATTGAGTTTTGATAGCTCTTGAGGAGATACAACTAGCAATATAGCATAAATATGATACAGAATATTATTATAGAATATTTGATATAACATATAAAATGTTAAATTTTTTTTAGAATTTATTTTTCAAATTTCATCTGTAGATTTTTGGTCTTTGTTTTTGAACCTTTAGCTTTTTTTTTTTTTTTAAAGATTTCTTATTTTTTAGCTTAATATGCATAATAAGTATTGGTGTAAGAAAGTTTATGTATGTGAATGACCAAAGAACTTAAACTCTTAATCATAAAATAATGCCCTTTATATGTAAGAAATTTGACTTTTGAATGGGACAGAAATTAAACTTTTGCTAAAAGAGAAATAATTAAGTCAATTTGTAAAGGATATAATGTACTGCCCTTTTTCATCTCTAAATAGCCTTGTTGTGAAAAGAAGGAAAAAAGATTATGTTTACAAAACAAATTACAAACTCAAATATGAAGAAACAGTTTTACAATAGATGTGAGAAGAGACAAGAGTACTGGATAAAAAAGGTGAGAGGATCTATTTAATGAAAAAGAAAGGATGATAATGAAGGGCATTATGGTAACAACTTTTTTTTGCATATATCTGTTTTTTTTAGATTTTGAGAGAGTAAAACTCAAAAATTGTAAAGCAAATAAATGTTTAGAACCTATGAGATGATTAAATGGAGTTGGTTTCATAATTAACTTGAAGGTTGATTTTTGGAGATAAGGATTTTCCAATGTATTTTCCATATTTTCCATTGTATTTTTCCATATTTTTCCGATATATATATATATTACATAGTTATTAAATTTGTTTTATTCATCATAAAATTCATACAACTCCTTATCATTGTCAAAACTCCCATCCATTAGCTCATCCTCATCTGTGTTTGATGATGAATTATTAGCTTAGGAGAGGCTCTAGTTACTCTCGTCTTTGCTCTGGTCTGCAGTTGACCACACATACACCCTGGGCATGGCTGGTGTGTGGATATATGCTTAGTCCATTCTGTTGCATGAACCTGAAGCACCAATTGTGTCCTCCTTTGAAATCAGAACTTCTTATTCATCAGCAATTCTTTATTTAAGGCAATGGGGTTAAGTGACTTGCCCAAGGTCACATAGCTAGGCAATTATTAAATGCCTGAGGAGGAACTCTGGTCCTCCTGACTCCAGGGTTGGTGCTCTATTCACTGTGCCACCTAGCTGCCCCAGCAATTCTTCTTGCTTATGCTGAACCATCTTTTTGGACACAGGAATTTCAAATGCCCTCTGCTCTTCAATCCATCCCTTCAATTCCCTCTCTAAATCAGATCATTTGCCTCTCATGACTTTCTCCTGCCCTAGCATTTTCAGTAGGGTTTCTTCTTCCCATAGCCAGTCTCAGATTGTTTTCTCAGTTAGAGGAGGACCAAACTTATGTTCAGCAGCATGACTTCCAATTACTTTTACAAACTGAATCACTTTGAATTTTAATTCAGTACTGTATGAAAATCTTTTCTGAATCATTTCTGGTCAGAATGTGGCAAAATATAACTTAATATACTGGTAACAAATGTAGAGTCACAATTCTTCAGTGCCCTTTTATCAGTCTTTATTAATCAAAAGAATTTGTCATTACTTCAATTTGAAAAGAGGAATTGATTTATTCAGAATAATAGTGAGGACTAGAAGAGGAAAAGTTATCAGAGAAGCAGCTTCATGAAATGAAGATTGTTCTGGATGGGATCAAGGCCTGCTGTTCAGAGTTGTGAGTTGCCCAATATAAGGCTTTTTATTGCATTTACTTGCTGAGCTCGAGCCCACCCTGGTATAACTTCCATCTACATAAAATCAGTTATAATTAATTCTTTAACATGAAACTTTTGGCAAATGCATTAATAGTCATATAATATTATAATTATTCACTACATGATAAATGCAATAATAATCTACATGTAGTTCACATATACACCTAAATTTTACTTTCCCACTAAAGCATTAACCATCAATGGGAAAAGTGGTCAGGGAAATTAAAAATTGTGGACAACCTTTGTATTCGGGACAACTCATAAATTAACAGTAGGCTTTTTCAGTTTGGCAGAACTGGGGACAGTTTGGTAGGGGAGGATTTTAATTAAAGTTAAATGGAAATATAGCTAAATATATAATATGGATACCTGAACATGATTAAGAGACCAAAGAAAGTTTTAGGAGCTACATGCTAATTTGTTGTTGTTGTTGTTGTGCTGATATTTATGGGAATTCTGTTTGAGGTCTCATTAATATACAAACTAACCAATTGACCTGATTGACTAAAAGTAGATTAACATGTAAGAAGCACAGCAATGTTTCATTAAATTACTGTTACATGAAATTGGGGGACCAAGATTAAACAAATGTATAAAATCTACTTTAAAATCACAATTGCACAACAAGCAATTAAATTTCTCTAGATTCTATAGTGTCTGCCTATCCTTTCCACTTCTACTTCCCGGCCTATCTTTTTTAGTCTCTTAATTCCCTTCCTATCCTTTTTACTTCCTCTCTTCACTGACTCTTTATCCTAAGTTCCTGGGGTCTGCTCCCTTATACCACTTGACTCTTGATCATTCCATGATGCTGTTTCCTCCCTTTGCCTCTCTATATCTTTACTGTCTGGAGTGAATGACTCCTATTGGTCCACTAGCTCCTCTCCAAAGTGAAATGGCTGTTGGTCATAAGGTAAAATTCTCTTCTCCCACAGTTCAGAGGCTTTACTCCACAAATACTTTGGGTCTTGACTTCTAAGAGCTGAGATGGACTTAGCTATTTAAAGCCCCTAGAGGTTTGATTAATTAATTTTCTCAGGCAAATCCTTTCTCCATTCAATTAGAGTTGCTGGTTGGTTGGTTCTTGTTCTTCCTTAGGGAAGATGACCAAAATGACATCACTATGTTTGAGACAAATCACAGCGTGTCCTACTGTGCCTGATCAGGCCAATATGAGCTTGGAATGCTCTGCCACAGATTAGGTATGTGAACACCTGGGGTGGGTACTTTAAACTGTCAACATTACTATAGAGAGGAGCAACTAGGTGGTGCAGTGACTAGAGCACTGGTCCTGGAGTCAAGAAGTTGTAAGTTTAAATCTGGCCTCAGACACTTAATGATTGCCTAGCTGTGTGACCTTGGTCAAGTCACTCTTTACCCCATTGCCTTAAATAAAATATAAATTTAAAAAAATTCTAAAAAAACATTACCACAGAGTGGGCAACTATGATGGGCTGGCCATGTTGTTAGAATGCCAGCTGTACTCTTGCCAAAAAGACTATTTTATGGATGGAGAACTCACACAGGGCAAGTACTCATAAGGGGGTCAGAAGAAGCAATATTGAAACACCCTGAAGAAGAACACATTGAAGAACTTTAGAATTGATTGTACAGCATGGGAGACACTGGCACAAGACTGCCCAGCATGGCATGCCTTCATCAGTGAGGATGCTGCAAGCTATAAGGCAGAATTGAATCAACTCAAAGGAAACATGACATCCATAAGTGTAGACATTCATTAGAGATGCACTCCTACCTCAGCAAGAGACATGAGATCTTTATGTCTAGATGAAGAAGAGATCTGTATAGTCTCTTTCTCTTCATAAATCTCATACACATAATTTATAAGTTTAAGAGAGTCACTTGAACATCATAAACCAAGTCTTTCTGACTGTAAGTTTAGTACTCCATCTAATTACTCCAACTTTATTTCTTTGCCTTGGTGAAAGTATTAAATGACATCTAATGTATTGGCAGAAAATCCTTAACTGCTATCCCATGACTTTTTAAATATAGGGTACAATTAAATACCTCTTCCCAGGTTCTTTTTTTCTTTTTTTGGTAACAGAAATGAATTAATTGGCATACATCCTCTGGGAACTTGCCAATCTGTTTTTTAAAGTTTCTTGAGTACCACAAGTGGTACTTCTGGGTTGGTCCTAGTTGTAGCAAATTACATTAAACCTTATGGTTGTAGACCAAAATGTCAAACATCCTAGAGAGTAAGGGCTATATTTGTTTAATTTGTTTTATAAAGTCTTGTACAATTAGGCATGCAATAAATTCTTTTAATTATATTGGAGATGGTAAGGTTATTGCTGCAAGGTTGGAATTTTTGATTGACAGAAATAGAAGCCTTTTATCTATTGCCAGTAAAGGTATTAGGATACTACTCTTTTTTTTGACACATCTTGTTACTCCTTAGCATCACAGGAGTTAATATGCTTGCAAATAGTCTTTTTATATTATTCTTTGGTTTCTATTTAATATATAATTATAATAAGAGCAAATGAAGTTATGATTCTATGTTCTACCACAATACTTACCCATTTAGACCTTGGGACTAAGAGAAAACAGTATGCTGCTTTTTTTTTGTGGCAAGGCAATGGGATTAAGCAACTTGCCTAAGGTTCATACAGCTAGGTAATTAATAAGTGTCTGAGGTCATATTTGAACTCAGGTCCTCCTGACTCCAAAGCTGGTGCTCTATCCACTAGCTGCCCCGAAAGCAGTATGCTTTTAATTCAGATAAGTCTAAGAGATAGTTGGTAAACACAAATGTCATAAGAATAAAACATTTTGAGCTAACAGGGATCATATAAGATAATTTACTTCAATTCTTTTATTTTTCAGATAAAGAAACTGAGGCTTTAAAATGCCAAATGAATTGTCTAGGGTTACCATACTACCTAGTAAGTAGGAGAGATTCTAAGCCAGATCCTTTGACTCCAGATTTCCTGCTTCTTTCATTACAGTATTTTTTCAGGATAAATAACTTGCTTGTTGTTGTCTGTTGATACCTTTAAACTAGTATCCAAAGAGTTTCCTGATGCATTTCTTGCTTAACTGAAGGTACAGCATTTATTTCAGAGTAAAATGAATTCATTTCAATAATTTTTTTATAAAGGACATTTTTGAAGCATAGGCTACAAGCATAGTGAATTTTTTTCTGTGCATAGTATCTGAAAATTAGATTGACTTCCTGATTGCTCAATAAGTTTATTTCTAAAAGGTTGGCAATTCAAGACCTAGCTTTGACATGCATAATACAGTTTGAACTTTTAATCCTTTGGCCATATTCCCATGCTTTTAGCATATGTTTAGGTTGCTTAAAATCTATGGGGGGATCTTCTATAATTGGAAATGTTTTCTGTATAAGAAAGTATTTGTTAACACTGTTGGTAGTATTAATTAAGGTGAGATGTAGTGTCATCTTTGTTTTTAAGCATAAAAAAACTAGAGAATATGAAGAGGTCTCAATCATTTGATAGATGAGAAGATTGAATTCTAAAAGAGGTTAAGTATTTTGCTTAAGGTCATATAGCATTTTTATTGGCAAAACTGAGGATCCTTCTCCGTGAGAGAAATCTCTATCGAAAACAAAGTTGAATTCTTGAAATTGATATGTTGCAGTTTAGAGACTGCAAATACTACATTTCACTATAATTCAGATACTTGGTGCCAGGAAATTAAAATAAATTGAATACAGCCAAGTTCTCTAATTCTCACATTCAACTTTTTTTTTGTTTGTTTTTGCTTAAGTCCTGAAGGTAGCAAAAGAAAAAAATTGCAAAAGCCAAATGTGCATATGTATATATGCATGTATACCACACACATACACATGTATATCACACATGACTGTATATATACACACATTGTTACATGCATGCATGCATGCATACATGCATACACCTTAAAAGGCTTCCTACAAAACAAGATAGTCACATAACTAAAGGGTAAAAATGTTTGTAGGACAACATCATTTGCAGGTCATCTGAAACGAATTGTCTACATTGGCATGTGCTTTGACTTGCTGGCAGAAGCAGAAAAAAAATACTCCATCACATTGCAGACGGATTCTTATTAGCTGTGGCTTCTGCAGTGGCTCCGACTCTTCTTTGGAGCATGGACTTCTTTTATTACATAATCTGGACACTTTTTTAAAAAAAGCAGACATTTCAACTTAAATATGTGCAATTTCTCTTTGCAGCGCATCTACATGGAAGTTATTATGCCAAAGGAATGTAAAAGTCTTCAGAAACAATGCTTCATTTTTCTTTAATGATTTTGTCGACAGGATGGAGACATTTTTGTGGTATGATGAATTCATTTTGTCTCCTGTCCTGTATTCCCCACATGCTCTGGAAATCACTTTTCTTTTTCTGAGACCAGTAGTCAACCTTAACTTCAGCAAGAACTTCACTGTTTTACCTTGATGCATTTAATAACACCCCAGTAGCATTTATATTCTAGGATAATTTATGTTAATGATATGATACTTGGTGGAAAATTTTTTTTTCTGACCTAAGTTCCACAGTCCTGTAAAACTGCAAGCAAATCATGACTATTCTAAAGTAAAATTTACTCTCCCCTCCCTACCCCAGACAATTATGGTTTTAGCAGGCTACAGGAGATTGAAGCAAACTCATAAATGACTAACATTCCAAAGACCTTCTAGAATTCTGGCAATATCACAAATCCCATACCATCTTTTAACGTGTTTTTAAAACATCTTTTACTTTAACTTCTACAACTCTGTATATATAATTTCCTCTCCAAGTTCTCACTTTTAAAAACTTTTGTATATAATAGAAATATGAATTCAGAGCTGGAAGGACTGTCATCTATTCCAACTTCCTTATTTTACAGATGAAAGAACTAGGGCCCAGGGAGGAAAAAAAATGCCTTATCTAGGGTCCCACCAACAATAAGCAGCAGAGTTGAGATTTGGAATCAATTTCTGAGTGAAAGAAATGATCATGAATAGCTAATAATTTGGAGAGATCCAGAGTTCTTCCCTTTTTTCTAAAGTTCTGATTTTAAATTCAGGGTTTTTTTTTTTTTGGCAAGGAATGGGGGTTAATTGACTTGCCCAAGGTCACAAAACTAGGTAATTTTTAAGTGTCTGAGGCTGGATTGGATCTCTGGTTCTCTTGATTCCAGGACCACCACCTAACTGCCCCAAAAGTTCAGTCTCTTGAAGAACTTTGCTGGTTATGAGTTTAGACTAACTTTCTGGTTCAAGACTCCACCTTGGGGAGGAGTCATTGTGTTGTGTCCAGGTTTAGGTGGGGCACACATTCTTTGATAGGAGAGGTGTTGGTATAGAGGTAATTTTTCTATCCTAGGATTGTGTTAACTAATCAAAGTTGATTGACATTACTCTTGCAAAAGAACATATGAACCCCGAGCTCTCATGTCTTCTGAGAGACAGCCAAATGATCATCTTCTTATTAATAATATGGTGGCCATATTAATATGATTAAATTACCTAGAAACTATATTTCTCAAACCTTTTTAATCATCACACTCTAAACTCTATATGATTTTTTTTATGATGTATCTCCCTCTTAATATATTTGTGTGCAAATCTTAAAGATCTGGAGCAGAAAGTTTTAGTCATTGAATATTTGTGTTAACCTTTAGCAAATTATTGTATTTGCCTGGAACTCATTTGAGACAGGAGGGCTAATTAGTGATGCAAAAATGAATCTGATCCTTACAGTATCTAATGTAGCCTTATGGATAGCTTAAAAAAATAAGCCTCTTTCATCAGATTTTTAAAACTATAATAGAAGTTTAATTTACTCTCCAAGTCAAGAATATTTAAGCACAAAAGTCACTTTTTTAAAGTCAAATGGTAACTGGGGTATGGGAGGGAAGAGTATAGAAGGAAAGAGTACATAAGGGAAAGGGTGCCTACTCTCAAAGTGGTTTCAGATATTTTCAAGTGTTGAAAGTATCTGAAACCCCCAGTCTTCATCCCAAAAAAAATACCTCCTTCATCTGCATGGAACTTTTACAAACTTCCTGGAGCAAAGTTGAGAAATGTCCAGGAAACCTTGGTGACAAGGGAAGGAGCAGAGCTATAAACTAGTATTTTTGGAGTCTGTGGAAAATTGCAAACAGTATTCAGGGAAGCAGCATGAAAGATGCTCCCGGATCAACTTTTTTAATCCCACCCTCATTTAGGGTGGTAGAGGTGTGTGAAGTTCTTAGATATGAGGACATAAAAAGTTTTCTGGTTGAGAGATGATGTACTGCTGGGAAGGAGCTCACTTACATGTGTATTTGTCATCTGGCAGTTTTGTTTTGCCTAATATTTATGCAACTATATGCTAAACTTTACCTGCTTAAGTAGTACAATTGTTCTCAGTCCTCTCTAAATTTTAGAGCCCTGGGACAAAGTCCTGGTTTAGAGCTGGAGATGAGAGCAACAGATCTAACTTTAAATCAAGAAACACTATTAATTCTTATCTAATGAATTTTTTTTTAGAATGTTTTGGCTTAAGACCACTTATTAAGGTTCATCTTGATTTCAACTGGTTGCTTCCATTTCACATACAGGGTAACACCCCTTGTTAACTTTCCCTAAATTCTACAACTATATTGAACTGAGTTTCAGGATTGTTACTATGGTGGGTATTTTTTCTTATGACCACCCTGTATTTGGTATAATTTGAAGTATTGTGAAATCACTAAGAGCAAAATACAAAAGCAAGTCATGACCATGTGTGTAGGAATTGAATCATATTGAACTTGAAGTAAGGATTATAGAAAGGGAAGAGAAAACAGAGACCTCTGACCCTTACTTTCAGGGATTTAAAGCTAGTTTCTTTCATTTCAATGCTAATGTTCCTTCTACTGTAGCAGTCTTTCTCCTTAAAACAACTATATATGGGGCGGCTAGGTGGTGTAGTGGATAAAGCACCTGCCTTGGAGTCAGGAGTACCTGGGTTCAAATCTGGTCTCAGACACTTAATAATTACCTAGCTGTGTGGCCTTGGGCAAGCCACTTAATCCCATTTGCCTTGCAAAAACCTAAAAAAAAACCCAAAAACCAAAAAACCCCACAACTATATATTTCTGAACAAAATTAATGTGGAACACATATTCAGAGAGGTTGGAGAAAAGTGCAAAATAGTAAGGCCAAAAAGAAAACATGGATGACTTTGTGACATAAGTATGAAGAAATTTAGATTGCCTTACAGGAGTGCCACAAACCCGATTATCCTTCTCCCTGGCAGCATGGAAGACTTTGAAAATCAATTTCAGAAAGAAAGCAAATTCTAAATAACTTAGAACTTTGTTAAGGACCTAAATTGATTATCACTGATTTATTTATGTGTTAATGTAGTTGATACTAATGATCTAGGAGACAACTTTGTACGGGTTTTTGTTTTTAACCTCAGTGTATACTAAGGACAAATCTATAGGAAAGAACACATGGGGACAGAATATCAGTAAAATTTTCACCCAGGATATGAAATAGTAATCATGTAAAAGAAAATTTGGAGAAAAAATGTTAAGAGAGTATCAAAGCGAATGGTGGGATAACTAAATGTGTGGAGGTGGCCAAGAATTATGTGTAGGGGTTGGGTGTCAGAAATGACCATTTCCCCTTCTTTAACTATTCTACACCCTCTTCTGCTTTCCTCTTTTAGTCAGAATCCTGGCAGATGAGGGGTTATTCCCCCACTTACTAGAAGATCAGATTTAGCACTAATACACCTGTACTTTTTCCTGTTTCTGTTTTTAGGGTTTTTTTTTTTTTTGCAAGGCAATGGGGTTATGTGGCTTGCCAATTATTAAGTGTCTGAGGTCACATTTGAACTCAGGTCCTCTTGACTCCAGGGCTGGTGCTCTATCTACTGTACTACCTGGTCACCCCACAAAACATTCTTTTTTTTAAAAAAAAATTTTTAGGCTTTTTTTAGGCAAGGCAATGGAGTTTAATGACTTGCCCAAGGTCACACAGCTAAGTAATTGTTAAGCGTCTGAGGCTGCATTTGAACTCAGGTCTTCTTGACTCCAGGGCTGGTGCTCTATCCACTGCACCACCTAGTCACCCCACAAAATATTCTTTTTTAAAAAAAAATTTTTAGGCAAGGCAATGGAGTTTAATGACTTGCCCAAGGTCACACAGCTAAGTAATTGTTAAGTGTCTGAGGCTGCATTTGAACTCAGGGACTCCTGACTCCAGGGCAGGCGCTCTATCCACAGCGCCACCTAGCTACCCCCAAAACCTTCACTTTTTACAGAGGAAATTGAAGCTCAGAGGGAGGACTTGAATCCAGATCTTCCTGACTGCCAGTCCCTATACCACGTTTTGTGGCACCCAGTCGGGGTTTCATGGTACCTGCCTCAATCTTTCCCAGGGAGGCCCCGGGGCCCGGCCTGGGTCCAGGTGAGGCCTGCCCCCACCCTTTAGCGCTCCCCAAAGTGCCTGCATTCAGTAGGCGTTTAATGAATGCTTGTTGGCTTCTCACCAGAATCCTCATCTGGTTCCTGGCACTTGCACCCACCCACCCCTCGGCTCTGCCAACTCAGGCTCCCACCACGCGCTCGGGGGTGAGAAGAACCGGGCCCCGGGCAGCGGCTCTAAGCCCCGCCCCGCCCCGCCCCGCCCCCGCCTCGCAGGAGCGTGGCGGAAGTGGCTCCGGAGAACCCCCCCCCCCCCCGCGCTCCCGGAGAAAGGCGCATGCGTGCGCGCCTCGGCGCTCGGGCGGGCCGCGGCGCGGGGAGTCCCGAGTCGCTCCCTCCCGCTCCTGCCCCTCCCCCACGCCCTTCCCCCACACGGGCAGAGGTTGCGCCATCTTGTCCCCCCCCAGGCCTCAAGCGCCCCTTCGCCTTCACTACACTCCCCTCCCCCACCCCCGGAAGAGTGTCCTGGGCAGCCGCGGCGGGAACAGCAGCAGCTTCGGCCGCCCCCACCTCCGCGGCGCGGGACCCGCAGCCGTCCGTCCGTCTGTCCGTCCGCCCCTCCAAGGGTTCATTAAAGCAGAGGTTGGAGGGGGAGGGGGCCGTGGCGAGGAGCAGCGGGGGGAGGGGAGGGAGGGGGAGGGGTGGCGGGGGGGAGGGGAGGGAGGCAGGGCCGCCGCGCCGCGGGGGAGGGGCGGGGAGGGGCGCGCGTCCGGGCCCGCGGGCGCCGCCCCCTCCCCTCCCCGCCCCTCCCCCGCCGGGATGCGCGAGGTTACGGACGAGGAAACTGAGGCTCCGGGAGCCGTGCCCGAGCCCTGGTGAAGCGTTGCACTAGTAAATGATTACTCCACTTTATTACACTTTTTTTTTTAGTTTTTGCAAGGCAAATGGGGTTAAGTGGCTTGTTAAGTGTCTGAGGTCAGATTCGAACTCAGGTCCTCCCGCTCCACCTAGCCGCCCCTTGTCTTAACTGGGTAGGGCTCTGGTGCCTGTTGGTTCCGGCCCTGCCCGCAAGGCGCTTGTATTCCTTTGGGGAGGAGCGTATAAGTGGGAATATGCAGAAGTAAGAAAGATCACTTTGGGATAGAGGAGGGCACCTGGGAAGGAAGGGCCCTGCCTGTGCGGGGGGAGCTATTCTAGACCTGGCAAGCGTCCGAGGAGCTGGACATGGAATGGCCTTTTGGAGGAGCGCCAAGAAGACTAGTTTGCCTGGAGCATAAAAATGTGCAAAGAGAAGTAACATGTAGTAAATAAGCTTGGAAAGGTAGGTTGTGACCAACTTTAAAACCTAACTGGAGAAGTTTGTATTTGGTCCTAGAGAGTTGGGTTGCAGTTGAACAAGTGACGCAGAACCTGCGCTTTGACAGGAGTGGAGTATGGATTGGAAAGTCCTGAGGCAGGGAGAACAGTTAAATACTTGCAATAAGCTACTATAATAGTCCAGGCTAGGAGTGAGGAGAGCCTGAACTGGGTCTTGTGATTGTCTCTTTCCATTAGTGTAGCTTTATATCCTTATTCCATTGCAGATATTCATTCATTTAACCTTATTACATTGACTTTTTGCTTGACTGCAAGAGAAAATTTATCTTTTAATGATAAAGTTGAATCTTTGAAAGCTAACTACTCATCAGAGGACAGTCATATCACTGGACCCATACTCAAACAGTTCAACAAACATTACATGTCCACTTTGGCCTAGTTACTGTGCTAGAATTGAAGGAACACCAAGACAAAAAAGAAGTCCCTGCCTGCCCTCAAGGAGACATATTGGAAAGCTTTACAGTTACTCTCACATTTTGTAGTATAAACTTTTTAATTACCTATAGTTATTCCCCCCCCCCCCCAAGATATGAGTAGGATTTGAATGGAAGAATAATAGTACATTGTGTTTTCTAGATTTCATTACCAGTGTTAGCCTATGCAATGGAAAGCACACTGAACTAGGAAGAATTTGAATTCAAATTCTGGCTCTGTTAACTCTTGGGTGGTCTTGGACATTTAACCTCTCTAGTGTCAGTTTTCTCATCTGTAAAACAAGGAGATTTGGATTAGATTATCTCTAGGTAATCCTAGGTAAATCCAGCCCTAAATGTTTATTTCTCTCTCTCTCTCTCTCTCTCTCTGTGTGTGTGTGTATATATATATATATATATATATATATATATATATATATTTATATATATATATATATATACTCACACATATATATATACACTTGATCTTCATAACAGTTCTGTGATATATATTGACAGGTATCATTATTCATATTTTGAAAATGTGAAAATAAGACTTGGAGAAATTCTGACTTCTGTAAGGTCACAAGGCTGTTGGTGACCAAAACCTAGATCATCTGACTGACTCCAAGGTGGTCAGTCAACAAGCATTTATTGAAACTGTACTGTGTCCTGAGTCCTTTTAAGTGCTGGGGAGACAAAGAAAGGAAAAATCATTGTTTCTGTCCTCAAAGAGCTAACAACAAAATGAGACAGACAACATGTGAATAACTATGTACATACAAGATTATATAGAGTAAATGAAAAGTAACCTCAGAGTGAAGAAAAGCGGGGGAAGACTGACAAAGCAAGGAGACCAGTGTAGCTGGATCATCAAGTAAGTGAATGAACTAAAGTCTAAGAAGCCTGTAAAGGTAGGAAGGGATTGTGATTGGCTTTAAATGCCAAACAAGAAGATTTTATGTTTGTTCAAGTTACTGTGCTAGAATTTAGGGAACACCAAGACCAAAAAGTTGCCAGTGGTGTTCACTGAGCAAGGGGAAGGCATGACATAGTCAGACCTGCAATTTAGGAATATTACTTTGGCAGCTCAATGGAATTTGGATTGGAGTGGGGAGAGACTTGAGACAGGGAGACCAACCAACAGAATGTTTCAGTAGTTCAGATTAGAAGTGATGAGCTCCTGAGCTAGGCTTGTGACTGAGTGGAAAGAAGGGAATTGAATGACAAGATTGATAACAGATTGACTATGGGATGTGTGTGAGTAAGGAGTTGAAAATGGCACTGAGGTTGTCATGGGTCTAGGAGGATGATCTGCTTTAGTTAGGAAAGTGGGAAGATGGCAGATTTTTAAAGGAAAAAATGAGTTTTGGTGTGGATATATTGAGATTGAGGTGTTTGTATGATATCCAGTTTGAGATGTTCAGAAGGTGATGTGAAACTGGAGCTCAGGAGAGAAACTAGGGCTGAATAAGTAGATATAGGAAGCATCAGCTTCAAAATGATAGCTGAACCTATAGGAACTGATGAGATCGCCAAGTGAGAAACGATAGAAAGAAAAAAGTAGCCCCAGGACACAGAACCTTGGGAAACCATCCTTTGTGAGAGAGTAAGACATGAATGGATATCTTGCACAGGAAACTAAGAGGGAGCAGAGGAGAAGCAAACAAGTCATGAAAACCTAGAAATTATCAGGCAGAAGGTGATTGACAAGTGTCCAAGAATGCAGACAGGTCTAGAAGGATGACTGAAAAAAAAAAGATCTTTAGCTTTAACATTTAAGAGAACATTGGTAACTAGAGAAGAGTTTTAGTCTGGAATTTTTTGCTGTTTTGCATCCAGAATTCCATTGTTAATACATCCTCTGTACTCTGTATTCAGTTATCTGAACTTACATTTAAAGGCAAATGATAAACTAGAAGTGTCCAGAAATGGTGAGGAGCCTGGTATACTCTGTTGTATGAGGTAAACATTTGATAGCCCAATAATGTTTAGCTTGGTTCCTAAAGGCCCTTTCAGCTTTGATGATCCTGATCTCTTAAGTAAAGCAAGGCAGGGAAAGGAACCTGGTGGCTTGAAAGAGTGTTTGTAGAGGAGGAATTCTGGGTAAAGAACAAACTACACATTACCAGGAGACAAATTGCAGCTCAATATAAAGATTCTTCCAGAAGTAGAGATGTAGAGAAATCTTCTGGAAGAATCTTTATATTGATGTATATTGTGTGATTTATGGGCACTACCTGTCTCTGGTTGAATTTGGCAGACAAGATGACCACTTTCAGGGGTGTTGTGTATTGTATAAACTCACACTCATATATACATTGATTTACATGGATCAGTCTATCTATCCTGACTGTTTATCTGCATGGGATGGTAATTTGGATTAGATGACTTTTAAGGGCCTTTCTCTTGTCAAGGTCCCTTATGATGAAATTAGAAAATTCTTGCTAATTCTTGGGAAAATTTCCTGCTTTGGGTAATATAATATTTGCTTGGTAAATTAGTTATAAATTGTTTCTCATTCGAAGTGAGTGATAATTTAAATTATATGGCAGTGTTTTCTCTGATTTATAGATAGATAAATTGGGGAACAATGTGGTTGTTGGTTTCCTAAGGTCATGCAACAAATGAATACCAGATTTAGGTGAACAATCAGGCATTTAATTCCACAGTGTTCCAGTTGACCATTAGTCATTTCTTTGTTAGTTTTTTTTTTCTTCATCTCCATTTTAGAGGTGTTTGGAGTATTTTCATTTTCAGAATCTGTGGACCCTTAACTTTATCAAAAAAGGGGTTTTTTTTTGCACAGATTAAGTGGACCATGTGAGCAGTATTTTTTTGTTATAGCTGCTATAGGTAATCAGAAGTGTTTTGATGTTGACTGGTAATTTAATTAGTGTAAAAACTTTTTCTACTTGTAAGTCATATTTTAAGAGGGTTGCCTGGGACTCTGAGAGGTTAAGTGACTTGTCAGTTATCATATAAAAATAATGATGATAATAATAATAACAGTAGCAATAATAGTTTAGTTTTTTTAAGATTTGCAAAATGCTTTTTTTGCAAATGTAATCTCAGTGATACTCAACAACAACTCTGTAAGACAGTACTATTATTATTACCATTTTACACATGAAGAAATGGAGGCTGAGATATTAAATTAATTTGCCCAGAATCACTTTGAACCTGCAAATGTTTGATGGTTGACTCCAAGTTGGATTCCAACTTGGGTCTACTCCAAGTCCAATATTCCATCCACTGTTTCACCTAGCTGCCAGTATGTTTCTTGGCAGGACTTGAGGATTTTCCTTATCCTATGGCCAGCCCCTCTATTTATGAACTCATACTTCCTTTTTAAACAGGTTTAAAAAAATATTTAATTATAATTTTTTGAAAAATGTGTCTTATAAGATAATTTTTCTTTGGAAATAAGTTTATTTCTGTTACTCATGGATTTCCAGCTTTCATTTGATTGGAATTAGATTTTAATGAGACCAAAGATTGATCCTCATGAACCATTTAACTCTGAATAGTTAGTTAATAGTTCTTAGATAGAACATCTGCCCTAGAGCCTTTAAAATAGTGACCTCAATCACAAGACTGCCTTTTACCAATTATCTCATCACTACATACCATGTGTCTTACTGATTAGTGGTCCAATAATGTTATATACAGATACATTTTAGAGCTACAAGGAATGATAGAGATCATCTAGTTTTAAGACCTTCATTTTATAACTATACAGAATGTTTTGTAGATCTCGTAGTCAGCATATGTACAGAAATCAGTTTCAATTTATTTTATTATTTCTTTTAGTTTGATGTAGTAGTGGTAAATTTTATTACAATGTAGTTTAAGGAGATTATCTATCTCCAAAGTTTCAGAAAGCCATAGAACTTCTTCCAATATAAGAGCTCTCTAGCCCAACTCCATCATTTTACAAATGTGGAAACTGGGTTCTAGTGAGGTGAAATGTCTTGACCAAGGTTATATACTTGGCTAATGGCAGTTGTAGGATAATAAGCTAGATATTCTGTATATTAACCACCCCCCCCCCCCCAGAAAAAAATGCCATTGGTTTAGAATTGAAACTACAAATGAAATCCTTTAAAATCCATTGTAGCTTAGTAACTACTTGCTTGGTAGTTTATAGATTTTTTAGTTATTGCTAAATGACTTACAGTATAGACTGACTGTAAGGCACTTATTACGTAGTCCAGTATTCTTATTTTACATATGAGGTTTAGTAATTGCATAGGTAATAACCAGAATTCATGCAGCATAATGTATTTGAATTTACTAGTAGAGCTGGGAGAGACCTCAAAGTTATCAAGGTCTTTCTTTGAACTTAAACCATGTAAAAACATATAGTTAATTTGTTTTCTTTTGGAATCCATATACATGTATAGTCCATTTCAAGGATAATCTTTGTAGAGCTGATATGTTTCCATGTACAATAATAAGCACACCAATAGCTGCTATTTACATAGTACTTTATAGCTGGAATAATATGGAAAAGTGTTGTACATACTTCTTTTTCATTTGACCTTTTCAACAATCCTGTTTGGCACTACAGGCATTATTAGTTCCATTTTATAAGTGAGGAAACTCAGGCTCAGAGAGGTAGATGTATATTGCTACATAGCTGATGATTATTTAGTTCTTATTCCAAGTGTATTATTCTTCTTACCTAAGAAATAAAGGAAGAGCTCTCAAGACAAACACCATACTTTGTTTCATCAGTTTCTGTCTTTCCTGTATTTGGATTTTGATTCACTTGCTAATATTAGCACTTAGGTTTGATTCCTTTGAGCTACATAGTATAGTATATTGAATAGAGTGCTGGACTTAGAATCAGGAATATTTTGTATCTTGCTTTGGACATTTACTAACTGGCTAATTTGACAGGTCAGTTGACTTGTGGGCCTCAGTTTCCTCATCTGTAAAATAAAGATATTGAATTAAGTGAGAAGTACCTTTTAGCTCTATAGATGCTATATTGAATAGCAGAAAATTTAGCCTAAAAACACTTGATTTGAAGTACAAGGGCTAAAGTGAAAATTCTATGTTTCTCAAGACTTCTTTCTCTATTAGTAAATTCAAATTCATTGTGACCTTCAGGGAAGTCCTTTAATTTCCCTAGACCTTAGTGTCCTTATCAGTAAAATAATGAAGTTAGTTTAGATATCTATCTATAAAGTGGCCTTCATTAGCCAAATCCACTGATCCTTATGAATTCTTATCTTGTAACTTTTATTCATTCTATAGTTTCTTTTAAACATCTGAAATTAAAAGCAGTATCTGTTTAGTCAAGATGTTGCTTTTTGTTTGCTTTAGAGATTCTGTGAGAGAGGTCAGGAGGAACCTTAGAATGATGGAATTGGAAGGTACATTAGAGGCCATATAGTTCAGCTTTACCTGAACAAGAATATTCTCAAAAATATTTCTTACAAATGGTCATTTAATAACTAAGAAAGTATCTTCTTTTCCATTTCTGAATCATTGTAATTATTAGGTTTTTACTCATACCATTCAACTTTGAAGTAAGGGTTCCGAAGAACAGATGTTCACACTCTTGTATTTTTTTTACCAGTTTTTTTGTTTAGAATTTTATATTGACTTAATTTCCCTGTATCCTTTGCCAAAACTTATCTCTAAACCTAGTATGACTGATTTTATATAAATATAAAATATATTAAAATACATAAATATAAATAAAATATAAAAATAATAAACTTAGATAACTGGAAGAGCCCTTAATGATCATTCTAGACCAGGCCTAATTTTGTAGATGAAATTACATACATAGAGTATCATTGTATTTCAGACACTGTATTATATTTTGAAAGATACAAAGTTGTGAATGAGTTTAGTGTCTTCTCTCAAGAAATTTATTGCATAATATACATGATACATGTATAAATAACTACTGAAAAAAAGCATTTTCATTGTCTGTCTTGGAAATTCAGTACAGCAAACATCTATTAAGTCTGTTATGTACAAGGTACTCTGGTTAGAGAGATACAAAGATAGATAAACATAGACTCTTCTCATGTATCTAATCTAACATTACAGAAAAAGAAAAAGCCACCATTTTCAGAGAACTGAGTTATCTAAATCATCTATAAATCATTCTAAATTCTAAGGGAAACTATTATAAATTAAACGTTTAGTGTTCATTATAGGTAGTATATAAGTTTTAGGTTAAATTTATGATATAAGTAGGAATGATTTTTTATGCTATGAATATATACTATAATATATGGTATATGATATATACTATAACATAGTATAGTATTATAATATGTAGTACTTTGGGATTCCTTATGGAAGCATTATATACAGTTCATACCCATTTCAAATGCCTTTAATAATAATTTTATTAGCTTAAAAGAGTATAAAACTTGTGGTTACATATTTACTCTTTTGAAATTTTATCTCTGATTTGTTTGATGTCCTTGGTGAAGGAGTACAACACTCAATTATAATGGCTGTCTTCTTTATGATATAGCTTCTGACTACTGTGGTGGAAATTATAATGGAAATAATGAGACCTTGTACCTGCCTAGAAGTAGTTTAGAATATAGTTGGAGTACATTTGAATCTGATTAATTAGTTCTTATAGAAGATGAGAGTAATTGTAGCTTTTTTTCTTGGCCTTGTCATATAGAAATTATCCAATAACTTCCCTTCCCTCCCTCTACAAACATCAAAACCCCCTCCCAAATCACTAAAATAAAGTAAATATACGATGCTTGGAGGAGGAAAGGTGTGCAGGTATGGCAACATAGAATTTTGTAACATATTGGATGAATGTGTTTCATTTTCAAACATTTAAGTCTAAAATATGTTTTCTCACAATGAAGTCATTCAATTACAGCATCTTATTTGATTTAAGGAGTTAATAACTTTATATCCTTTAATAATTAACAAAGAAGATACATTCCATTGACATTTTTTAAAAATGAACTTCAGAGGTAGCAGTAGGAATAACTTAGAAATAGTTCATTTTCTGTATCATCCTTCAAAGAAGTATTAAAGTTTTGAAAAAGTTCTGTGGAAATTTTTGGAAAGATGTGGCTATCCTTTCATATATAGAAATATATGGAAGATCACTGGATTAGTAATCATAAGCCCTGAATTTTTGTCCTGGCTTTGCCAGGTCTCACATTTGTGAGACTTCCAACAAGTAACTAACAGGTTACTTAATTTTTCTGGACTTTGATTTTTTTCATTTTAAAAAAGGAGGATTTTAAGATCTCTTGCAGCTCAATGATTTTATGAGTCCATATTCTTCCAGGTAGATTACTGGAAATTTTTCCCTCCATGAGACAGTCTGAGTTAGTTATATTACCCCCTTTTTTGGTTTTGAAAAAAAATTGTTACATTTATTTATATATGAAGAAATTGGGGTACTGGCATTTGAAGTGTCATGGGAATGCTTTTAGAATCATTCTAATACAGTCATTGAGTAGAAGGGACTTAGATGTATTTTTTTCCTTCTTGCTCCTAGGTATGATTACACAAAGAAATTTTCCCTCATTGACTCTTGAGATAATTTTTATAATTACACCAAGCATAAAAGAAATGCTTTAAATGAGTATATTGTGATCAGTCCTCTGCCTAGGTGTATTACCATTCTTTATTATGTTAGTGTATAAGAGATAAGGGGATTAACTAGACTATCCAAATCCACAGAAAAACTAATCTGTGAATTTAAAACTTCCTTTATGCTCATATTTAATAGTCTTATTTTCTCCTTTTTTTTGTTTTTTGTTTCTATAACTATCTGAGTGGGATATTCTTGTTTAATTGTTTATATGGAACTGTCCATTTGGTATTTTGTTTTTGCCATGGTAAGAATATTAAAATTAGTACTGAGGAGTTTTATTGTAACGTTTTATCTTAAGTTGTTGGATGGGGAAGATTTACATAAACATAAACTCTGAAGAAAAAGTTGACCCTGAACCACCTTTTCACAGTTATAGTAGCAGCTTCTTTCATGAAAGGATCTGAAATTGAACTGACAGGATTGTGACTCCTATTCTTTAGAAAGACAGTGAAATACTTTTAGCTATCATTCATAGTTAGGCATCATTCTTTTTATCATCCAGAAAGAAGTTGGCTGGAAAATGGTCCTCTCAAGGTATAGGTACCTAGACAAATTTGAACGTGGCAGGAAGAATATTTCTCCTGATTGATTAGTTTGCCAGTAACAGGAGCTGAGGTAAGAGATAAGCAGATCACATCAATCATTTCCAGGTTAAGTTAGTTTTGCTACTGCATAGGTTTCCTCCAGAAGTAAAAGTGCCTTACCAGAGCAGTCCACATTGCCCCTCCCAAATTATTATCTCTAGATAGAAGGAGAGATTAATGTGATCCTAAATCTTTGCCATCATGATCATACCAGGAAAGTTAAACCAGCTCCCTCCAGTTTTACAGCCTACTCTGTGTGAAAGTCATTCACCAAAACCATTTCTACTTTTATTCTTGACAGTGATTGGGGTGGATTTTGTCTTCCTTTGGTCATCTCTGCTTCTCCCCCTTACCCTGAACTTTATTTACCTCTCCCAGTCTTTACTTCCTTTAAGGTTTCTTAAAGTTATAATATTTTTTTCTGTTTCATGACTTCCAGGGACAGTTTTCCCTCCTATTTCTCTGTGACCTATTTAAAAAATATATAAAGCATCCCATTCTTCAATTCTTTCCCTAATACCTTGCTTTGGGTTGCAGATGGTGGATGCAAACTTCCTTCTCTGGTGCAGGATCAGAATTATTAAAACTTCTTAGTCTGAACTCCCTTTCCAGCTTTACACAAGCAGGCCCACTTCTTCCAGTGTTACTTGGAATGATCATGACCTTAAAGTACATATCATGTGACAAGACTTCATATTGCTTGAGGAATGTGGGGGCACTATTTACTGCTTTCTAGCAATAGGAAAGCTCACTTACAGCTATAATGCTGTATTTCAAGGACTCCTCTATCCTTTGTTTTTAACAATATTGACCAGGGTCTCCTTTTCTTTCTCCTAAGTCTTTAGGACTTTTGTTGCTATTACCTTCTCAGGTTAGGTTAAAGGACTATCAGCCTCTAACCTTTGAATTACTTGGTTCTTTTTTTTGAGTAAGGGAGATTAGTCTCTATAGTTGACATACTGGTAATCTAGATTGGAAAATCTGGAAAATGTTTGCCTAGCTTTTCCTGAATGTCACCGCTCTTCCTGGACACATCTATATTGGTGAAATTTGAACACCTGTATGAGAAACTCCATTGTTCAAACATCTGCACTGAGGTATCTTGGCTGGTATTTCTGTTTAGCAATTTGTTACATTTTGGGAGATTGTTCTGGCAACATTTTTACATCTTGAATATTTGGTGGCTCTTATAACCCTGGAAATGAAGGGAAAAGTGCTCAGAATTTGATCTGTGGATGGTGAGTCTTCATTCATTTTGAGCAAATGTTGACAACTCCTCAGTTTTAAGTCCAGTGCAACTTCTTCAGACTTTGTAAAGCATTGTCAGGTCGTATTCTCTCTAAAATGAAGGACGTTGGATGGACCAGATGATATTGATGTTCCTTCCAGTTCTGGTAGTCTTCAGAATTTTGGTGCTGAATGACTTTTAATTTTAAGGAGGGAGGGGTATTTCAGTGGAAAGGATATTGGATTTTGAATTGAAAGAACTAGGTTCTTGACTGGACCCTGACAATAATCAGGTGTCTCTCCTTGAGAAGGTCATTGCTTCAGTTTCTTTATCTAGGAAAAGAGCTATCTTCACCAGGAAAAAAAGGGGGTGGGGTGGGCAGGGGAATTACATCCTCTTCCTGTCTGACTTCTGAGGTTCTTTCCCACACTAGAATCTGTGCAGCTAGATATTTGCTTTCTGATAATTTGAATTGCCCAATTTTTGATCAGTCCAGCTAACTTCATAACTGTCTCTCAGACCTAGATCATATTAAGGAAACCCTGGTTGAGGAACAAATGGGAATCTGATAGATTCCTCATCCTTTCATTATGTCTTTCCTCTGCTTGTGTCAAACAGACCCTTCATTCCTTTAGAACCTGAAAATTTCTAATTGAACTAAAAATATCCTTTTTTCTAATATGTCCAGAAAGATTCCAAAATTTTAAAAACAAGATGTTTTATGGAAAAAATTAAAAAAATATTTTGAAGGGTTTTTATATATAAACAATTCTTTTTATACCTCCTACTTTTTAACACTATAAAATATCTTTTTTAAACATTGTTAGATGTGTGAAACTTTCTGTGGTTCTTAGAATGTCTACAGTCTCAGAAATCACAGCTGTTTAGAGTAGGAAGGGACCATAGACTCCCAAATTAGTCCAGTTTGATAACTGTATATTGAGAATCTTCTATCAAACAGTAAAATTTATTAAGTGCTTTTTCTGTGTCAGACACTTTCCTAATCACTGGGGGTACAGAAAGAGGCAAAAAATAGTCTCTGTCTTGAAGGAGCTTACAACAATAAAGAAAACATGAAAGCAAATAAATACAAAGCTAGCTATGTTCAGGATAAATAGGAAATAATAGAGGGAAGACCCTAGAATTAGTTGGGGTTGACATTTCCATTCCAACAAATAATCAATCTTTGTTTATTAACTTCCGTTGAGAAAAACCCAATATTTTCTGAGGCAGCTCATTTCACTTTTGCATAGTTAGCTTGAAAAATTAGAAATTATTTAGATTGTTATTAGAATTATTATTTCTCTTACATCAAGCCTAAACCTGTATCTCTGCAACTTCTACCAGTTTCTCCTAATGCTTCTCTTTGGCCAAGGAGACCAAGTTGAATCCATCTTCCACATGACAGTCCTTTAAATATTTGTTCATAGCTCCATTCTGTCCTGTCTTTGCCACCTTAAATATTCTTCCAAATCATCCTTATATAGCATAATCTTAGGCCACCACTCTATTTAATCTCCAGATTCGTCAGTATCCTCTTTAAAATGTATTGTTGAGAGCTAAACACAGAACCATCAGGGCAGTGTTCAGTGGCATTTTCTCTTGTGCTCTCAGTACTTATTGGTAGAACATCAAATTACCTTATTTGCTGCCATGAAATGTCTTACGACTTAAAACTGAATTTCCAGACAAGCTAAAGCCCCTTATTTTTTTCTCAGTTATCTATTACTTAGCTGTAAGTTTTCCATCTGCTTTTGAAGTTAATTTTTTTTTAACCCTTTGCTCTTGTCAAAATCTTCCTGGAACCAGGCTCTTTTGTTCATTACATTATTGTTTCTTTCCTATTTTTTCTCATCGTTCAATTTTGATGAATATATCATATTTGCCTTCATTCAGATGATGGATAAAATAATTAGTACAGTGCCCAAGAGAAATCCTTGGAGCATTCTACTAGTGATAAGTTTAAATTGAACCATATTCTTTAGATATGGTCATTCAGCCAGTTTTGAATTCTTATTGTACTGTAATCTAGCCCACCTTCATTTCCACAAGAATAACAAGAGAGAATAGATGCTGAAATGTAAGTAAACTGTGTTTTAGTATTCTTCTGATATA
Organism: Macrotis lagotis; assembly: GCF_037893015.1. Classification (NCBI taxonomy): domain Eukaryota; kingdom Metazoa; phylum Chordata; class Mammalia; order Peramelemorphia; family Peramelidae; genus Macrotis; species Macrotis lagotis. The sequence goes on along the minus strand of NC_133662.1, from coordinate 24,351,220 downwards.
TACCAGTCTAGACTGAGGAAATGAGGTTAATTTAGTGTTAAAGGTCCTTGATGAAGCCACTAAACTTCTGTGATCAGTTTCCTTTTCTTAGATCTTCATTAACCATCCCTTTAATAATAAAAAGTTTTGCCAGAAATCGAAGCTAAGTTTGGGCAGCTCAGTGCTACAGTGGATAAAAGTGCTGGGCCTGGAGTCAGAAATACCTGAATAAATATCTATCCTCAGACATTTACTGTTGTGTAACCCTAGACAAGTCACTTAACCTTGTTTGCTTCAGTTTTCCCATTTGTAAAATGAACTGGAGAAGGACAAGGCAAACTACTCTATTTTTTTTGCTAAGAAAACCCCAAATTGGGATCTCAAACAGTTGTACTTAGCTGAAATGACTCGACACAAAAATCATCTCTTTAATATTGTAGAATTTTACCAGAAATCAAAACTAAGTTCATTTGTTCCACAGTTTAATGATTGTACTTTCTGGTTTTTTTTTTTTTTTTTTTTTTTTTTTAGGTTTTTGCAAGGCAAATGGGATTAAGTGGCTTGCCCAAGGCCACACGACTAGGCAATTATTAAGTGTCTGAGACCAGATTTGAACCCAGGTACTCCTGACTTACAGGGCCGGTGCTTTATCCATTGTGCCACCTAGCCACCCTCTCTGTTTCCTTTTAAAAATTGTTACTCTGGGTTTTAGTTCTCTGGTAATCTGAACTCATCATCTCGTAATGTTTCTTTACTTATCTTGACTATCAATTTTTTATCTCCAATTTTCTTTTCTTTATGCTTTCCAGTTCAAAGATTATTCTTGGTAGAGAATCATGCTTTAGCTTTGTCCTTCAACAACAGACAGTTCCTATTCCCATATCATTTTTTTTTGTATCATTAACCTCGTTTATTCTGAACTTTTAGCACTTCTGAAACTATTCTTTTACAAGACCGTGCCATGCTTTTATATTTATTTTTCATTACTTATCCTTACTTCCATATTCAGGATATATCTTTAGAAAATCTTAGGATCATAGATTTAGAGTTTGAAGGAACTTGAGAGACTATTTAGAATAATGCTCCCTATCCCAATTTCCTAAGACTGGGGAAATAAAGTGATTTTTTTCCATGGTCACAAGGTTAAAAAAAATCAGAGCCAGATTTGAAACCATGTGCTTTGATTGTGAATGCAGCACTCTGGACCTCCAGATTCTTCTCTTCTGAAAACTACTGTTTTTCTCAGTGGAATTGTTTTTATTTCTTGGCTTCAAATTATAATTTTTGAGAACTTCCTATTCCTTAGAGAATTTTAGCCTATGAAATCCCACTAATTTTTGCTTTGAACCCTTTGAAAAATGCTCTTTCAAATTTAGGGAACTGATTGTGCCTGGCATTTTTATTTTTATTTTCCCCCCCTGCCATATTTTATTTTATTATTTTATTTTTTTCCCCTGCCATATTTGCAAAGATAAAAGAATATCAATTTCTTCTAAGGTTCTTATAATTTCCATCTCAGAAATTAATCCCTACTTAAGCAGTAGTATGTGTTATAGTTGAAAAGATTGTCAAATTTGGAGTAAGTTAGCCCAGGTTACTCTATGCAAATTATTTTTCCAGACCTTGCTTTCTTCCTCAGTAAAATGAAGAAGTTGGACTGGATTAATGCTATCAAATTGAGATAGAAATGGTTTCCCTTAGCCATATGTAAGGATTCTTAAGGGCCATATGGTCACTTAATTTTCAAATGTATTATTATCCATGTTTTTTTTTTGGTATTTTTATTTATTTTGCTTATCTTTTCTAATTACATTTTAATCTAATTTGGATTATACTCAGTGCCATTGTGAGCCTGCTATGCGATCGACAATTCTGTACTAGATAACCTCTAAGATCAACTTCCAGTTTAAATCTATGATCCTATGAATGTCCTTATTGGTTGTGTATAGATTATAGTTGGGAATGAAGTGCTGTGATGTGGAAAGAGTACTGGATTTAGAGTCTTGATAGAACTGGAATTGAATCCTGATTATAAAGATCAGTATGTGAGCATGTATCCTTATTTTTAAAATGAGGATGATAATACTTGAAGTACCTTCAATATTAGGTGCTGTAGGGATTAAATGAGATAATAAATGTAAAAGCCTTTTGTATGTCTTAAAGTACTATGTCAATGCTAGCTTTTATTATTATCATTGTAGGATATGCAACCTACTGTAATAATAATAATAATTGAACTCATTTTCTTCAAAAACAATCCATGTTATTCCTTATATTTTAATTTTCTCCTTATACTTTTAATTTCTTATCCTTGTGTGACTATCAGTTTTTTTTTTATCAAAAAGCGTCTGCTGTCAGTTCAGTTGATTAGATATCTGAGTAGTTTACATTGGTTATTTTTGTGCTAAACTCTTGGACTGTGGGAAGATAGCAGAGAAAACTAAAACAGTTACTGCAGGTAGAACTCAGCCTCATTCATTGGTAGATAATATCTATTTCCTGGAAGTAATATAAATAGAAAAACTGAAATGTATATACTTATACTATCAGAGCTCAGTGAACTGGAGTAGTCAGAGAGGGCTGCAAGAAAGAGGCTAACAGCCCTCTAATAAGAAAGGAAGGGATGAAGAAATTGTCAGTGTGAGGAAAAGAATGAGTAAAAACTGACAATGCTTAGTAGATTTGAGGTGCAGTTAAGAAATTTTCCTGAATCCAGTAGAATAGGTTTGATAGTTAAGGTGGGGCTAGAGTGTAGAAAGACTTGATTCTCAGGTTTATAAATTTGATGTATTTTTTTATTTTTTATTTTTTGCAATGCAAATGGGGTTAAGTGGCTTGCCCAAGGCCACACAGCTAGGTAATTACCAAGTGTCTGATACTGGATTTGAACCCAGTTACTCCTGACTCCAGGGCTGGTGCTTTATCCACTGTGCCACCTAGCCGCCCCTGATTTATTTTTTAATCAGTGTTGAACTTCCCTAGTTTTTGAGTAGGGGAATGACTTGATTAAAATATCTTAGTAAAATCAATCTGGAATCATTGTGTAAGGGAGGTTGGAGCAGGAAGAGATCAGATAAGTTATTTTTCTGGTGAGATACTGGACTAGGGTGTTTCCAGTGGAAATAGAAAGGAAAAGATGGAGTTGAGTGACATTTGTTTCAAAGGAGGAAGTAACAGGACTTGGCAACTGAATAGAAGGAGTAAAGGAGAGCAAGAGTCAAAGATGAGTCTTGTTGTCATGAATGTTAATTGCCATTGATAGGAATAGGGTGTTAGGAAGGGGAGATGGTTTGTAGGAGAAAATGGGCTCAAAGAAAACCTCAAAGCTGTATTTTTCACCAAAGGATGGAATTTGGAAAGGTATGAGAAAAGGGTGAGATGAAGGTAATCTTTCAAAGAGGAATATAAAAGTAAAGGTGCACGTGTGTGGGTTATGGGTGTCAGCATTGATTTTCCTGTACAAGACGATCTTTAAACATTTTAAAACAGTGCTTCCACTAACTAATTCCATTAGGAGAGTTAGTATTTATCCTTTGGGCCATTATCTAAATCCTTAGCCACTTGTTAAATTTATTTCCCTCCAATTTTAATACATATGAAGAGTTATAGTCTATGAGGGATGGGGCTGATATATTTTAAAATGCTTTATGTTTTTCAAAGTGCTTTCATGTTTATTATGTAATTACAACCTTAGTAGATTTGTGAGTTAAGGAAAGCTCAACAACTATTAATTTTTGCCTATAATCTAATCATAATCTCAACTTTTTAGTTTATCGGGGAATTTGAAATTCTGTGCCTATTTCATAGGATATCTTGCAACCTTTGACTGTGTTCACCGTTTGCTCATATGACCAATTAATACTATTTCTATAATGAGGTCTATTTTATTGGGGAGGAAGGCTTTATGCTTATATTCAATAATTTAATAACTAAAATTGTTACCACTATTCAAAGTATAGGTAGGTATTGTAAAAGTATTTATTTTGACTACTTAGTGATATGGATAACTTGTTATTTTTGCAATAGTGCAGGTACTTTTAGGGTCCAAATTGTTTTTAGTTGTCCACAAAATATACAACTAAAAGTAATAACAATAATAATAATAATAGTATCTATAATAGCTAGCCTTTATTTCGCATGATGAGATTTACAATGTTCTTAGTGGTGGTTTTCCTTTCTTTTTAGAAGTTTTTAGGAAGAAATGTTTTGATTGTCAAACTTTTGGTATAGTTTTTTAAAAATAACATGCAAACTTGAATGTGCATTAATTCAAGTTATGTCAGATTACAGTGAAGAGACCTCCTCTCTTCTATTACAATAGGAAACTAGAACCATTATGTAGGTCTGCAGAATTAATTTGGCTCAACAGTGGTACATAAGTTCATACCATCATAAAAAGAAAAAAATAACATCCAATTGGCATCATTTCAAAGTGGGTCAGTTAATGGATTTGATCTATTTTTGTTATTATTAAAGAGAAGTATAAAATGGCCACAACTGTGACAATCAGGGTCTTAATTAAGTTTTTAAAACTTTTGAGATCATTCAGCTTTGTTCTATGCTCCATTCGGCACCAAAAATAGAATGACCAATTAAATGCAATCCTACATTCAGGATGTTTGCCAAATCAATTGCTCAGTAAGTCTAAATTTAATAAAAATAAATTTTTAGTACAAAAATGCCTCTTTTGAGATCCATTTTTTAAAAATTAAAATAAAATGCCAAATTGTCTTCAGAGGAAAATTTACAAATGTGACTTAGATAAAATATTTTCAAAATGACTGGTTTTAAGTAGTGTTGATCAGAAGTGATCTTCTGCTTAGTAGGGTTCATATTTAAACCACCTCATGTTGAAATAATCTGTACCCCAATCTGCACATCTGAATTCAGTTTGCAGAATATGGCAAACAGATGCATTTCAATTGAAAGCTATAACAACTGTAGGACATTAACCCGTTGAGAAGATTACAGTAGGTTTTCAGTTCCATGTTAACTGTATTTATTAGAGAAAATTGACTTGAGTGCTTCTGCTTTTGAATGACATTTTTTCTAATGTCTGGAAGAAAGGAAATAAAGCCATCTCAGTGATAGGACTTTGATGTGTAAAGAAGTTAATATCCAAAGAAGTTAATTATTTCAAACATCAAACAAAGTTGTAGTCCAGGGAAATAATTATTTTAAAGAGGTTGATAAGCTATTGGCTCATCTTGTCAAGAAAATGCCATACACCTATTTGATTTGTAAGTTAAATAATTTGTGAAAGAATGACCATAGTTTCAAGAAAGTATTATTGGATACTTTCCTTTCACCAACAGTCGTTTTGATGTGAAACACTTGGGCCAAAAAGTTGTGGTTTTTTTCAAAAGTGTCAGTAAACATTTATTAGGCACTTAGTTTGTACTAGTCATTGTCAGGTTTTGGAGGACAAAGGAAAGCGAAACAGTTTCTGCCCTCAAAGAGCTCTAAATCGAATCTGGAAGACAAAATGTGAATAACTTTACATTCAAAATTATATGGAGTACATGAAAGGTAACTTCAGAGTGAAGAAATAGGGGATATGGGAAGAGGAAGAAACTTGAACTGAGTTTTGGAGAAGCCAGGAAGGTGAAGAGGTAGAAATGGGGAGGGTAACATTCCAGTTCAGGCAGAGTGGAGAAGACCAGTGTGGGTAGATCATAGAGTAAGAGAAGGGGAGTAAAGTCTAATAAGACTGAAAGGTAGGAAGGGATCAGGTTGAGATTGGCTTTAAATGCCAAACAGTGGATTTTATATTTGATCCTCTAGGTAATAGGGAGCCAGTGGAGTTTATTGAGCAAGGGGAAGGTATGACATGGTCAGACCTGCACTTGACGAATATTACTTTGGCAGCTTAAAGGAAGAGGCAGCTTATTGGATTAGAGTGGGGAGAGACTTGAGACAGAGAGACCAACCAGCAGAATGTTTCAGTAATGCAGGTTAGAAGTAATGAGATCCTGAGTGGAAAGAAGGGAATGCAATAAATGTGAATGACAAGATTGTTAACAGATTGGCTATGTGGGATGTGTGAGTGAGGAGTTGAAAATGGCACTGAGGTTGTCATGGTGATAACAACATACCTGGGTGTGACTGGCAGGATGGTTGTACCTTCTTTAGTAAGTAGAAGGAAAGTGGGAAGAGGGGAGATTTTTTTGGGGGAAAGAAAATGACTTGTGGATATATTGAGTTTGAGATGTTTATGTGAGAATGAAAGCAAAGAGAGAATAGGATATGATTTCAGTGATTTGTGGTGAGGTAACATTATTTCCTTCACAACAATAAGAATAGAGGGAGCAGATGACAGAGATGCAGAGACAGAATTCACAGGACTTGAAGATTTGAAGGTGGAGAAGTGGGAAGATTGATTAACCAAGTCTACAGCCAGTTTGTTGGTATCGTGAATGAAAATAAGAATTAGGAGCAGGAAAATTCTTTGGGAAAGTCACATGTTGGGCTTAATTTTAGGTACTAGTGAATCATCCACATGAGATATCTAGCGTGCAGCAAGAAGCTTTAGTAGATGAAATTCCAGGGAGAGAGAGAGAGAGAGAGAGAGAGAGAGAGAGAGAGAGAGAGAGAGAGAGAGAGAGAGAAGATCTTCAGGAATCTAAAGACCACAGATCACAGTAATTTTGACGCCTACTTTTGGGATTGGGGTATGAAAGAGAAGATTCAAAGGAGGAGATGCACAAGATTTAGTAGTCAAGAAATGAAGAAAGGAACTCTTTTAAAGAGTTTAAAGAGAAGTCTTAAAGTTGAGTACTGTGCTTTGGAAGCCAAAGGTGGGTTTTTTGATTGGTAGGTTTGGTAGGGTGGGGAGCACTTAAGGAATATTGTGGGGAAGTCAGACTGAGATTAGACATTTAGATTTGACAGTATAGAGGTGGCTGATCTTTCAGGAAGAAAGTTTCAGTAGAATAGTAGGGTAGCCAGATTTCAGAGGGTTAAATGGTGAGATAGCGAGAAAAATAGAATAGATTGTTCTTGGCAAAAATTTGATGGTGGAGAAAGGGGAGATAGACAGCACAGGTATTATCAGCATTATATGTATAGATGGGGTAGCACAAACCATGCTCTCTAAAAAATTGGAAGGGAGCAATATGATGTTGCACCAATCTGAGCCAGTGAGAGGCTTGCTTTTTTGTTCCTCCTCAAATTTCTCATGATTCCCCTCTCCCTAATCTCATCTGAGAGCCTTGCTCTTATTTTACTTTAAACATTGAGACCATTTGCTGATAGTTAATGTTTTCTCTCTTCATCTTTATTTCATATCATTCATATGCTCTCTGCTGCTATCTTTTCCTTTACCATTGTCACATGAAGAATGACCCTCTTCTTTGCCAAGGCAAACTGTTCTACAAGTGATGCTATTCCATCCTGTCTTCTTTAACAGATTTGCTCCTCCATCATCCCTCTCTCTCAGTTATCTTCAATCTCTGTGTATAGCATTGTCAGTTATCTTCAGTGTCTCCATTCTCAGTTGCCTATAAATAGGTCCATGTTCTCCATCCTCAAAAAACTTGTACTTGATCCTTTCATCCCTGCTTGTGATTCAGCACCTGACCAAAACAACTTTATCTCCACTCCTCTCACTCTCTTCTTTTTTTTTTTTTGTTGGTTTTTGCAAGACAGTGGGATTGGGTGATTTGCCCAAGGTCAAACAGCTAGTAATTAGTAAGTTTGAGGTTGGATTTGAACTCAGGTCCTCCTGACTCCAGAGCTAGTGCCCTATCCACTGTGCCACCTAGATGTCCCCTCTCACTCTCTTCTTAATCTACAATCTAACTTCAGACTTCATCATTCCACTGAAACTACTCTTAACCAAAGTTACCAATGATCTCCTTGCTGCCATATTTAATGTACTTTTCTCATTTTTCATTCCTCTTTGTTTTGAAACCTTTGACATTATCAGTCATCTTTTTCTCTTTCATACTTTCCTCTCTCTAGGTTTTATTTTATTATTATTATTTTTTTTTGCAAGGCAAATGGGGTTAAGTGGCTTGCCCAAGGCCACACAGCTAAGTAATTATCAAGTGTCTAAGACTGGATTTGAACCCAGGTACTCCTGACTCTAGGGCCAGTGCTTTATCCACTGTGCCACCTAGCCACCCCTCTCTCTAGGTTTTTAGGACACTTTTGATCTATGAGACTTCTCTTTCTCGGCTTCCTTTTCTGGGTCTATATTCACTAAACCTGCGTGTCCCACAAGGATTTGTTGTGTCTTTTTCTCTTCTCTCTCTGACTACTTTGTGCTCTGTTCCCATGGATTCTGTGCCAATGATTCCAAAATCTACCATATGTGATCTCCAGTTTCATATCTCCAGGTGTTTCAGACATGGAACTGGATGTCTAGTACTTGTATTGAATTCAGTATGTCTCAAACCAAATTCATTATCTTTCTTTCTAAAAACCTTCTCCCCGCTCCAAACTTCTGTTACTGTCAAGAGCACTTAGTAGTTTCCCAGACTTGTCATTCCTATACTCAATAAACTGGCCTTCTGTTTGGCATTCAGAGCTTTTTATAAAGCTTCCTTTCCCCCGTCTTCTTTTACCTTGAACACACACATTTATTGACCTTATAAGCTGCCATGGGTTTAATAATAATAATTAATAATAATCTCTTTCTAGATCTTAAATCTTTAGATCCAGCCCTCCTTTCTTTCCTGAGTGCTAGTTGTTCATCACTAGCTGTCTATTGAATATTCCAAACTAGATGTCTCTTGAGCATTTAAATTCATTATATAAAAGATCATCTTTCTCTCAGTCCTCTCTTTTCAATTTTTGAATTTAACTAATTCTCAAATAATTACCCTGTGTTTATTTTGTATATTCTTATCAGGTCTCATATTCTTACTAGTAGTATGACTCTTGGCAAGTCACTTAATTTCTCTATGCCTCAGTTTCCTTGTCTTTGAAATGGAGATAATAGAATATACCTCTTGTTAGTTGGATTGTTTTGAGGATGAAATGAGATAATAGATATAGAGTGCTTTGTAAGCCTTAAAACACCATATAAATAACAATAATCTCAGAATAATGTTTTTAAATGCAAATATAAAAAACCTTCAAATAATCAAAACAAGTTTGTGGATCCTAGGTTAAGAATCCTCTGCCTTAAGGCTTTAACACTCTGTCAGCTTGGTGGAGGTAGAAGGGGAAAACAAATCAAGGCATTCTGAAGAGTGAAACTGGGAATTCTAAGAGGAAGCAGAACTCTTCAGATCTGAAAGTAGACAGTTCAAAATCACAGAGGGAAGATGGAGTATTTGTGGGAGAAACAGCAAGTAGAACAATATGGATGGATCATAGGAAAAGGGGCCAGAGTCAGATTTTGAAGGACTTTATATCTGATCCTGCAGGAAATAGGGAACCAGTGGAGTCAGAATAAATGAGGCAGTGGCATAGTCATTTTTAGATGTTATGAAAAGTATTTTGTCAGCTGAGTGCAGAATGAATTGAAGTACAAAAGATTTGATGCAGAGAGACTAATTAAAAGATTATTACAATATTCCAGGTGGGAGGTGATAGAACTTTAATTATGATTGTACTGCTTTAGTAGAAAAAGTATATAAAGAAGTGATACTATAAAGGTAGAAACAACAAGATTTGGCACCTGGCATGATATACTTTTTATCAACACAATTAGTAAGCAGCTATTCTGCAACTTAGTCTTACAGAGTTGCATTTCTTACTCAAATGAATTTTGTATTAAATCCTTAAGGGATATTTGCTTTCTTGATTCAGCAATGTAGTAATAATCATTTGTTTTGTAAAATAGTGTATTCTAGTTTTCTTGTGTTGATGAGCAAGAGATTTTTTTTTATAGATTATACTAAGGTTATTTAAAACATTTAATATTTTATTAAATATTTTATAATTACTGTCATTCCTCATATGCTCTTATTTACAATTAAAACATTTTTACAAGCTTTATTATTTCCTTTTGTTTATATAGATGAATAATACTGCAGCTAGTCCAATGTCAACTATTGCTACCTCAAGTAGTGGAAGAGCCACAGGGAAATCTACGAGTTTTGCTCTTGAACTTCAAAGCATGATGTAAGTATATTGAAACTATTATATAATGTATATAGTATATTGAAAGTATTTAAAAAGTGTTATTGAGAAGGATGTAGATCTAACAGAAAGGATTGAAAAATAAGTTTGGAAATGATTAAGAAAGAAAACCATGTTGAATAGTCTTTATTATTAAATTTAAAATAAATATCTAGTAGGTAAAATTGCTTATTTATAATATTTCTTTATGTGATTATAATGAACACATGGTTTTACTTTGAAAAGTTAATATAAGTGATTAATGTTGACAAGCTGTGACTTGTAAGTTGTTTCAACATTTAAAAAATTTGCTTTAATTTTTCAACAAATATGTGTTATAGATCCTACATTTATTATAAAGTTCAAATATTTTGAAGTAGTTGAAATTGAAAGCATTTAAATTTATGATTATAAGAATGATAAGAGAAATATTTGTTTTTATTTTTTAAGGGCTTTTGAATCATAAAAGCTTGATTAATCAAAAATTTTTAATTGTAATAATATTACTAAATATCATAGCTTAAAATTTTGGTTAAGAAACCTCTAATCCACCTTTGAGAAGCTGCATAATTATCAGAATTCCTATACTATAGCTCTAATTTGTTTGATTACTATTGCATTGCAATCTATTTTGGCCAAACAAGTAATTTGTAATTTGGTTGCAGGAAAGCATATTCCCCCCAAATGTTTGTCTATTGATGCGTCTTAGTTTTTATTTCATATGGCTTTTGGAAAGGGGACTAAATGACTTCTTGTGGATAATTTTTCATAATTTGTCAGTCAATTCAAAGGAAATATTTCTCCCTGAAAATGAAATTGTTTCCCTTGAGGGTTAAAAATCAAATGATTTAAAATTTGACACTCCATAAAATTTTAATTCTAAAGTTATGTAATGAACAGAAATAATTTCTTAAAAAATGCTCTATAAATCAGAATCATTCCAAATAGTTTTATTGCTTTTCTTCTTGGTATTTCCAGATGTTTTATAATGGACTTTACAGCATTAAATTTCTTATATCCTCACAAAGTTGGTAATGAAAGGGATAAGAATTTCTCTTTATGTTACATATCTAAAAAATTTTAGGGAAGAAAATTTAGAAATAAAAGATTTGTATACTATTTTGTACTTTTGGCCACTGTACTATGGTCTCACATATTCTTGTGTATCTGCTTATAAGTTTTCTCATGTTTTGCCCCTCTGAAGTAGAGAAAGTTTGAGGTCTTAAAGTAACCGTAATTATTTTAGGAAATGTGAAGTCCTTTGACATTAGTTAATTTGGGTTTTACAATATTGGATTACTGGAGAAGTGAACTGGAATCCTTATGCTGTTTATTCTAATTGCAATACTTTTGTAGTGCTTATGAATAGAGACCATTAGAATAAATAAAATATTTAGAAAATAAGAGTAAAGATGGAAATATAGTCATTGGGTAAGATGTATTTGCTTTGAATAATGTATTTTTAAGGTTTTTTTTTTTTTAAAGTCTATTTAGTGGTCCTGTTTAGTTCTGGGCTTAGACAGGACTTAGATACATCAGAGTATATCCAGAGTATATACATCCAGTATATCCAGAAGAGGTAGGTGAAAACTTACTATTGTCTTAAGAGAGAGGTGTTTTTTTTTTGTTTTTTTTTTTTTGGCCAGACACAAGGTCACACAGCTAGATAATTATTAAGTGTCTGAAGCTGGATTTGAACTCAAGTTCTCCCAACTCCAGGGCCAATGCTCTATCTACTGTGCCAACTAGTTTCCTTGAGAGATAGATTGCAGGGAAAGAGGAGGATTTGATAGCTATCTATAGATTTTTGAAGAACTAGATGTCGAAGAGATGTATTCTGCTTAGTTTTTAGAGGGCTGATTTACAGTGGAAGTTGTAGAAAGGCCTATCAAAGTTCAACAAAAGGGCAAACTTATAATAATTAGAACTGTTCAGAAGTGAACTGGGTAGAAGTAGTGGGTTTCCTATCACTGGACACTCTACAAGTCCATAAGTGGGGGCTGGAGATTCACTTGTTAGGGATGCTTTAGATGTTTGAGATTCTATAATCTCTCTCTTTTTTTTTAAGTTTTTGCAAGGCAATGGGGCCACACAGCTAGGTAATTATTAAGTGTCTGAGGCCGTATTTGAGCTCAGGTACTCCTGACTCCAGGGCCAGGGCTCTATCTACTGTGCCAACTAGCTGCCCCAAGATTCTATAACCTCTTAAGTCATTCTCAACACTTTGTGATTCTTTATGATAAGGCTCTGTAATTCTGAGATTCGTTTTGTGTATTATTTCCTTTAAATGTCCATGAATTTAAAAATGGATCTTAACTGGAGAGCTGGAGGAGACCTCAGAGGTCTAAACCTCTTCATGTTATAGATTAAAGCCTTGACGTCCAGAAAGTAGAGTGTTTGCCTGAGGTTACTCAGAGATTAAGTGACAGAGGCTGGCTTCCAACCTAAGTCTTAAGTTTCCAAATCTAATACTTTTTCCATTGCCCTGGGGAAAACTTAAGGGAAATTTATAAAAAATTGGTACTTTGTATTCAGGTGTCTGGTTCTTCATTTTTATATATAGAATTTGTTGCTTATATTGAGGGGCAATTTTATACCAAATTGTTTTTTCTTCCAAAGTTCTATACTTATACTTTTGCAAATCTCTTCATGATCAAGAAACCTAGAAAATTTTCGGAGTACCAAAGTTATCACTGGTTGTGTATGTAAAAGAAATGGACATCTATTTTTCAGACCTAGGGAGTATAGTGACTACTACTTAGAGTTTCTATATGTATTAAAAGCATATAATCTGAAATTACCTTTTAAAAGGAATCTCTTAATTGTAAAGGGATAGGGGGTTATTCAAAGTTTTATCAGAATTTATCAAAAATAATTTTGGGTGAAGTAAGGAGAATTATAATCTAAGATTTTTTCTTATTTCTTTTAAGAGTAAAATAGTATTTGGAAGACTGAGTTACGATTCATATTTTCCTGAACCCTGTTATATAATTATTTAGTAAAGGAAATACAACTGTATAATTTATCTGTGTTTTTTGTTTTACTGATATTTGATTTTGTAAATGTTCCTCTTAGAGGTTGGAAGACTTTGCATTTTTCAAATTTATTAAGTAAAAATTATATTTTACTCTAGACATTACTTCACTTATATATTAATAATAAGCACAATATGTTAAGTTATATTGATATTTGTGCAAAAATATTTTTCATTGCCTAATTGTAAGAATTTATCATAGAAAATATAGACTATATTTGTTGAAAAAGAGCTTTACATTTAAAAAGTCTTTCAGTCTCTCTCTCTCTCTCTCTTTTTTTTTTTTTAGGTTTTTGCGAGGCAAATGGGGTTAAGTGGCTTTTCCAAGGCCACACAGCTAGGTAATTATTAAGTGTCTGAGACCAGATCTGAACCCAGGTACTCCTGACTCCAGGGCCGGTGCTTTATCCACTACACCACCTAGCCGCCCCTCAGTATCTATTAATAATGAAAATAGGGTATACAGCTCAAACCTTTTGGGAGAATAAGACTAATAAGACTTCTTCCTTTGAGCATATATAAAAATACACACACACACATATAAATGTTTATGCATAGTAGAATAATATTTCTCAGTACTTTACTCTGACACACTTGTGAAGTAGATGACTGACATCTTGTTAGTGTTATTTTTAAAATTTCACAAAAATTCACAATTTTAGAGTAGCACATAAATATATCTTAAGCCTATTTGAGAAATGCATTCTCTATTGATATTGCCGCTTTGATTTTATAATCTCTGATTAAAGTACTTCTAGCTTTTTAATCAATTTTATAACTGAGAAAATGTTATTGGTTGAAAATATTTCACTATACTGTATATCTAGTCCTGTAATTTACATTGTTAAATACTTGAGAACCAGGAAGAATGGAACTTAATCTATGTAGTTTTCCACTAAAAATATTAATTAATAAGTCAACAATACCCATTTTTTTGCCATTAACTGTGACCCTCTTCAGATCTTCCTTTAAGATGCAAATACTACATCTTTCACAAAGTATGTGGTAGTCCAAAGGATAGGTCTTAGAATCAGAAGACCCATATTTTAACATGCTATCTGATTTTGGGAAAGTACTTTCAGCTCTCATTTTCTATATCTGTGACTTGAGGAGGTTGGGTAGATAATCTCTGTGGTTCTTCTTGACTGTAACCTTTTTTGATTTTGTCACATTTTTGTAAACTAAAATGTCAAAATGAAAACTGACTATCCATTTGACTAAAATGTATGAATAAGCATTGTCTTAAGAAAAGCTGAGGAGGCAGACTGATATTAGATTGTGGAGGGTTTTCAGTGCCAAAGTGGGAATTCTGAACTTTATTTTGTGGGCATTAGGGATAGTGATCTATTGAAGTGCCTTTAAGTATGGAGTGACAAAATCTATTTTATATATGTATCATGAAGATTAATCAGGCAACATTGTGAAAGATGATTGAAATGGAGTATTACTGGAGTAAAGTAATTGTGACCACTTAAGAGACTAATATTCAGAAGAGGGATAATAAGGGCCTTTTTGTAGGGTGATGATAGCGGGAAGAGAAAAGGATTTTGTGGAAGTAGAATCAACAGGACTTGACAAATGACAAAGCATTTTGGGAGAAAGAGGTAACCTCAACACATAGGCTACTGGGAGAATAGTAGAGTTTATTAATAGACATATGGAAATTGAGAGATTGGTTAGGATTTTTTCTTTTATGGGAAAGGTAAGATCAATACTTTATGACACATTGAATGTCTAGAGGACTAACAGTTGGAAATATCTTATCTAGTAGACAGAAATAGATGTTTTGACTTTTTTCTTTTCTTAGGAGTCAGGTTTATTTATTTACTTTGAGGAATCGTTCTGATAACTTGTAGCCAATTGAATGAATAAAGTTGATTTTGGAGGGAGAATATATAGAAAAGAGAGGAGACTCAAAGGGGAATGTAGATTATACTAAAGATGGGAAAAATTCAGTCTAGTAGTAGTTTAGCATAATGTAGTGATTATCAAAAGTGTCAAATGCTATAGAGGTGTCCAGGAGGATGGTAAAAGCCTATTGTGTTTGATAATTAGGAAATCATTTGTGACTTTAATGAGTAATTTTAATAGAATAGTGTGGGTAGAAATTGCAAGACTAGTAGTATCTCAGATTATTGTATTATTTGGAAAATGTGATTTCACATGTAATACTTGTTTTACAAATAACTTTCAGGAGTACATTTAGTGCTGGAAGTGAAGTTCAGCTATTTTTAG
The DNA here is from genome assembly GCF_037893015.1 of Macrotis lagotis. Taxonomy (NCBI): domain Eukaryota; kingdom Metazoa; phylum Chordata; class Mammalia; order Peramelemorphia; family Peramelidae; genus Macrotis; species Macrotis lagotis. The sequence continues at coordinate 24,335,901 of NC_133662.1, read as the reverse complement.
AACAAGTTTTAAAAATCTCTTCTGTTATCATTTTTGAATCTCAGTTATCATTGAGTTTCATAAAGTGATTTATAATTTTAGAGTGGTTTTAAAAGAAGTAAATAAATGGAAATTTGAATTTCAGTTGATAAATTAGGGGATGATTATAATGTAAAACATTAGTTATTCACAATAGGATCTCTATCTTGTCTATGGTTTAAATTGAATTCTCTTTTTGAAATTATATACTATATGTATAAATATTTTAGTAGATTAGTACCAGATAAAGATGAGAGACTTACAAAAAAGAATCTGACTATTTAATGGTCATAGTTTTTGAGATGTAAGATGGACCTTTTTTCCTTCTCATTTTTATTAGTAAACAGTAGTTTGAGAGAAAGTGTCTATTTGTCTATCATATTTGTGCTATTGCAATACCACCCAAAGCACAATGTTAAAAACAAATGCCTACCAATAAAAACAAAAGAGAATTAAAGTGTAAATTTGAGGAAGGACACAAACATAACATGTTTGTTATCCACTCTGATTTTTAATTTAGAATTTATAGATCACCATATATCCAGACTCAGTTTTCTAAACCTAAGTAACTCTAAAGCCCACACTGGATATTAATTAAAGTATATGTTTTTAGGAGTTTCTATTCAAAGATCATGACTTTCACAAAAAAGAAAGTTCCCAAATCTCTGGGAAAGGTAATAATTTTTAGTACTTTGGTAAATAATATGGTTCTAGAAAGAACCTATCATGCAGTTAGAACCCAGATGAGAATCTGAATTTTCTTACTCGCTTTCACCACTATTAATAGAAAATTGTTGTTTGACTTATTGTTAAAATGGAATCTAGAGAAATCATCCTAAAATGTATATACTAATTGAAGATATATTTTAAAAAAATTTCTTGCTTGTTTGTGTGCTTGACTCACTTAAAGGTCTATTTAGAGGCAACAGTTTTAATAATGAGGCAAGCATCATTGGCAATTTTTCTTTCTGAATGTGGGTGATGCATATAAACAATACTTTAGAATACTTCAAACATGAGACAGTGGTGGAAAAAGCACTTGCTGTGGAGAGAAAAGCCTGCTGTTATCTGATCTAGCAGTGTGACCCCATCAGGTCATTTCTGAGTTTTTTTTGGGTCAGGTTTTTTTGGGATCAAGTTTGTTCATTTGTAAAATGAGCTTGTACTTACTTAAATGTATTTTCCAAACTACTTTTTGACATAGGGTTCAGTGGAAATGAGAGCTTCTTGAGGCTTTCTCAATTTTTTTCATTTATAAAAGGGAATATACTAGATGATTTCTGAATTTCTTTCTAGTTCAAACATATTTTTCTAGAGATTAATGAAATATTGAGATAAAATATTTTACTATGGATATTTTAATGGATCTGTGTTCTCATCAATGTGGGTATTTCCTCCAGCAAACAGTGCATCCCTATTGTCTTCCTGTAAATTTATCTCAGGAGATCTACACAATATAGGAGATGTTTTTGCATTATCTTGATGATGTTTTGATACCTATAGAACATCAGGCTCTCTATGATTATCCTTTGATGCTCTTCATGGGTTATCCCTCAATATCATTATGTGATTGGACTGTCCTTTTTTTCTTTTCTAGTTAAACATTTTTTTTGATGATATTTTTATATAGTGTTTTGTAAGTAGTTGTAAGTCTGATTTATAATGTCCTGCAGCCTAATCATGTTTACCATGGACCTCTTCATTGACTTTTAGGTCATCTTAAATTCCAGTTTCTTTAGAAATTGTGGTGTTCTATGATATACAGCCAAAACAATGGCACTGTAAGAATATTAATATTAAAAGATGAGCCCTTTGTTTCAGGGAAAAGTTTGGAGTTCTTAGAAGAGCTATGCTTTTTCCTTAAGGTAATTCAACCTACTTTGAGGCAAAATAGAGAAGAAATAGTAACTCAAGTGGCACTTAAAAATTTTATTGATGGCTTTTGTTTTATATTGCATTTATATTTGGATACAGTCTCCCTCATCTCCCATGGGAATTGAACCTGTCCTTTAACAAAGAAAAACATTGAGCAGAAACTTCCTTTAATACATCTGTTTCTGACAATGTATGCAGCATTTTTGACTTCTTAGTCTCTTTGTCTTTCTGCCAAGAAGAGGGTACATTTCATTTTCTGTTCTTTGAGACCAAGAATTTTTTTTTTACAATTACTAACTTAATACCTTAAGGGTTACAAATGAACATTTATCACAACAGTCCTGTGAAGTAGGTTGTATAAATATTATTATATATTTCTGTTTTCTAAGATGAAGGAATGTTCATTCAGTTTGTCAAGGCTTGAAATGTGATTTGAATCCAATTTTTTTTGTTCCAAGTATATTAGTCTTTTGTTTGTGCCATCTTGTCTCTCTTCATCCTTTTTTTATCTTCCCAATGAATGTTGAACTTGATAAAATATTTTTTGATACTTCTATTTTAGAGTTGCCTAGAATTGAAATATTCTCATGTAGGCATTATTCACATTGTGTAAAACACATAAATTCCAAGGAACAGTTTGAGAAACTTTTACTTCAAAGGTCATAAGTTCTGTTAACCTAAATTTTTTTTCTGTATATTTTCTGTATTTTCCATATGATCCTTAGTCAATAAAGTTCTATAGAACCAGAATTTTTTCTCTAATAATAGTAATAGCTGATACTTGTTATGTTTTGAAGTTTGCAAGATTCTTTATAAGTTGATTTCATTTGATCTTCACACCAACTTTGTGAGGTGGGTACTGTGAATATTTTTGTTGTCATTTTATAGTTAGGAAACTGAGGCTTAGAAAAGTGGACAACTTGTCATGTCACAAACCAGAAAGTATCAGACAAAAGATTCGAATAAAAGTCTTTCTGCAGTTTCATCATTTGCTCAAAATAAGTTGTTTTGGGCTTCAGAACTTCAGTAGTTACACCAAAAGATAAGTTTATTTCAGATATGTGAACACATGCTATTTAAAATATGTTCTTAAATTCACCTTTGTTATTGATAAAATATCCTTCTAAAGAAATTGATTATGAGACTTAAGAAGGTAGGGGCTGTCATCTTTGCAAATTTTCTAGTCTTTAGCATAATCATTTGCACACAGTAGGTACTCGGTACATGCTTTACTTAAATAAAATGGGAACTGGCCATTTTGGCTAGTTTGTTGTTGGCTAGATTGTTGTAGAAGTATTTTTAACCAAGAAGAACCTGTGTACTTGCTAGAAATCAGTTTTTGAAATAAGAGAAAGATGAAACACAAATATGAGTCATTTGAATAATCCAGCATTGGAGGTAAAGTGGAGATAACAATATTTGAGATAATGCATCTAAGCTTTGGACCCATACTTAATGCTTTCCCAATTTGAGAACTTGTAGGCATATCCTTTGATAACCTGAGGTCATCTCTATCTCATGATGAAGCATCAGGTTAGGGCTTCAGTAAGGGCAGAATTAATTGTGCAGTGTAAAGAGTACTGCAGAATTATGAATTAATAAAGCATTTATATAGTATTTCAGGGCTTACAAAGCACTGTCATCATGAAAATCACATGAAATGGTACAAATATGTTCTCCATTTACACATGAAAAACTGAGACCCAGAGCTTAAATGTCATTTTCAAGATTAAATAGTGCTGGGAATTTTTTTTTTATTTTTACAAGGCAGTGGGGTTAAGTAATTTGCACATGCTCATACAGCTAGATAATTAATAAACGTCTGTGACTGGATTTCAACTCAGGTCTCCTGAGTACAGGACGATACTCTATCCACTGCACCACTTAGCTGTCCCTGAATTTTTTTAATAGTTGATGTTTTTTTAAAAAAAATGCTGTCCTTTTCCAATACCTCTCTGCTTTCTCCTCTTTCAACTCTTCCAAAAACCCTTCCTAGTAGTAAGTATGTGCAAATAAGGAAAACAAATCACTACTTGACAGTGCCTGAAATACATGTCTCATTCCTCTACTGAAAGTTTGAGAAGCATGACTTTTAATTTTGGCAAATAATTGAATACCAAATATAGGCTTGCCCATAGTAGGTACTCCATAATTGTTTCTCTATTTGTACATAATAGAACAAATACAGTAGCAGGATAAAAACCATTCATAAAAATGAATAACTCCTTCATATTACCAACAAAGCTGGCAGAAATATTAGAAGAGAAATTCAATTTAAAGTAATATGATAATATATAGATTTTTAAGGGGCAGCTACGTGGCACAGTAGGTAGAGCACTGACTCTTGAGTCAGGAGGACCTGAGTTCAAATGTGGATTTAGACACTTAATGCTTACTTAGTTGTATGACCTTGGGCAATCATTCATTGCTGTGCAAAAACCAAAAAAACGATATGTAGATTTTTTTTGTGGGGTCCCCTTACAGAGATCTATTATACATATATTTATAACATATATGAATAATATGACTCCAACTATAAAACACTATAGAATAATATTAGTGCTTAGTATTTATGTAGCACTCTAAAGTTTATAAAATTCCTTTGATAGATTTTCTCATTTGATTCTCACAACTGCCCTGAGAGCTAGATGCTATTATCCCTATTTATAGATGAGGAAACTGAGTCGGGTAAAGGTTAAGTGACTTGCTCACAGCCACATAGCTGGTAAATGTTTGAGAAAAGATTCAAACTCATTTTTTTCCTAACTTCAAGTCTAGCACTCTATATCCTGTGCTACTTAGCTGCTCCTTGCTGTTTTAAGAATGGGAGAGATAATTGTTCATATTTGGCTGTTTTAGTATGTTAGAAATGAAGAAACTATTAAATTACTATAAATTGAGATGGAAGTTGGTCTCAGAACTAAACTAAATAATACCATAATTCAACTGGAAGATCATAGGGTCAAAAAATATACAGAGAAATGAAAAAAAAAACCTGGACAGAAGTAGGGAGGCTTTTTAGTATCATATTTTAAACTATATTACAAAGTAGTAATTATTTGGTGCTGTTTAAAGAAAGAGAAATTGATCAGTTATATACATTAGGTAAATATGATCTGGAAGCAATTGAGTGCAAGTAAGATAGTGTTCAGTAAACTCAAGTATATAACTCCTGGGGTAATGATGAATTATTTTAGAAAAGCTGCTGGAAAAGCTAGAAAATAAGCTGGCAGAAGTTAGATTTAGACAAATACCTTAGAACTTATGCCATATTCACTTTTAAATTAATGTATGACAGATACAAATTAAAAGGGGGGAGGAGGACAGGGGAAGCATTATTAATAAAACAAAGGATAAAGATCATAGAAAATGAGATGGAAAATTTTAATTACATAGACTGTAAAATTTTTCTCACAAAATCAATGCAGTCAGCAGTTTACTGGGAAAAAATCTTTGCAGCACAATCTTTGCAGTAAACCAGAGGAACAATAGGTAACAGAGACAATGAATTGTACATAACAGAAATTCACGGTTTCAGATAAGTTTTCATTTTCTCTACTTTGTTCATGGGACCTATTTCTGGATTGCCATTCTTGAGGAGCCCTATTAGACACACTAGCTTTATTCCTACATTATTCAGTGTCCTTTTGGATTTTCATTGTAACATTAAATGAGAAACAGATGCAATCACATTTTACTGTAGAACCTTGACCTTTTTTGTACCTTTTACTCCTGACTTTGTATTTTACTTATTTATTTAGATGTTCTTACCCTTACTTGCCAATAAACTCTATTTTTCTTGGAGCCGGGTAGTAGGTCACTTTTTAGCTTTGTGTTCCTCAAGCCTAGGTATGGTGCCCTTGCACATACAAAGCACTTAAATTGTTGAATTTAATTTAATTAGTTAAGTAATGGATAAATATTCACATTGATCATTTTAATGAAATGGGAACATATATAGTTATATACTGAGAATTTATATATTGAGAATATAATGATATGATTTACTTCTGTAGTAAGAAGTATGATAACTCATTGATGATTGGTCAGGTATTCACATTAAAAGTCTTAAATTAAGTGAGTGCTATAAAGAAAGTGTAAAACCTCTGTTGAAAGCCCTTTCCCACAGTTCTTATAACACAAAACCAAGGGGCATTTTATGTGTTTTCTTTCATGTGTTACTTTTGAACAAATAATAATTCATTACTTTGTAATCAACTTACTAGTGATGAATCTCTTTATATTTATCTTAACTGGTTTGTTTCTGATTACCAAATATCTGAACCCACTCCATTTTAGTAAGAATTTGCCAGCATAACTTTCACAACTTAGAGTCCTTTGTCCCATGATTAGACATTAGAGTAGAACTTTTCTATGATTACCAATGTGGGATTCATTTCTGAATAGGCTTAGTATATGCAGTCAGATCATTGACTTATTTTATCAGAGGTGTAAATCAATAACAAATTGAAAGGGCGAAGAGAAGATGCTGCAGGGAGTTAGAACATTCTCAACCTGAATTATTCAAACTAACTACTCATGCTCAAAAATGGGAAATAAATACATGAAAAGAGATTGTTGCAAACTTCTAAGAAATGGCGATAGCCTAATGTAAAGCAATTTGAGCTAAAAAACAAAACATTACAACACAAACAGCTCGATGAGTAAATATTTGCTCTTTTTTCTAGGAGGTGAGACATGTTAGGTAAGGCTCATACCAGTTTATAGTTTAAAATATTTTGCAAAATAGTACAGAAGAAGGGTAGTAGAAGATTAACAGCCCTGTTGCTTTAAAAATGTGCAAGGTTGTAATAAGGGAAACAAATCTATAGAAAACTTGCTACGATATTAAAGTAAGTCAGATCATAGATGAAACTTACAGGAGAACAACAGATGAAAAATAAAAGAAATATGTCAACATTTTCATGACAAAGACCTACTCTTTTGGATTTATAGATTATCATTAAATGAGCACATTTAGGCTAATATTTTAATATTTGATGTTTGGGAAAAAAGTGAACTAAAGAATATATGAAAACCAGGAAAAGCAGTTAGATCTTAACAAAAGACAGAAGAATTAGGTCACAATGTGATTTTTGAATGCTTTGAGGAGAGATGTAATTTTCAAAACATATGAAAGTGGAATAGAGGTAGCATTTGAACTCAGAACTTTCCAAGTTCAGACCTAATACTCTATCCACTATACCACCTAGGAAAGAATAAGAAGGTTTTCACAAGTTTTCTGTAGCAGTCCAGATCATCACTGACACAATTGCCTGAAAGGAGTAGAGAATACTCTAGATCCCTCTTTATTTATGTTTGAGTATACAAAAAGATTTGACTTCGCAGAGCAAAATTCAGTCTCTAACATAGCAGTTTCTATGCATGTCTTATAGTCTCCTCTAACATAGCAGTTTCTATGCATGTCTTACAATCAGAGAGGATTCATTGGTAAATGCTATTTCAAAGATAACTTTTAGTGATTCTTTGATTATCAAAAGGGGTATAGAGTTGGGGAGCTCACTTTTACCAAAGGCTTTTATCATTTCATCACTTTGATTTCTGTAGAATCTGAATTAAAAGTATCCTTATCCTAGTGAGTGAGTTCTTCTAGATACTCCTGTTTGCTTTTGACCTGTCAACTTTTTGAAGGTATTAGATAAGTTAGCAGCAGTTTAAGGTCTTAGGCACCAGAAACTGTTGACTTAATGCATCTACATTTTATAAATTGGTAATGTTTCTCTGTAATTGCTTTTTTTAAACTTCAGATTAGTTTTTCCCCCTTATGATTTATATAGTTGTTTGAAAACAAAATTCTTGTGGTTTTGAATCATCTCTAACTTCTTATTTGAAATGAATATTTCTAAAAAATACTGACTTTTTATTTAAAGGAAGATATAGGAGTTAAGTGTTTATATAAAAGAACATTGACAACCTTTAATTGATTATGTGGTTTATATGGAGAGAACAATATGTTAAAGAACTATTTTTTGCTTGATTGTGTCCAGATGTTTTGTTTCTCTGACTTCAGAGTTCTTTTTTTCAAGGCAATGGGGTTAAGTGACTTGGCCAAGGTCACACAACTAGGTAAATTATTAAGTGTCTGAGGCTGGATTTGAACTCAGGTACTCCTGACTCCAAGGGCAGTGCTCTATCCATTGCACCACCTAGCTGCCCCCCAGAGTTCTTTAGATAAGTTTAGCTTATAATATTAATTTTTTGATGAAATATAAAGTCTGATAAAATAAAATGATGATGATAGACCATGAAAGCTACCTGTGATTTTTAAGAATATGAACCCTGAAGTATTTTGTCAAATAGTATCCTGATTTAGTAGTAGAAGGCTGGTTTGCATTAATCACAAATAATTCAGACTGTATGATTGTAAAATAATAAATAGTTCAAAAGAATAATCTGATATTTGTGAACTTAAATTTCAGTAGTCTAATTCAGAAAAACTCATGATAAAAAATTCAAAATTTGATCTTAAATTTGAGTTCAAACTTCACCTTTGACACATAATGAAATGAACATGTCTTCTTGGACATATCTCTGAATCTCTTAGTGGAGAACTTTTTTTTCTACCAAGGGCCATTTGCCTATTTATAATATCATTTGAGGGCCATACAAAATTATCAGCTTAAAAATTAGCCTGTTATATTTGGTGTCAAACATTTAATTAATTCACTCTCTTAAAATAGCTTGTCTTGTGCCTGCCTTGGCATTGCCAGACCAAATGAGTTCGCAGATGTTATATAGGGCCTGAGGGCCAGACGTTCCTCACCCACTTTTACCAACTTTCTGAGTCTGTAAATTGCATAGGAGGTCACCATCTGTGTTGGTAGAAGAAATTCTTCACAGAAAGTTTTCTAAACAGAGAAAATCACAGATCTGCTTTAAAAAAATATGTACAGTTGTTGCAGAGTGGTATATCAAAAGGACAGTGGATTAGAATGAGATTCTGGGGGTATATAATGTTGCTCATGTGTTCACAGGTAAATTGTTTAACCTGCTTGTACCTTCATTTTCTTGTCTGTAGACTAGGAAGATTATTTACAATGCCTATTTTATGTTGTGAGGAAAACATTTTGTAAGCTAGAGAAGCAAGTTACTATTTTCATTCTAATAATAATTGAGAATAGACTGGCAAAGATTTCTAAATATAAATTTTAAAAATATTTTAAAATTCAGTAATTAATTATAAATTTTTGGATAAATAGAAACAACACAAGAACCCAAATGAGAAGAACAAGAAACAGTTTGGTTTGGTACAAATGACTGAACTGGTTTTATCAACTGGCCTTGATTGTTTTTGTTTGGGTGGTGGTAGAGGTGTCCTTTATTTACATATGAGCTAGGATTCTTAACCTTAATCTTGGAACTGGTCATTTTGAATATAAAGTTATCCCTTCCATATGGTGACTTTCCCATCTTGATTTTGATCTATCACAGGTCAACATAAAAAAAGTTAAATGAAAATTTTTTTGTAAGTTTTGCAGAAGCCATATATGACACACAAAGTTTCACAAATGACACAGGAAAAAATTTAGAAACTCAGAAATGCATCAAATATGTGTAAAATATTTGTATTATATCAATATATTTTATCTTTTAATATCATGATAATTAAGACTTCTTCTCTAGTACAAAAGGAGGAAGAATATTTATATAGATTTTCCAGATTGTGGAGATAGAAATGGAAGGGATGATTGTTATTGGTTTTCTTTATACTCATATGTACTTAAAAATTCTTATTCTGAGATAAGGATCTGTGAGATTCATGAGAATACCAAAAGGGTACTTAAGATAAAAAAGGTTGAGAACTCATTCCTACATGTGAGGAAACTATGATAAACAGAGGTTAAGTGATTCACACACGTGGCAGAATGTGATAGTTTTGAATTCCTATCCTTTGACTCTTTAAGTTAATTGAATTTTCTATTATATGAATTATCATTTGATTGAAATTAATAGTAACCTATTGGTCATTTAGGAGAAACTTAGAAAATGGGATTAGAAATAACTAATTCAACATGGAATTTAAATAAAGAAAAGCTAAAGAGAAAGGATGTGATCAGTGCAATTTTAGTAATGTACAAGAAGATTAGCAGGTCCTGATTCTTTCAACATATTTGCCTAGAATGGAAAAGTATGTTTGCTTCTGGTTGCAAAAAGAATAGAATGATACCAAAGTTCAGTAGCCACCCCAGTGACTTAAAATTTGCCACTTTGATTTTGTCTGATTTTCTCTGAACATAGGTTCATCAAATGCCTTTGGAGACCTTAAATTGTATTACATTGTATTACATGTATTACATCTGGCAGAACAGTTGTAATAGCCAAGTTTTCCAATGTGATGTTTTGACACATGAGTAGATATCAAAATATTGATATCATATACAATTTTACCTTTTAAGGATGAGGAATAAGGATTTAAGAGTAAGAGAAGGGATACTGTTTTGGTAACAAATATGAAAAATATCCTTTTCTGAGTGACTTAAGAAAAAAGTATCAGTTGTCTTCTTGAGGTCATGAGAAGACCTAATAGAGGTATGATTTTCTGACTTCTTTATTGGGGTAACATCAACTATATCATTGATTAAAAAGCAGTTCTCATTTATATCTTTTATGGTTTGCAAAATACTTTTTTGAAAACTGAATGAGATGGTATTGTCATTTCCGTTTTACATATGAGAAAACTGAGGCATAAGAGATTAAGTAATTTGCTTAAAGTCACCCAGCTTGTGTTAGAGATGAGAATAGAACACATATCCCTGACTCCAATGTGAGTACACTCTCTGCTCTGCCCTGCTGCTTTATGTAAAGGTTCCTCATCTATTTTAACTGGAACAAACTTAGAATAGCATTTTAGCATGATAGTTTCCTAAATTTAACATTTGCCTACCCAATTACTATGATTTACTTTGTCTCTAGTAATTGAGGGAAAAGTCAAGAGTAAGAAACTGTGATTGTAAAATATCCAATAATGCCTAAAACATTTTTCTCCCTTTGAAAATCAGTTCAAAATAAATGACTTAAATGGTTTCCTATTTCAAAGCTTAATTTGAGGCATAAAGAAAGTCTTTGTTGTTCCTACTTTTTAGCATTGGTATGGAAAATGTTTCCTATACCTTTAAAATGATACCATGTTTTTAGCCTAATGTTAATGACTAAGACAGAATCTTTCCACTTAAACCCCATCCCAGCTTTTCCAAGGTTACTGAAAGCATTGCCACTTTATTCTGAACTTTAGAGTCATACTATAGAATCAGAAATCACAGATAGAGAGGGAAGACCTCTAAAGAGATCCAGACCAGTGTCCTTAAGAGACAAACCTTTAGCTCAGAAGATGGAGACCTAATGGTTTGCTCAACCAAATCCCTTCAGCAGTTAGCACTATATGTGTGATTTGAATCTGAGCCCTCTGATCATAGCCTGCTAACTTATTAAGTGCTCATTCAATATTGTTTAATAAAAAATGAATTTCAAGGGCAGCTAGGGGTGGTGCAGTGAATGGAGCACCAGCCCTGGAGTCAGGAAGGTCTGAGTTCAAATTCAGCCTCAGACACTTAATAATTACCTAGCTTTGTGGCCTTGGGCAAGTCCCTTAACCCCATTTGCCTTACAAAAAAACCTAAAAAAAATGAATTTCATATACCACTTTATACTACATTTATACTGGTTTCCTTTTTTTTTTTTTTTTGGTGCTGTTTCCTAGTTTTCATTCCAGTTTTATCCATATTAACAATTATATTAGTGAACTTAGTGATTGGCTAGACCAATGAATTTCCAAATCATTCTTCAATCTGTACCATATGTGGTAGGTGGCATATGTAATGTTTTAAAATATAGGATCCCCTTTACCTTTTTAGTTCACTTCAATGGATCCTAGTTATATGAGGACTGTTGCATACATTGGGGGAGAGAAGTAAGTGGGTGAGTAGGGGAGGGAGCATGCTAGAGTAGAAAGAAAACTAGATTTGGAGTTGTAACTTGGGCTCAAATCCTGTTTCTATTACATACCATATGATCTGGACTTTTAGTTTCCTCATCTATAAAATAAAATGATTTTAATAGCTGACATGCAAGTTCCCTTCTATCTTCAAAACAATAACAAAAAACTCCTTTTCTAAAGAATCAGTTTATTGGTTCTTGCCTTTTAGTACATCATAACTATATTGATGCCTTTTAAGCATCTGTTTTCATGGGAGAAGAACAACAAAAGAACCAGCATCCCTAGGATTGCAGAGTATGTGTAGGGGAGGGGTAAAAAGACTGAAAAGGTAAGAAGGAGCCTGATAACAAAGGGCTTTAAAAGCCAAATAAGATTTTATATTTGATCGTGAAGGCTATGGAGAACCATTTGAATTTACTGACTAGAGCATTATAGGGTCAGACTTATGTTTTAGGAAGATCTCTTTAATATGTGATCAATTAGAATGTGGAGAGACTAGTGGCAGGAAGACTAATCAACAGGTTATTACAATATAGTTGTGAGATGATGAGGGCCTTTTTTAATGAGCCTTAAACTTTGTACCACACTTGGAAAAGGTTGTTCATTAATTGGGTTATGGGTATATTTGTCAGTATATTTATCTACCTAAAGTTTTAAATATAAATACATAATATATACATAGGCACCCTAACATCTTAAGTGAATATCTATTCATATTTGAATTTATTTGGTTATATATATACATACAAATATACAAATGTAAAATATGAGAAAATAATAAGTTAGATTAGTTTCTTTTTTAAGTAGCATAAGAGGTTGCACATTCAAATGTACTCTTCAAAGATGTAACTGTAGGGGTGGCTAGGTGGCACAGTGGATAGAGCACTGGCCTTGGAGTCAGGAGTACCTGGGTTCAAATCCGACCTCAGACACTTAATAATTACCTAGCTGTGTGGCCTTGGGCAAGCCACTTAACCCCATTGCCTTGAAAAAAAAAATCCAAAAAAAAAATGAAAAAAGATGTAACTGTGTAACTAATAATTAAAACATTTTGTTAACTTATTTGGTATTGCCTTCTAAGCTTGAGGCAGATAATATTTTTACTTGTGTCAAATCTTATCTTTTAAGAGTAGAATTAAAAAAATAGCTAGATAATTTGGATCCAGGTCTTATGAAGAAGGTGAGATCAAACTGATGGTGGTTTTAGACAAAAATCAGATATAATTATGAAGAAAAAAGTAATTTCTTTACATGACTTATAAACTATTGGAATGAAGAAGTTGGAAACATTTCTACTAGTGATTTTATTTCTGGAACATATGATTATTCCCTTGTAGGTGGAGAATTGACTTAGGGATCAGAATGACTTGGGTTCTGGTTCTACTTTGAGACATAATAACTGTGTCTCCTTGTGCAACTTAGAACCTTGGTGCCTTCTCTGTTATCTAAGAATGTAAATTTCAGAACAGTTGATGAGTTCCATTGGTTGAAGATGATGAAGCATGATGAAGTCATATGGGTCCTCCGACAAACAAAAGCTTCCTCAAGTTAATTGCTCTGAAGGAGACAATGCTCTTTAGGATACATAATTGTGGGTGTATTCTTTTAAATACAAATCAGTTTCACTGGTTTACAGCAATGTTTAGATTATATCTACATAGAGCTTTCTTACTGTCTGTGAATTTCCTTATTTAATATATTTATGTGTAGCCCCAGCTTTTGAATGGCTTGTTTTAAAAGTTCTTTTGTACTGAGAACACATGCTACCATAGTAATTCTCTTGTATATACTACTGTAGATCAAACCACAAGAATCTGATTCACATAAAATGTGTGTGAAATATAGAATTAATAAAATATATAAAACTGACTTATCACATATTCAAGTTTTTGTGGGAAAATGCAGTTTTGGAACTAGAAATATTCCTCTGTTTAGGGCTCTTCACAATAATGGTGAGGACTCCTCTTCTCACATGGTAGAAAGGATTAAGACTCCCTCAACTCAGATCACTGGTAGTGGCTTGGAACAGGGCCAGGGTGATAGGGAGTTTTGGCAGAGGAGAGACAATTAAGGTCTAGGAGTTACAGGTATTCAGGGATGAAGATTTGCATTGGAGACTGGAATAAGTAGCAGGATGGATGCTGTTAGGTGGAATGAGTCAATCAGTCAACAAGCATTTCCAATTACTTATTTTATATCAGTCTCTGTGTTGTTCAATGGGGAGAAAAGTTTCCGAGATAAACTATGAGATTTGGGTTACCTGAAAGTTTAGACTTCAGGGAAGTCTTTTTAGTCCTGGAACAGTTCACTAATTATTCCTTTTCTTTTCTCCTATTGACCCTGTAGATTGACTTTCCTGTTATTTTTTCATTGCACCATATACTACTTCTAACCAAGATTTCCCTTTTCCTGGTATGTTGTGGAATAGAATGTAGCCTTACAGGATCTTCCCTTCTCTTAACATATATTTCTTTTAATCTTTTTCTAGATGTTTTTATTGTTTATTTAACAATGATCAAGTTAAAAAGGTTCTTTATTATTCACCATACTACAAAATATATAGTATGGTGAATTTCAGAATTAGAAGGGATCTTAGTGGCCCTCTAGTGCAATTCCAAAAAGTAATCCCTGCTGAAATATACTTAGCAAATAGTTGTTCTGACCCTGCTTGAAGACCTCCAACTAGGGGCAGCCTACCACCTTTCTAGACAACCCATTTTGAACAGCTTTCACTAATGGAAATTTATTTTTGAAATTGGGTCTAAATTTTCCCCTTTGCAACTTAAACTCATTACTCCTATTTCTATGCTCTGGGTTAAAAAGAAGGTAGTCTGTCTGGTCCCTTAAGGATAACTATCCTGTTCCCCTTAGGTCTTTTCTCCTCCAAGCTAAATATGCTTCACCAAGGATATGACATGTCTCATAATGATTGATGTGATATGGACTCAAGTACCTTGAACAAAGTACCTTAGATGAGACCTGACAAACATATAGTCTTCTAAGGATGTCACTTTTCTGTTACTGGAAACTATGTTCTTTAGTGCAGCCCAAGGTGACAGTATTTTTTTTTTTTTAGGTTTTTGTAAGGCAAATGGGATTAAGTGGCTTGCCCAAGGCCACACAGCTAGGTAATCATTAAGTGTCTGAGATCCGATTTGAACCCAGGTACTCCTGACTCCAAGGCCGGTGCTTTATCCACTATGCCACCTAGCCGCCCTGGCAGTAGCTTTTTAGCTGCCACATCACACTACTGATTAATGTTGGATTTATAATCCACTAAAATTCCTGAATCATTTTCAGAACAAATGCTCTCCAACCATGACTTCCCCAATTTGTACTACTTTTAAAATCAGGTTTCTCATGGGTAAAACTCTACATTTTTCCTTATTGGATTGAATCATGTCATTGTCGTTTTGGATTGAGCCAACCACTTGTGTTTGCTGTCTCTACTCATTTTGTGCCACCTGTAAATTTGATGTACAAGCTGACTGTTCCCTCATCCAAATCAATGATGGAAATGTTAAACAACATAGGACCACATACAAATCGATGCGGGGGGGTAATTCAGTGGACATCTTCTGCCACATTAACATTAAATTAAGGAAATGTGACATACCTAAGTTAAGAGTTTCCGTCCCAGTTGTTCACATGGACTATTGGTACCCGACCTATGGTAGTGCATTCTGAGCTTGAATTGGACTTATCAGCCATAGTCGGGCATACTATTCTTTGTCTCAAACATAGTGATGTCATTTTGGTCTTCTTTGATAATGAAGGACAAGAACCAACCAACCAAATTATTAATAATCACTCTTTGAGTCTGGCTCATACAACCAGTTCTAAATCCCTTCTCACCTCAACACTCACCCCCCCCCCCCATGTTTTGGGAAGGATTGTATTTAGTATATAAAAAGTAAGACCAGAATCTGATCATTTTTAGCATTTCAGCATTGGTAGAGCTCTAGCTATGATCATAGGATTGTGGCAATTAACGATTTGCCATTGGGAGAGGGAAAGGAAGATAACAAGATGACAGAAATGGGAATTATTTTTTATAGTTATTTATTTTAATAAATTTATCAAGTGAAAATTTATCAATGCATAAAATAATAATAAAAGATAGCACAGATGGAACTATGAATACATTTGTATTTGGAAGCTATATAGAATTTATCTCAAGATAATTTGTAATGAACCACAAATTATCATGTAATACTAATTTATAAGAATTTTAGTAGTTACTGTGTAGCAGGCAGAATATTTAGCATGAAGTATATCAAGTTAATTCAGACAGGGTGTGCCAACTTCTTTCGACAGATAATGTAAATATTTCTTAAAAGGTAGATATTAAATCTTTAAAAAGTTGTCTGCTTTTCTTTCAGGTGTTTTTTCATCCTGTTGAATTATCTATCCCTATTGCTTTTCCTTTCTAATACTTTTCATTTGGCTATGTCACAGTTCATTAAAGAGAGGACAAGGGAGGAAAGAAAGAGGAGTTGAAACCCTAAAAGATTTTTTTCTTGCAAATGTTTAGGGAGAAAAATGTGGGAATTAACTGATTTATTCTTTACCATCTAGAATAAATGAAAGTTTGGCTATATCTGATCACATAATAACCCAATAAATTAAAAACTGAATATATTTCTTTACTTTCTATGCTTTAAGTTTTAAGTCAAATTAACAGGCACTTTTAACTATCTAATATGTACTAAATACCCTACTAAGAGCTGGGAATACAAAAAAAAAAAGGAAAAAATCTTATCCTGTTTTCAAAGAACTCTTTCTTATTGTCTAATGAGGTTGGGATAGAAAATCCACAAACAGCTATAAGTAGCATAATTTGGAGATAATCAACTGGGAGAAGGCACTAACTAGTATTAAAGGGTATTGAGAAGGGATTCATTACAAGGTGGGTTTTTTTTGTCTGATACTTGGAAAGAAGGAAGTAAAGGGGAAGAAGGAGGAGGAGAGAAATACAGAGATGGGGGATAGCCAGGGAAAATTGGGAGTTGAAAGTTGAAGAGTCATGGGAGATCAGCATCCCTGCAGAGTATGTGGAAAGAAGGGGTAAAAATACTGAGAAGGTAAGAAGGGGTCAGATTATAAGGGACTTTAATGGCCAAATCGGATTTTATATTTGATCCTGGAGGCAATAGAAAACCATTTGAGTTCACTGGCTAGAGAGTGACTTGTTTTGACCTATGCTTTAGGAAGATCACTTTCAATATGTGATAATGAGAAAAAGGAGAGACTTGTGGCAGGGAGATTAATCAGCAGGTTATTACAATATAGTTATGAGAGAGATGATGAAGGCCTCACCCAAGGTTGTGGAAGAGTCAGAGAGAACGGCCTGTATTTAAGAGTATTTTGAAAGTAGACTGAACAAGCCTTGGAAACTGAGTTGATAGGATAGGAGAGCAGGGATGGGTAGTGAGAAAGAAGGAGTAGTTGGGACAACACTGAGTTTGGGTACCTGGGTGTATGAGTATAGTAATTAGGAAGAGGGAAGAAAAGATGATGATTTTAGTTTTGGACCTGAATTGGGGTTATCTATGCCTGTGTCTCTGTGTTCTCAATATTTTTAAGATCAAATTTCAATATTGTAGAGGCAAGAAAGAGCAATGGTCAGAATACCCGGATTTGACTATTGACTGAAACTTCCTGTGTGACCATGGGAAAATTAATAAACCTTTCTGAGTCTGTTTCTTTATACTACATACCTTAAAAGGTGATTGTATGGAGAGGGCTTTGTAAACCTTAAAGCGTCATTATAAATGTCGGTTGTTATTGCCATTTTGGCAAAAGAGTGGGAAATGATAGGTGTTTTTTACAAATGATTTGGGTTGTAGTCAAGAAGCACATTGAAATGTAAAAGGTAATAATACTCATTTTATACTAATAGTCTTAATTTTAAATGTTAATTTAAATTTAATCATTTCTTCATTGATTTAGTGGAAAAGAGCTTAGTTTTCCTTTTCTTAGGAAAAAGTCAAGCCAGATAAAGCACAAAGTTTTAAAAGTATAACTTTCTAATTTATATTTGATTTTTATATATCTATTTTCTCTTAATATTTAACTATATATTTTTTGACTCAGTGGTCTACTTAGATAAGCTCTCAAAGAGAAATGCCCTATTTCTTTGTAAAACTTTTAACTAACTTGGGTGATTAATAAATATTTGATAACCATTAACATCCAGATATTTCATTTGAACTCAAATTTGTACCAAACAGAAGAAAAAAATATACTTTTTTTTAAAAGGATAGGGTATACTTCCAAACCCCCCAGCACTATGAATTATGTCATTTTGATCTAATTTATTTGCTATAAAATTGCAGTTCTCATTTGCAATAGTCTCCAATAATCTGTCAGTACAGAAAAAGTAATTTTACCTATTCATAATTACCTGAAATTTGGCACAAGCTTTCGTACTTTGAAATGGGCAGTACTGGAGTTCCTATTTCAAGTTTATGTAGCCATACTTTAAGTATTAAATATAAGTAAGTCTTATTCTATTAAACTTTTTATTAACAATTTCAGCATCCTGTGAGAAGATTTGCTTTTGATTTTTGCCCTTCTTTCAGTAATACATCTGGAAATGCTCAAGAGTTGTTTGCCATATTTGAGAGAACAGTCTGCAATGAAAGTATAACCTCTTTAGAGGTGAGGTTCAAATTAACTAACATTGAGCCATAATGTAAGGAAGCATAATATTGTAAATTATTGTTTGGCAAATTTAAGTAATGTCAGCATTAGCTGCTGAAGTAATTTGAAATATACTACTTGCAGAAAGCTAAAGAGATATGCTCTGCAAAATTTTCTCTGTAAAGTTCTCTAAATGTAACGAGTGCTGATTAGTTTGTTTGGTAAAGGCTGCAAGTTCTGTAAATTTAAGCGTGATGTGTTTTTAAGTTACATGATTAATATCTAACTCAAAAATATTTCAAATTTGATAGTATGGGCATTGTCACACTTTTCTTAAAGCTCGAATAAGTTTAAATGTCCATATTTCTGAATGTATTTTTATTTCCAGTCGTTCCAATCCTTCAGACTAACCTGAGTTTTCACAAATACGATCATTGAGTTTTCGGTCAGTTGGTACTCTTAAAAACAGAATGAAAACAAAACAACCAGAGGTAGAGGGGGTGTATTTGTTTTTAGCCCTTTTTTCATGGCGTTTCAGAGGTGTATCATATTATAAATACATTAGAAATGTTTTGCTCTGAGGATATGTAGCATTCCTATAAAGGTTAAATCAATAAAAATGATTTGGCCATATTCCCAAGCATGGCTAGAACAGGTAGCCCCTTGTTGTAGGTCCCCTTGAGTGTGGATCGGATCATCATGGCGCAGCAAAGAGGACTCACTAAACGTTGCTTGCTCCCTTACAGATATTTTAGAAGATGCTATCAACTTAAAAATAGTCAGGCAGATTTTTATCAGCTTCTAGAAAATTTCAAAATATCCTTGTCCATATTATGTCTTTTATGTCATATTTTATGTTCTCTGGTAAATCATTTAAGGATTTTTTTTTCCTTTTGGCTACCAGAATGCTGAGGATTCTTCTATAATTGATAAGAAACAGGTATGTACAGGACAAGAATAATACATACAAGTTTGAAGTGATATTTTAAAAACTGAAGAAGAAAATATGTTCCATAGTAGCCAAATTTAGTTAGGAGTTAAGTGCTTTCAATCTTATAGGATATAAGAAAATGCAGTATTCATTCAGTGATCGTTATTTTGTTGTTTTGGGCAGCTAAAAAAGCCAACATGAATTTTCAAAGTATGTTTTTGTAGATTTATTGCAAAAAAAATCTGTGTTTATATGCACTTAGAATATACCCTGCACTGAAGCAGTAGCTGAATGTTCTTGCAGTATGAAGCTCCGTTTTATGAATTTGGTTTCAGATATACTTTAGTGTTTTTCCTGTATTTTTGCATTTCATGGTTTTAATGCCAAACTGTTTTTAGGATTATCGTTTTAAAAAAATACTACTGTCAACACTAGCTCATGGTAATAAGTAAAGAATTTATTTCTAAGATGTGTATGAAGCAGAATTTTAAGATGCAACAATTTTAGAACTTAAAGTAAGGATCATAACTACTAGTGATTATTGTTTATATTTTCAAATTATAAAAGTGAGTTACACATTCCCTTTTTTTGAGATTAAATTCATTCTCAGTCATATATGTTAGGTATATTAAGAAAACTTCTTCTTACTATGCAGTACTTTATATGCCTTGATAATATTTTCATTGTTGAGCCATAACAAAAAGTAAGACTTTACATTATGTCACATTTTATTGTATACACAAAATCATATTTATTGGAGCATATTTTTCATATTTGAATGATGAGCTAAAAAATAGGATAAAATTTTTTCCTCACAAGATATTTTTACAAACATATGCATGCAAGAATCTATTTGAACTTTTTAACATATATAAACTTAGATTTTTATTTTTAAAATTTTAAAATGATGTTAATTAAGAATATGTTACTTTATACATAGATTACTGTATAAAAGTTCAGGTAAAATTATTTGTGAAAAAATGAAAAGAGAAACTTCAGTTCAGTTCATAATAATCATCATGCAATTATGTGATTTTAATATTCTTTTTTGAGGATGTTAGTCATATTGAATGCAATAAGTAATTTTTTTGTCTTACCTCTTTGCTTTTGTGACTAGAAAGCACATTACCTTTTCCTTAGTGCTAAAGTAAAATAGCTTAATATGCACTTGTTTAGTACCTACTGTGTGCAGAAAAATTCAGTGG
Organism: Macrotis lagotis; assembly: GCF_037893015.1. Taxonomy (NCBI): domain Eukaryota; kingdom Metazoa; phylum Chordata; class Mammalia; order Peramelemorphia; family Peramelidae; genus Macrotis; species Macrotis lagotis. The sequence continues at coordinate 24,315,272 of NC_133662.1, read as the reverse complement.
GCTCTACTGATTTACTCTAACAAGCTATGTTGACATTTCTTTTAATTAGGTTGATGTTATCAATAAACATGCTAGTAAAAGAATTACTCTGTGTTTTCTGAATCTTTTTAACAACTGGACTTAGTTTAAAAAACTGGAAAGCTGTCTTCTAGCCATCTTTATAGAGTTATATTAGTAAGTAATGCCATAATACAAGTAGTTTAGAAAGGTGAGATTAAGATATGATGAACAGGGATACCTGTGTCTGTATGTATATACAACTTAGAAAATTGTATCCCTGTTTTTATACTGATAACTATTTCTGAGGAGTTCAGAAATCTAAGAATAGCTTCATTATATTACTTTCCTTTGCAAAACAATAAAGCATCTTTATTGTTAGGAAACTGCTGTTTTAATGTCTTTCCTCATAGAAAAATCTTATTAAATTTAATATTTCAGTGCTGGACATTTGTATTATTTGACATTCAACAAAATTCGGATGACATATTAATTATCACATTTTTAGGAAAACCAATTTTTGAAAACAGATTTTCAAGATAAAAGTTAACATGTTATACTAGTAGATTTATAATTGAGGTAAACATGCTTATGAAATAAAGCTAAAATTTACTCTTTCCTCATAATATTTTGCTCATTCTTAAGGAGTTTTTATAGAAATCTATTTTTATAATAGTTTATTCATATTGATGAAAGGAATTTGTTAAGTTCAGAGCATCAAAGAGGCCATTTTCTAGGAGCAAATTACTTCAAAATTAAATAAAAGCTATATTTTTTCATAATACATTGAGATACTTTGTAGAACTTATCATGTACAGTGCAGTAAAAATATTAAAACATGAATTCACTGCTGAATTTATCAGCTCTAGCATATGTTTATGTTTTTAGCTTTTGAGTTGTAAAATAGTTAGCATACTGCGCCTGTAGACAGAAAGATCTGAATTCGAACTCAGTCTGAAAACACTAGTTAGCAATGTGATCATTGGGCTAGACATTTATTCTCTTTCAGTCTATTTCCTCAACTATAAAATGGAGTTTATAATAACTGACATTTATGAAGGAGTTTAAAATTTTATATATATTATCTCAATTGAATCTCACAATAAACCTGTGTAACATATATTATAGATTTCATTTTCTGTATTTTATAGTCAAAGAAACTGAGACTTAGAGATTCTGTGTTCTATGCTTTTGTACCTATTAAACATATTATTACGAGACAAATGAGATACATAAAGTGTTTTACAAATTTTATAGCACTATGTATATGTAATTTATTATTATTTAAATTTGTGTTCATTTTTAGGTAGATATACTTGACAGACTTAATTCATTTAGGAAATTTTAGTTGATTAGAGGAAACACAAATCATTTTTAAGTAGTTAAAATGACAGATTTTCATACAGCATCAGTGTATAAAAATAAATTTAAAATTCTTTGTAACATATATCTCTGGAGCCTGTGATGTTTTGTATAGAAATACATAAAATGTGAATACAAATAGAAAACATATTTAAGAATCAAACTAGGTTAAACTTAAGGCTAGTATTTTTAATCATTTTCATCAATTCCTTAGATAGTCTTATCTGGTGCAATAACTTATTTAAACTAAGATCTCCTTAATATATTGTTATCATTACTGCTTCTTAGAGGAAGATAGTGCAATTGAATTTAATCATTTTAGTTGTTCAAAAACATATTTCCTACTAAGTTCCTACTGTTAGTCAATATTTTCATAGGCTGAACTTGTATAATTTAGTGAAAGAACTGTAAGAACTCATGAATTTACTAGTAAATTATTCTTAGCTAACAGATAGGAACACATGCTATGTAACACATACTATTAATAAGGTATTATTAGTAAAGCACAAAGCTATTAATAATAAAAATTTTTAACTAGACTGATGAAGTTCAAGTTGAATATACTTGGCAAGATGCTTTATTTTAACATAAGCATACTAGTATTACATTTATTTGAGAAAATTTCATTTCATATCTCTTTTTAAAACAAAATGTTGTGTGCCTTTTATTGATTTTACTGTTGATTGTTATTGTGATTTTGATGGGTTTTTCCCCTTGGAAAACAATAAAGCATTATATGGCTGTCAACTTTTCTGTCTTTCTCTTTTACCAAACCACAAAGTGGATTTAGATGCTGGGTATCTGACCACAAAGGATAAGTAAACAATGGTTTGGCATACTCATGGTTCACATAAATTCAGGAGAAAATGTAAATATATATCTTAAGCCCTTGAATTTTTAGCTTTTCCTTTTTATGTGAGTAAATTTTGATAAGATTAGTTGAATGGTTCTAATAGATTAGCTTTTAGAAATACTAATATTCTATCTTAAAAAATGCAGTAAGAATATTCATTTCACTGAGTTTAAGATGAAAATTATTTTGTATGGCAAAGATTATTTCTCTTGCTAAAATTTCAGATTATTGTTAAGTTTGGAACTACCTATTAAATGAATACAACCTCTTAAGCTATAGATAATAGCTATTAGAAATAAGATAACCTTTAAAGTTTTAACTAGCATAATCCTAAATAATTTTCCCGAGAATAACTTTAACTTAGAAAATTTTTCAAATCAGAATAATAGAAAAGACACAAACTTCTGAGAATGTTGCTTAGAAGTTTATTTGGTATATTTTAAATGTTAAAGTGATTTGTTAAAATAAATTGGTGTGTTTTTTGTGAGGCAGCTACTACCATATAAAATATTTGGTTTTGTGATGGAGCTTGACTACATGAGTTAACAAGAATTGAAAAGTACATATACTATAGGAAACTGCTAGGTAAATAACTTCTTAAAAATTTAGTAGTGAGGTATACTGTTGTAACTATATTTCAGCTCATTTAAAAATGCATGTGTGTGGGCATCTACTTCAAATATATTAGGTGATAACATTTATTTGTAAAAAAGAGAGCACTTTTATGAAAGGAAATGTATTTTTAGTTTTAACACTTCCATTGAAAATGAACACCTGAGGTATTTGATATCCTGCTTACGTTTCTTCCACCACTCCATCCTTCACTTCCTTATTCTTCGTTAAACAGTATAAAGAAAAAATCTAATATTCTATACTTAATAAAAAAAATCTATTCCCTTTCTTATAAGATTCTCTTAAGGACCAGATGGTAATGAGGTAGTATGTATGGTTTATTTTGTGGGTATTTGCTTTTGAAGGGACAAAAATTGTGGTCAACTTCCTTAAGCTTGATGAAATTCACATGGAATAGTATTTCCTCATTATTTTTCATATTGTAATGCATCTATCATAATAAAGCAAGTTTTAATTCCTCCCAGGCCAATTGAAGTCCATAATCTGTTTTTCAAATTACAATGGAATATATCAAGATATATATATTTTCAATATGAAACTTCTTTTTTATAGGAATTTTGTTTTCCATAAAACTTGAAATGCTTAATATTTTAAGTTTTTTCCTACACTTCTGAAGCATTTAAATTAGAAATATTTTTTAAATATTATAGCTCATCGCACTTCTTATTGTAGTACATTCAGTTGCTTATTTTCTTTGGGAAGGGGGAAATATCCTATCTATAAGAGAAACTGTAAGATTAATTATTATAGGAGGAAAATGTAGTACATTTAAAATTACTTATTGGAATTCACAGCCTAAACAACTATAGTGTTACTGACACAAAATGAATACTTGAGGATTACATTTACATTAAAAAATACCAAGTTTTTGGGCTGTTCACATGGGTCCTTGGACATGTGACTCTTTAATAAAAGTGAGACAAATGAATTATATATGTCTAACATATAATATAGCTTGTCTAATAATATAGTTATTCAAAGGGACTATTTTTGTAAATGTTGCTCTTTAAGACTAATTATTGGGTTAAAAACACATGAAACCTTCCAGTTTTTTAGGAAACTTTGCATTGTTTTGTTATTTACTGAATTTTAGTTTCTGTTGCATAAGTTAGTATAGCACGGAAGCTTCATATTTGTACAGTTTGGCAAGGAATTTAAGGTGTTACCCTATTTTGACTTCTGTTTTCAAGTATGCACTGGTGCATCATTAATCATAGGAAATGCAAAAATAAATAATCCAGTCCCATTGGATTTTTCATGTGAATACTTACCTTTTCCTTTTTTTGTATATACAGTTGAGGTATTTAGGTAACCCCTAACCTTTTACTTCAACAAAGAGGTACAGTATAAAAATATTACCACAGTTTTCATATGAGCAGCTCTTTTAAAGAAAGCCTCTAGATGGATATTTATTGAAAAAAGAAAAGTTGTGATACATTAGCTCAGCCCTAATACTATATTTTAGACCACCAGTGTATAAAATTAAAAGCACATGAATTTTGCAGCACTAGAAAAGGTTTGTAATTGATTAGCGCTGCTTGAAAGAATTGAAGTGTAGTAAGTTTTGATTTGTGAATGGTTCTATTCAATAAAGATTAATCCTATGTGTTTGATAAAATCTTAGTGCCTCCAATGAGTTAGTTTTTTTTTTTTTTTACTCTGCAGTTTATTTAACCATCAAATATTTCAGTGTTCTTTTAACTAACTGGAACATTTTCTATCTTACTGAATTTAACTTTAGCATGACTGATTTAAATAAGTCAAACTATCAGTGATTAGCTCAAAGGAAGTCCTTGAATAGATCAGTATTTTGTCCTTTTAAAAATAGTTAAAATGTATTATGATGTAATCATGCATATTTCATGCCTTTAATATGAGTTAAAGACCATCATAAGCTACACTCTAAGGTGGAGAGAAAGGAATTCTGATTCTTTTAAAATGTATCTAGTAAGATCTTTTATAAATATGATATATATTTATAAAATTGAGTTTAATTGTTATAATTAAAATATCTTATAGTGTAACCTCCTAGGAATTGTTTTAATAGCTATTTTTCCCTTACTAGATCATGAAAATGCATATTCACATTTTTACTTTCTTTCCCTAAATTTTGGAATGTAATATTCTAATTAGCATGAAAGCTACAAGACTTTTAAATTTTAAATGAAAAAGTTACTTAGTGCTTCTTAGATGGACTACTGTAGTTGATTTTGGAAATCAGCATTCACTTCCTTTACTTCAATTATAGTCAGTTATAAAAAGGGTATAATATTTTACTCTTTTAAGGAGCTTCTTTTCAGAAATGTTATGCATTAGAAGTATTGCATTTAGTCTTTTATCAGCATTGTAAAAGTTGTTATTAAGTAGTTTTTGTGTTAGGTGTTAAGTAGTTGACAGACTTTAAATAATGAGATTCTAGACTATACTTGAAATAAATGGCATAATTTCAGTTATCTGAAAGAGTAGTATAATCCATTCTTAAAACACTCTGCAACTTTTAAAACTTGAGACGAATCAGTTGAATTGGCCTATGTTTTTGTGCTATCTTGAAAAGATCATGGGATGTTTTCTTTACCAATCTTGGGCACATAATTTTTGATAATTAAAGAAATTATTTTAATGATAATATTAGAATTTGGAGGCATAAGTGAGCTTATTAACACTTTCATTTAAAGAGATTTGAGAATGTAGAAATTCTTCTAAAAAGTAACTATAGTTATACATATAATTGCCCCACCTACACACCAGCCTTCCATAATTCTCTTGGTATATCCGTTCACTGGAAAACTTACACAACAACAACAAACACCAATAACTCTGAAACTGAAAGAGTCCCAATTATGGAACGCGAAGGTTATAACATTTCATCCACTCTACCCCTAAAAAAAGAATCTTCTAAATAATCCAGTATTACTCTTATCTTTAATTTTCATTGTCTTGAAAGTATTGAATGCATACTTGAAATATGATAATGAGCAAATATTTATTGCTTCAAATGGTATACAAAAGAATGATCAAAATCACTCTCCATTTATTAAAAATAAAAACCCAGCATAAACTCCAAACTCTTTCTTTAATATATTTGAGATTAGTCTCATTTTCCTGATTTTATTTGGAAATGATATAATATATGCTTAGTTTTTTGTAGAATCTTTAGGTGTTATCAGTATTATTAATAATATTAAAATACTGCTCAGAATAGAATTAGAATAGTGTTTACAACAAGATGCTTGATATGCTTTAAAAAAAGACTTGAAATAGGAATATGAAGCAATATTGTATATTATCAGTTTGACCAAGTAAATATCTGTTGATCCCTTTTGGAATTAATTGCAGGAGCAGTTCCCTTTCATGTAAACCATATTCCTTCCTATGAACTTGAGAATAATATGATCAGTCTGAATTTGTAAACATTATAAGAGTTTTCTGTCATGGAAATGTGAGCTTCTCTACATTTCAGAGGATCATTTCCTATATCATCATCATTGTAACTCAGTAAAACTCCTTATAGACATTATCAGTTTAGAAGTTTTATGAAACATATAAAATCATTTCCCCCATCTTTTCTGATCAAGCTTTTTTTTTTTTAAAGAGATTTAATTATCACTGACTGTCCTACTCTAGTACTGATCCTTAAGTAGTAGCCAGTTAAAATGTGTGAAGTAGGAGGAGTGAAGGAAACTCCAATCATTAGTTATGTTACAAAGCAAAGCTAATCCAGGCATACACAGTGAAACGATTTCTAGTATCTTTTCTTTTTCCTCATTTTCAAAGGTAGTGAAAAAAAATTAACCCAGTATAAACTCTTCTTAGTTGGAACAGCATGGACGTCATAAGGAAAATCTTGTAAGTGTTTAATTACTTTGAGACTGTGTCAGATGATAAAATAATTTGCAGACCTTATCAGCTTTAATTTTGTACCATGTCAGATTATATCTAAATGTTGTTAAGGAATTTATATTTTACCACATCTTAAATTTGAACCTATCCATTTATATGGACTGATTAAATGTTACATTATCACGATTTTCTCTGTAATCCCACTTTATTTTACTTGAGACTAGACAATAATCACTTTGACAGATCTAAAGATTTAAGACTAAAAGTACAGTGTTCAATGTTTATTGCCTATTTAAATACCAATATATTTTAATGTATATAATGCATGTATGTGGAGAGTTAAACTTGGAGAGAATTATTTACATGTTTGCATGGAGAGTTTTTTTAAAAAAGACATCTGTGTTTACTGTTCCGAATATCTAAGCCAATATTTAGTGACATTCTGTTATACAAGAGCTCTTAAAACTGCTTCTATAATTCAGGTTTAAGTTTATATGGTTTTTCCTTTCTTTTCCTTTATAATCATTTATCTCCATTATATTTATGAAACTATATACATGCTCTGCTTATTCTTATATAAAATTTAAGGGTATCAATGCTAAAATTTTTTGTTCAGATTACTGATAACTGGCCAAATTAATAACTGTTGAACAAGAGTTTGTTCCCTGTTTAAAATGTATTATAAACCTGGTATTTTCAGATCATACATTAGCAGAACACTTTTGGTAAAAAATGTACTTCTTTTAATGTTTGATCAAATACTGGGTCCTGTCAAAGGCCAGATATTTCTTCCTTGTTTGATTAACATGCTAGTGTTAGTGGCTATTCTTAGTTAAATATATTAGATACGATATAGAAGAGTTCTAATATTTTATAATGTCCTTTTTTCAGATCAGTAGCTTTAGACAACTTTTCAATTTGATCTAAGGAATTCCTACCTTCTAGCTTCAATCATTGCTCAGTAATTTAGATAAATGACAATTGGGTAAGCCTATCGCCAAATACAAAGATTTCTAGTTATTATTTTTCTTTCTAACTTTCCATGTGACAAACTACATTTCATGCCTACTTCTTAGTTTTTATGTTCTAGCACATTATTCCTAAAACCAAACATCTTCTTTAAAAAACAGACCTTTCTACTTAACAGGTTCATATTTTGATGACAAGCAAAATTACTTTTAGAACTTAAAAATATTGTTAACACTTACCCCAAAAGAAGTTTTGCTGACATGGTGTTACAGTGCTGAAGAGGCTGTTTGATGCCATAGTCCCTCTTTTTTTTCAGATAGGATTTGTACCTTCTGGTGTAAATACTGCTTGCAGCCTTATACTGAAAATACAAACCATAGCCAAACCTTGTTTTAGTTTTACAGTATGCCTGGAGTGCATAGATTTTTATATTTGTTTTTTTCTGTCAAAAAATTATGTAGCTGGTAACATGTGAAAAGCAAAGAAACAAAACAAAAAAGAGAATGAGCAAATATTTGAAGGACCTACTATTACTGCATAGACTGTGGTTAGAGAGCACTCACTGACTCTGTTGGTCTCGGTGGCTGGTAGTGACCTGCGGAGATTAACCATTTAAAAACCAGAGACTTCTTGCTGTCCTGGAGAAAGTTTGCACCGCACTTGTGGTTCTGTGGTTGTTTGTGAGGCGAATGAAGCATTCACACAATCCAAAAAAGCAAAAGCTTTAAAACTCCTTTTTTTTTGCAAGCACTATTACTGGAGAGACAGAATCATGTGGTTTGTGACCTCACAGTTCTCAAAGTAAAGTGGGACTGCCTACCACTGTGGCTTTTTTCTTTTTCTTTTTCTTTCTTTTTTTTTCTTTTTTTTTTTTGACAAAAGGTCTGTGGTAAGGCCCTTCCTGGCATCCAGAAGGATATAGCTTTTTAATTTTGTGACTCATGGGGATTTGGAGAGAGTACAAATGCTGAAGGAGCCCAAACTCCTGTACAGCAAAAGCATATGTAGAGCAGAATTCTATTTCTGCTGCAGTTCAGGTTTTCCCCCTCTTTTGCCTCTTCTTTTAGTTCATTATTGTGTCTGTGGAAAAGTGAGCAAAATTGGCACAAGTGACTGTGTGAAATTCTGAACAACAGTGATGATTTACAATAATTTACATCTTTGGACTGTATCACGATCTAGGGTCTGCTTCATATTTGCTGGGTGGCTGGATTCCTTCTGTTTTTCTTTTTCTTCTTGTCTTCTTGTACTTATGAATCTGTAACTCATTGTAAGAAGTTTTACCTTTCCTAAGGTCTGGTAGCAGACTTGCTGGGCTGTGTTTTGTGCTGTAATTGGCTGTCATGGAAGTGTTAGTCTAGGGATTCTTTTACAAATATTAAATCACGTCTGTCTAGCTTATGTATCATCAAGACTATATGGCAGCTCCTAAAAAGAAAATTAAATGTAATTACGCATCTCATTTTATATGATGTTCAGTATCTTATATGTTCTGAATAGTTTGAAGGATATATAAAATTGTGAAATTTAGATAAAATGGATATATTATTGACAACAGAATTGACTATTGCTTTAAATTTTTAATTGTTTATATTAGTTTTTTTATGATAGTAATGCTTTTGACTGAAATATAATTGGCCTGCATGTTACTTTACACAGCTTTATTCTACTACTAACTTTAATAGATTCTTTGATAATAAATTTTATATATATGTAAGGTAAAATACTTGTGTTGTCATTTAGATTGTATATTTCAGGATTTTATAGACTCAGGATGGAGTGGGTTAACAGAAGCTGTTTTTTTTGTTTATAATAGAGGCTTTGAAATAAATTACAAAATGCTGTGTGTAGTAAGGAATAATGCACACAGACAGAGTGTGTTAGTCGTCTCGATTTGCAAACTCTGATTCAGAACAAAATTGGAAACATCTTTGGGAAACTATCTCCTTTTTGCCCCTTTGGACATGTATGTGTAGAACTCATTTTCTTATTAGGATGATTATATATCATAGGCAGTGAATTTTATATTTATGAATAGGGCTTCCTGTTTTCATCAGTTGGGAGAGATGGTATATTTTTCAGCAAAAATTGTAAAAACGGTGCAGCTCAATTTTCTGGGCATTTTTCACCATTTATTCACGCCATCCTGAATTTGCATGTCTCTAGTTGTTAGCCTTCTTCCTGGTGTGATTTTAACTAGGAGTGGCGGAAAGTTATTGCTGAGAGAGTGGGTGGAGACTGATCTGCAGTACGTTTTTGAGGTGTTTAGTGAATGGGGTGAGGTCTGGGGAAATGCATGTGAATATTATAGTTAACTATACTTAAATATATAATACATCTATTTACTCTTTTATAGTAGACCATTATCTGTTAAATCACTTTAAAGGGTATAAACACTATCTTGAGATTTGTTTATGGAAATATGATTTCAGCATTTCAAAGAATATTTTAAGTGTTTCATGTGAGATAAGATATATATTCAAAAACCCCAAATGGAAAAATGTTAGAAAGACTTTTTTTTTATATTTGTTTCTATATTTCCATTGTTCTTTTCATTATAAACTAACGAAGTTAGGAAACCAGAAGCATTTTTAAAGTAGGTTTCTTACGCTTCTTTGCTTGTTTTATTTGAAGGGTCAAAATTTTAATTTATCATAGTTACGCACATAAAAAGAATAAGAAAAAATTTAATTATCCTGTTAGTATAAACAAAGTTTAGTGGCATAAAATAGGCAGCTAATCAACTTCTAATGGTGATAAAAACTTTTTATAATTCGTGAATTTATAATTGTACTTCTAAAGATTGCAATAATGTAATTATGACATAATCTAGTGATTAAATTTAACTGTTGTATTATGGTAAGTATTTTTTTTTTAGAACAAATTTCTTGTCTGTATCAGGTTTGGATGTTCTCTGACATTCTCATACAACTTGAAACATTGACTTCCTTTGGAACAGATAACAGCAAAAATACTCAAATCTTTGTTACCTTCTTTCTTTACTTCTTCCATCATACATTTATAATTTGGACCCTTACAATGATACGTAGTCTTCAGTTTTTAGGTAAACTTCATGATCATTGAAAAATATACTTATCATATCATGTGGTTGCTTGCATAATTTTTCTTGTAATGAACATCCAACTATACATTCTTTAGGCTAATACTATTACTATTTCTCAAAATCTAATAGATACTTATTAATACTTTTTGAATATTTTTGCCTGAGGCTTATCAAAGTCTACAAAGAATGAAATACTATCAAGACATGCTTTAATATATTTTGAGGGTATTGTGCTTATTATATTTGCATGTGCTTTCTCTAAATTAATATGTATCTTCTTTGGATAAGCTTTTTCTATTGTGATGAATTTTTAAAGACAATAGTAGTTACTTATATAATCTAACAATTACTAGCTTGCTTTATTAGGAAAATTTTTCTAATGTAATGATGAAGAGATGAATTCTGAAAAAAGTCAGTGTGCAAATAAATCTCTTGATTGCAGATTTATATCCATGAAGTATTATGTTTAAAATCAAAACTGAAAACCACAGTTCAATTTTATTTAAAAAAACAACAAAAACTCTCTTCCTTTGGGAATATTTTGGTAACTGGTATGCTTAAGTAGCAAATTTAGATCTACTGTATAAATTATATACTTTAATTTTACAGATGTGAAATATAGTTTTGAATTTGAAGTAAATCACAAAAAAGTAAAGAATTTGGTGTTACTCTTTTCCATTCCCTTGAGTCTGTTATATGTTTTTGTCAGAATTAACTGGCTTGCATTTTTCTTTTTTAAAAACAAAACATTTGGAAGTAATAGAATATTACATATCATAATATTGAAATGCTAAGCATACCTATGCTTATTGCAATTTTTACTATATTTTTGATTGCAACTGATTATCCTTGTGAAAAGATACTGTATTTTGCTGATGTTACTTTACATAAATATTGTGGTATGCAGTATATTACTGTATCTTATGAGAGCCTCCCAGTCTTTTCTTTTATAAAATTGAAAGCAGCATCAAAATTGTATGATTTGGGAATTTTACAAATAGAAGCTTTTGTTTCAGTGAAACAAACATTTATTTAGTTGTTAAAAACAAATGTGGATCTGGAGTTTAATTTATCACTGGCATTTTTGAATTTATCCTTTCCATAGTTTGCATGGTGATATTTATGTCATACAATTTGATGTGTTCAGGTTTTTTTTTTCTGCTATACCATTTTGTGCTTAATAAGAGTGCTTTTAAAATAGTTGTTATTTCATGTTATTCACTCACTAAATAAAAATACCTTTTAATTTATTTTGTATTTCAAAGAATAGCAGCAAAGAATTATTCAATTTTCTTGTCTGTTAAGATGTCATTATCAGTAGGTCATTTATGGAAACTTTTAATTGAGTAAGCCGTCTTGTTTTGTTAATCTTCAGTAAAACTAATTACAAATCTAAAACTTCATTTTATTGATGCAATTAGATTTATACATATATTGCTTTATTCCCTATCCAGTTTTTGGAATCACCTGTTCTTGTCCTTGATCAGGTATATTATGTAGAAGTTAGAAACTACTTAACCTTTTTAATAGTTCACTCAAATTTAAACATGCATTTTTGCTGTGTTCTGTTTTAACATTTTATTAAGTACTGAGGAACACCTCTTAAAGACTGACTAAATTATAGATGAAGCTGACATTTAATCCTCAGTAATAAGTGGTTACCATGACTTATAATTGTTAGCAATGCTGTGCCACTTCGTTTTGCCTTAAGATATTGTCTCATTTGTCAGACAACATTAGAAAAGAACAAATTTTAATTAACATAAATCTACCCAATTTTTCATAACATTTTAATATTTAAAATGAATGAGATATTTTTTGTTTACTTGGACACTTCATTTATCATGCCATTAATATTTTATTGACTCATACTTATTTTATTTAACTTTTCCTTGGCCAGTTATGTGCAGGATAGCCCAGACTTGTTTAAAATAGATGTATATTCTATTTCATTGACAATTAGTACAATTTTAACTACTTCTGTAATTTTCTTTAACAGAAAAAAGAAGAAAACTTGCAAAAAATATGGGAAACTTGTCTCATATAACAGCTGAGGATGTGGCTAGGCTTCAGCAGGAAACTACTACCCACAATGCAATGTTTCATACACTACCACTTAATAAAATTTATTTCAAACATGCTACTGACAAAACCAAAGAAAATAATATCATAACTATGCTAGTTAACATACTAAATATATCTCAGGAAAAGTGAAACTAATGTTTCTTTCTCTATCCTTTGTCCTTATTGAATGTAATAACTGAATCTTTGGTCCATCATAGTACACTGGAACCTAGCTTTTAACTGTGCTTTAGGATCATGTTGAATTGGTTTTTAGTTGAGACTGTCTTATAATGAGGTACTTTTGGTACTTACTAAATCCTCTTGGATAGGATCCAAGAAGACCCTGCTTTTTTCTAAATTCTATGTGGCAAGTTTGTTATGGTGGGGTTCTGGTGTGGTTGAAACAATGTACTATATTTTATCATGTTCATTGAGAAATGCATGAATTTAGAAAGCTCTTGTTCTTTTAAATACTTCTTTTACATTGATTTCTTACAAATTTAGGGGGAGCCCATGAACTTCCATTGAGGAATATGTGTATGTATTTGTCTTTATTATTCTTTGATTTCTGCTTTTGTTTGCATTTTAGTTTAAATGTTTTTGGTTTTTTGAGGTGCTCTCACTCCATTCTCCTTCTTCAAGAGATAATAGCTCAGAATATTTCTTTCAAAATATAGCTAGAAAAGATACTAATGCAGCACTTTTAAAAAAATTAGGTATAGTACATTCCTAAGAAGCATCATTTTGTAAAACTATATTGTTGATTTTGACACACTTTGTGATTTGAGGAAATCTGAGATTTAAAGAAAGTAAAATAAGTTCAGTTTTTGAATTAATATATATACATACATATATATATATATATATATATATATATACACACATTTTATTAGGGGATCAAAAAAGAACTTTAAGGTTGTGAACTGACCTCATAGGCCATTTCATATAAAAAAATGAAAATGTTTTATTTGTATAGAGAGTACATTCTTTGCCTCTCATTGTTTTCAAATGAATGTATATTAAAGATGATTCTCTTAACAGTAGAAATTTTTGAAGTATTTTCTTTAGTTAGAAAACGCTTATCAAGAACAGCTGTAGGACTATGGATCCTATCCATGGACTCATGGTGGTCTGTTGAACAACGTTCTTCAACTTTGACAGGTGAGACAGAGACTCTCCAGTGCCACTGCTTTTGGATGAATCTAGCTGTGGTTGGAGAAAGTGCATCTTGCCAAAATATATGGGTGAGACCACACACAGCCTTTAAAATAGTTATTGTAAGCTTATTTTTAGGCAATATATGTCTTGACAGTCCTTTTATTTGCATGCCAGTTTCATTTCTGCTTATAGCTGATTTTTTTTTCATTTGTTTTAGTAATAGCAATTGCAGATTTAGGTCTGTATTTGTAAAACTTATACATTTTGCAGAAAATCTCTGTTTTCAGTCATAATCATGCTTATAAGATAGATACTTTAAAAATCAAGCAGGAGTATACTGAATTCATAGTGGTGTGAGTTTGTCAGCATTTTCTGTTTAGCTCTATTCTGCTTATTTTCCAAATTAGTTCAACAATGTGAAATTGATCCAAGTTAAAGATTTCAGGAATGAGTTTTTTACTTATGTATCTTTAATTATAATATACTTGTTATTTTTTTGGGGGGTAATTATTATTCTTTGGGTATATAGGTATATAATATACATGTAAAAATATTACTTAAAAGCAAGGTTTGATCTGGGAATTTTTAGTTTATTTAATAGCAACCAACTTTGGAAGTGCTTTGCTCAAAAAACTAACTTTTCGATGACTATATATTGTAGAACATACCCAATGTGGAGATTAGTGATTTAGAAAATGTGCTTATTGAGATTCATGATGGGTAATTTTATAGATTTTTAAATTAACTATCGAAGCAAAATAAATATTTTCTCGAAATCTTTATTTACAAATTTTATATCAAATATGATATTTTTCTTCTATTATTAGGATTAGAAAGGCATAGACATAAAAGTATTATTGCTAAGCTTTTTGAGACCCAGATGGTTACTAGATGTGAGCTTTTTTCACTTTAATATCAGTGATTTGTATGTTTTTCAGGTAAACTTTGACTGTAAATTGTAACCAAATGTTTGTTCTATGAGGGACAAGATTAAAGTTTCAATTCTGTTCCTTGTTGATAAATACCAAAGAATACCTTCTTAGATGGCTTCATAGTGAGACCATTTTCTGAATAGATAAATGGAGATTAAATTTTCTTTTACTTTGTAAATTTAGTATTTTGCCATTTCTGAGTGAAATTGAACAGAAAATATCTTGAAGCTTATTCTGATTCAGTTTTTATAGTATTCTTAAACCAAGCCAGATAAAATGAGAGCAGAATAGGTAGCATGCTTACAATATCCTTTAAAAAAAAAGGTTCTTAAAAATTAGTATTATTTACAAAATTTTCCTCTTAGAATATAGGCTTAACTTTTTTAACTCTTGACTGGAAGGCAACATTAGAGGACATTTTTAAAATTTAGTTTTGTTATAATAGTGTATCTGTAGCAACTTAGGCACACACTTATCCACTAAAAGTCCTTAGAAGATCTGTTCATAAGTACTTAGTATTTCAAATATGTAAACAAGTTTTTACTGAAAGGGTATTTAAAAATTTGAGTCCAAACATTTCTCAGAAAGTTTTGTTTCTAGTATTGATTTGCATTGCCTGTGTATGTTTGCTCAGCAGAAATGGATTTCTGTTCAGTTCTATCCAAATTGAAAATTATGAATTAATGGGTTCCAAATCAATTAGATTATTTAGATACTTTAGTGAACTCTAGTATTTTTTAATCAGCATACATTCTTTTGTAAATTTGTTTGAAAACTTTTTGAAAGACCTAAGATTTTAGAAAATTTAATGATTCCAACTTCTAAGTATACCTAGAAATTGTATTAGATTATGTTTGAATTTTCAAAAATTATTCTGAAATGCAGTTTGAGTTGTCAAGATTTTTACCAGTGTATATTGTGGAATAATGGAGAGCATCACAGTCTTAGAGTTCGAAGAGACTTCAGAGGCCTTCTAATAAAGGCATTTTAATAATATCTATAGAAGATTCTTATTTAGAATTGTTTTCTGTAGAATATCTGACAAATGGACAGCTAACATTTCCTTGAAGACCTGAAACCTATTTTACCATTTTTTACTATTTTAGATAACTTTTTCAAATGGGAAATTTTTCCTTGCATTTAACCTAAATTTGGCTTTTTCCAATTCTGTACCTTTGGGGTCCAATAGAATTATGAAATTCACTTGTTACAGTAGGACACATCTGCTTACTTTTTCTACATTGCAAACCTTTTAGATACTTGAATATAGCTCTCATGGCCCTCCTAAATCATTAATTCATTCATTCAGCAAGCATATATTGAGCATATACTATATATATATATTTCAGATATTGTGCTAATCATGATCTTCTTCCTTAGTAAACTAACAGTCCTTCTGCAGTAGATATAGAAATCCTCTACTATCTTGGTTGCTCTTGTCTGTACATTCTCTAGGCTATTAAATATGTTGTCCAAAACTGAACACAGTACTCTGCAAGTGTTCTGACTGGGGCAGGTCTTTCATTCTTAGACTCAGTGCTTTTTAAAAATACATCTAAAATTTTACTAATTAAAATCATATTAATTTTTTAAACTGCTCTTGTTACATTGTTGATTCACATAGAGCCTTCTTTCCACTAAAACTCCAATACTCTTTTTGATGCCTCTCTCATTTTTGTATTTGTGAAGCTGATTTTTGCAGTCTAAGTGAAAGACTTTTTTTTTTAATTCCTTTTAGATTTCATTATATATGATTCAGTCCAATGTTCTAGCCCATCAAAATATTTTAAAATCCTAACTTGGTCTTTTTACACATTAACTTTCCTTCTTAGAACACTGGCTTTGTAGTCAGGAAAAGACCAGATTTTAATCTGGCTAGTTGTGTGATCCTCTTATAATTACTAAATCTCTTTGAGTTTCTCCCTCCTCATTTGTGAAATGATGATAATATTATTTGTACTGCTTCCTTCATAGGATTGAATACTTTAAAACCCTAAATTTATCATTTATTATTGTTTAGGTTGAGTGACTTCTAAGTTCCTGTGACTGAGAATTGCTTGTTTACCAACTAGGTCCTATCCCCAAGGTAGTTCTTTACTCTCATTAGCAGTACAAAAGAGTAGTAGAGATAGTTTTTTGATTTCCCTTCATGTTAGAAATCTTACAGAATTCATGTGGAAAGCAAAGGTAAAAAACCCTTCAATTCTTTAAGGTGTTATTTATTCTCTGGTAAGATGTATAGGACTGTTAGACATAACATATAAACCAAATTGTTCTTCTCTCATTTTTATTTTTTCTATATTATGTCTAAATTGTTGGGGAAAATACATTTCAGTATTTTTTTCCAGTAGCATATAGGTAAATTGAATTTTCGAAAATCAATGTGGTTAAATTAAAGAACATTCATTTTTTATTTTGAGACAAAAACTTATATTATCATCTTTCTTAGAACTAGAAGAAATGTTAGAGATAATTCAGTCTAATACAATTCTAATTTTATTGGTGAGGAAAGTCCTCAGAATGCTGAAGCAACTTTATATAGACAGTAAAAAACAGAATTGTGATTCAAACTCAGGTTTTTCTGATTCCTTATCCAGTGCTGTTTACAATTCACTTATCTAAAAGTCACTTGTTTAGCAATCTCAACTGTCTAGAATGTTGCTAGAAACCACAAATAAACTAAAAAGTCTTATGAGTGGTCAAAATAGATACTATGATTTTCATGTGCTTTATGTAGAGAAGAAACACTTCAATAATGCCAGATAAATGTAGTATTAAAATTTTGTTCTGCAGTAACTCTAGCCTTAAAAAAACCCCTAATATGTCAATAAGATATAAAGACACATATATATGTATATACATAAATATGATTGTATTTGTTTGTTTTGTTTTATTAAGTTTAGCAAATTAAGATCTTGCAAAATTTGTAAGATCATATTTCAAATAAAATACATTAGGTTATGTTTTTATATCACCTACATTTCTCATTATATTTCAATTCCCTCACCCCACCCTATCCCACCCCTACAGTAATTCATTGTAATAAGAAAGAAGTTTGGAAAATGGAAGAGTGTTCAGCAATACTAAATAATAATATAAAAAAATCAACTATTAAATTAGGGGCTCCACTCTTAATTTTGTGATTGTAATTTTGCATAACTTTTGTTTTTGTTCTTTCTACTTTTATCGTTATACTAACTTTGTATCATATTTTCCTGATTCTGTTTTTGAACCATTTTGCATTGATTCTTATATGCCTTCCATATTTATTCATATTCATTAATTCATCATATCTTATTATAGCATAATAATTCTAAGCTATTAAATCTTAAAGCTAAAGTTTAAATTCATCCCAGATTAGGTATCAGTTGGTTTTTGGAAGAGCTAGAATTAAAGTCAGTTTATAGAGATTTATTGTTGTTCAATCATTTCAGTTGGTTCCAACTCTTTGTGACCCCATTTGAGGTTTTCTTGGCAGAGATACTGGAGTGATTTGCCATTTCCTTTTCCAATTAATTTTTTAGATGAGGAAACTGACATCACTTGCCCAGGGTCACACAGCTAGTAAGTTTCTGAGGTAAGATTTGAAGTCAAGTCCTCTTGACTACAGGCTTGGCCCTCTATCCACTATGCCACCTTGTTTTCCTTAGTTTATAGATAAGTTTCCTTCTAATTTATTACTTTTTAAAAAAAATTCTGTGACTAAGCAGGGGGAAATTTTAAAGACTCTTCTTTTTAACCTTGTTACCCTGCAGGCCCAGGCTCCCTCTGATTAGGTATAATGAACTCAGGAAATGCTTTATAATTTTTCCAACTTTTGAAAATTATTAAACAGGAAAATTTGCTATATATCATTTTGGAATTCTATGAATCCAGTATTCAAATATGGATTTTTTTTGAGGTGTTCTTGTTACTCTTTATTTGAGTTAACTTTGATATCTTTATTTGGAGTGATTCTCATTTTAATGCAAAGGAGGGTATAGTTAATAATTCATAATTATATTGAAAATGCAGGCAATACTTTAAAAGAACTTCTTAAAATATTTAAATCAAGATTACTTGGTATGAAAATTGAAAAGGGTAATCCAAAAATATTGCATTTTGAAATGTACTGAGAATCTCATGCAGTTCTTTTTTTTAATAATGCGATACACTTTTCTCTTAGTCTATTCATGATTGTTGGTAGCCCATGACCCAGTTAAGTACAGATAAGACAATAGAAAGAAAACCTTGTTCCTTTTTGTAAAGTGGGGTACACATATATACACGTCCTCTTCAGGAATGAAGCACAAATAGTGAGTGAACCTTAAGATATACACAAAAAAAATACATGGAAACATCATGTGTTTACTTCTAATATATGTAATTTGGACAAGGCATAATCTCTCTGAATATCAGGTTAATTATTTGTGAAATGAAGAGATTAATTTAAAATCCTTTCTGTTTCTAAATCAAACATATTTCTTGTCACATAGTAGTCATTTAATAAGCACTTATTAATTGATATTGTCATTGTGGATATTCCCCCAATGATGCTTTAAAAATATTACCTCTTTTGACTCAGCAGCCCTGAGGGATTCGTATTATTATGGTTTTAGGAACTGGGAAAATTGAGTCAGAAAGTGCCCAGTATGTGACCAGGGTGACACAGTAAGTGTCTGAGGGTGGATTTGAACTCTATTCCACTGCACCACCTGGGAGCAAGGATATGAAATCAAATGAAACAAACAAGAAAATGAAAGTGGACAAATGCAGTGGACCAATGCAGTTTACTTAACTGTGAATGAGAACAAAGTGCCCTAAAAGAAATAGGTTTTTTCCCCTATAAGCTGATTCACTGCTAAAATCATTTTAATAGTCAAAAAGTAAAATCAAATGTCAAAACAGTCCTAATGAATTCGTTATTGAAACTAAGAGTTAATTTTTCAAAGATTCAAGAATGCAAAAGTTTTCATTAATCAATACATTGATTTTACTAGCATTTATCACTGCTTTTCACTTAAATATTTTATATCTTAAGCTTCTTTAATTTGCTAATTCAGTTTTATTTAATATTTATTAGTATCAACAGTCAGTAGACCATATAGAATAGATTATAATAAAAGACTAATCAAAACACTATAATAATTATATAGAAATTGTTCTTTATTAGTATGAGAACTTCTCCAAAGGTGTAACACCTATCCATGCCTTCTCAACCTATATATCTTTATTCCATATTCTTCCTTAAGTCCTCTAAAAGAAGTCTCAACTTTTTTTGCAAGGATGCCAAGAGAGCATGTGGGCTGTGCATCCGGTACTTTCAATTTATGAGCTGTCTACCTCCTTTTTCCATTAAAATTGTTGAGGAGAAAGACACCTTATTTTTGTTTCAGAGGCCATAGCATTGAAGATAGAAAGATGGACTTAGACTCAAATGACTAGGTTCCAGTATTGTCTCTAACATATATTGATAGTAGAACCCTGGGAAGATACTTAGCCTCTTAAAACTTTAAGCAATTCTGTACAACTGTAAGTTATAGAGAAGGTGCTAATTTTTTCTAATAAGAGTTTGTTCATTTAAAAATTCCCTTAGTCAATGAAATCACAATCCTTGTTCTTTGGATATTGAGATGAGGCCATGGTAGATAGAGTGCTGGCCTAAAGTCAGGAAGATCTGAGTTCAAATATGGTCTCAGATACTTCTTGCTGTAACCCTGGGCAAATCTGTTTGTAAAATGGGGAAATTAACAGCCCTTCCTTCTCAAAGTTGTTATAAGAGTTAAATCTTTGCACAGTGACAAGCACATATCAGGAATCCTTGTCTTTTGACCTTTTTTGTTAAGAACTTTTTCTTGCTTTATGAAGTCCCTTTGTGTAGTTTTGAAATCTATGTTAGGGGTTTTAGGAGAAATGGTACCAGCCCTTTAGATACTGGAATACTTGCAATAGTAAATTGCATGTTGATCAAATTCTGGGAATAACCCTCTTTAAATTTAGTTATATTTGGTGTTCATTTATATAAATAATAATAAAACACCTACTGGGTTCCAAGCATTTTGGTGAGCTCTTTACAAATATTATCTCACTTGGTTCTTACAAAAACCCTATGATATAGGGCTATTGTTATTCCCATTTTTTCAGGTGAGAAAATTGAGGCAAACAGGTTTAAGTGACTTATCTAGGATCATACATTTAGTAAGCATCTGAAGCTGAATTTGAACTCAGACATTCCATGATACAATGCGATTTCCTCTACCACATATGAAATTAGAATGAACTTGGAATGCTCTGCCATAAGCCAGGCACAAATACTCTATATGAACCCCTGGGGTGATTACTATAAACGTTTCATTTCCTTTGAGCTGCTTCCATTCTGCCTTGCTAATGGAACACAGAACCCTCTCTGATAAGGGCACACCATGCTGGGTGATCTTGTGTTGTTGTCTCTCATACTATACAATCAATTCCAAAGTTCTTAAGAGAGATCTTCAGGATGTCCCTATATTGCTTCTTCTGACTCTCCTGTGAGCACCTGCCATATATGAATTCTTTATAAAATAGTCTTTTTGGGAAGAGTATGTTGCATTTGAATAACATTGACCAGCCCTTTGGAGTTGCACTCTCTGTAGTACTGTTTGCAGTTTAGCTCAAGCAAGGACCTCAGTGTCTGGTATCTTCTCCTGCCTGTAACCTTCAGAATCTTCCTAAGACAATTCAAATAGGAGTGATTGTTTCTTGTCATAGCACTGGTAGTCTAAGTTTCACAGGTGTACAGCAATGAGGTCAGCACAATGTCTCTTTAGACCTTCAATTTGGTGGTCAGTCCAGTTCTCTCCACACTTTCTTTCTGAGCCTCCCAAGTAGTGAACTAGCTTTGGCATATCTCATTATCAATGTATACCTCCCTGGGAAGCAGACTGCCAAAGTAAGTGAACTTGTCTAGTACTCAAAACTTGGCATTTTCTGAACTGATAGTTCCATGTATGGAGTGGGTGGTGCTGGCTGATAGACCACCTGTGTTTTCTTGGTGTTGTTAGACCAAAGTTAGAAAAAGCAGCAGAGAAGCAATCTATACTTTGTTCCATCTCAGCTTCTGAAGCTTCATCGAGTGCACAATCATCTGCAAATAGAAGATGATGTACCAACACTCCCTCTACTTTAGTCTTGGTGGTTTGTAGCCTTTTCAAGTTGAAGAATTTACCATTAATGCTTATTGCTATGTTCATCCTCAATGAAGCCATTTGATAACATGACTGAAAACTCCATGCTAAAATGCATGGGAACAAGGATACAACCGTGTTTTACTCTATTGGTGACTGAGAGATCATGAGAACATCATCCACTTTCCAGAACCTGGGCAAGTATGTTGTCATGGAAGTACTATACAATACTGATGAACTTCTCCAGGCAATCAAATGTTGACATAGTTTTCCATAAGCCCTCACAACTGACAGTTTCAAAGACTTTGTTAAGATTTACAAACATGGTGTACAGACCTCTGTTCTGCTCCTAATATTTTTTCATGGAGTTGACTGTTCTTCAACTCTTTCTGAAGCCACTCCAACTCTCAGGGAGGAGACTGTTTTCCAGGTGAAGGATCAGTCTACTGAGAAGGATTCTGGCAAGAATCTCACCAGCAGTGATAAAAGAGAAACACCCCTGTGATTGTCACAGGCCATTTTATCCCCTTTATCTTTATAGAGGGGGACAGTGCAGGTCACCTTGAATTCCTGGGGGAAAACCTCTTCATACACATAACCTGGAAAATTTCGGTCAACTTTTGTATGAGCATTGGACGCCCCCGTAAATCTCAGCAGAAATAGAATCAGCTCCAGGTGCTTTGCCACATGAAAGGAGCCTAATGTCTTCTTCCCTTGGTTAGGGTTGGTTTGACTTCAACTTGAGATAAATGGTCAATGCTAAACAGTTTGTTAAGAAGACTATGGAAGTGTGTAGCCCATCCCTCTAGGATCATGTCCCTATCATTAATCAATGTGGCTCCATCAACCCTAAGTAGTAGTAGCATATGTCTTTCATACATAAATAATCTTCAAGACATTATAGAACACTTTGAATTGTTACTATTTGCATAAAATTGAATTTCAGCTGCCTTCTATTTGAGGCAAGAGTCCTACATCTCTTTAAGCCTTGTTTGAAATTTACTTTTGATGGAATGAAATGCTGGCTTCTTAGAAATGGATAAACTATCCTGTTGGTAGACCCTGTAAAGTTCTCAGTTTTTGTTGACTTTTGTATTTCCCCATTATTTTCATCAAACTAATCTTGTTGTTTGTAAGTGTTCTGACCTAGAGGAGCAAATGCAGTGCTGTTCACCAGATCTCTGAAAGCTGCCCATTCTTTTTCTGTTCCACTGGTGCCTACTGTGTGTGTTGATTCAGTTGTCAGCAACAAATTGTTCCTGCTTAGAAAGACAATCTAATCTCTTGACATTATTTCTTTTGGTAGTCATTATGCCTTGAGGCCACTGCTTCAGTTGAATGTGAATGCTTAGTTTGGGAAGGATGAGTCTGTGATCCATCCAGCACTCTGCAAATCACATTGCCTTGGTCACTCTCATATCTTGTCTGTCTCTTCTTACAATCACAATATATTGTCCATTACATGCTATTGTTTGCTGCAATAGTGCATCCAGGAAGTCTTATTGTTTTTAGGTAAATGGAAACCTGTATTTGTGATGAGAAGGTTATGAGATGCACAAGTTTTCATTAGTAAATGACCATATGCTGATGCTATTTCCAAGTCCATTCCTCCCAAGGACTTCTTGTCATGTATGATAACCTGAGCCTACTCTAGCTTGAAAGTCACCCAGAATTATAAGCTTGTCCTCTTTTGGTACATTGATGATAAGGGTCTTTTTTCAGGTCTTCATAAAATTTTTCTTTGACTTCATCAGACTTCGTAATGGGAGTATAGGCACTGATGATGATGACTTGATGTTTTACAGCACATGGCAAACTCATTGTCATGAGCCCGTTGTTTATTCCTTTTGGTAGGCATTCAAGCTTGTTGATTAGATTAGTTTTGATTGCAATACCTATCCCAGCTTCAAGACACTCCCCTTCACTGTGGTCACTCTAGAAAATCTTGTATCCAGCTCTGATTTCATTAAGCTGGCCTTCATATACCGACCTTGCTTCACTGAGAATTGCTGTTTGCATGTGATACCTGCTGAGTTCTCTTGCAACAAGAGCTATTTGTCTTTCAAGTCTATTGAATCTTGTGCTGTCTATGAGTATGCATGACTGGAATCTTCTTTGAAGAAATTTTTCTATGTATTTTTGTTTCAACTGCAGTGTTGGGTCCTGCCTACCATATTAAAGGCCAGGGTTACGTAAACAGACAATGTTTAGGGCACCTTTTCTAGTCCCTTCCTCACACCAAAAGGTGAGGAGCGTGATCCTTAAAAGAACTGCTCAGTCACCCAGGAGGCTGCCAAATCCCACTGCTGTTTCCAGTGAGATGACCCTATGGCCTGGGCTGCCTGTGTGCAGGGTTATGACTACAACTCCCAGTGAATCCATACCTGCTACTTCATCATTTGCCTGTCACCACAGGACTTTGTGATAGAATTGGTAAAGTGGTATGGGTGATGTCTTTTTATTTGAGTGTAAATTGGATTTAAGTGAAACAGAATTGCTTGAAGTCATTGAACTTACAATCAACAGTCAAGACAACTGGTGATGACTCTAGTTGCAGTGAATGACCTTGGTGTCTTTGATATCTAACCAAACTCTAAGTGCTCCACAGCACCTGTTTCAGCTGCCTTCATGGCAGGTGGAACTAATTGTTTCCATCTGCCCATTCCTCTAGTAGAAGACTTCACTTATGTGGGGTAGACATCCCCCCTAACTCCCAGACAGGTTTGAGACCTTCTTGTTCACCCTCTCCTTGGTTTAGCCCCTCTGCCAAATTGGTTTATCAGGTTATGGCCATTGTGTGTGTTTTAGTTTCTTGGAGACACAGGTGAGAGGTGGCTCAGATGGATATCATAGATAGAAAGCAGCCCTGAAAAGGGCTTGGCAACCCTCATTCCTAAGGTACTAGACTTCTTTGAACGCACTGTACACCTAATCAATTAATATTTGTTAAATGCTTTTTATATGCCATGAATTATGTTACGTGCTAGAGATACAAAGAATGGGAAAAAATAATCCCTGTTATCACAAAGTTCACAAGCTTCCGAGTCTTCACATTTTGAAGAAAGGTCCAGACCAATCTTGCTTGACACTATACATTTTGTCCACCATTCTTTTTTTGTTTTATTTTACCCATCATTCTTTAGCAGCAGCCTTCCTTTTTTCCTTGTGACCCCCTCGTTTCATTGGTGAAATCAATCACGAACCTCTATTTTTGAAGTGGGGTCCAGGACCTCCTTCATTCTCTTGACTTTGTCATCATGTAACCTTGTAAGTATTTACTTCCACTGTTCCTTCCACTGTTCCGCTCTCTTCTCTTTTTGAAGGCAGAGACTGTTTTCCCCTCTTTATTTGAATTATAGTTTTTTTTAACTTACATGTTGATTTCATTAATCTTATTTTTCTCTAGTTTATTGTTGTAAGAAATGAGAGATATAAATTTTCCTTTGAGTATAGGATTTAACTGCTGGTCTGCTTCTTGAGTTGCTCTGGTAACATTCTTTGTCGTGGTTGACCTTGGAGGTGGGATCTTACTGCTGGCTGGCTCCTGGGTTGCTAAGGAAACAGGGTCTTTTTACTGGTAGGCTCCAGGGACTGGGTCTTGCTACTTAAACCAGGAATTGACAAAGGAGGGAAAGGAATATATAGGCTAATATTCATCAGAAACATCTCTCTCTAAGTTTTAGAAATGGTAGGTATAATAGTAAGAAGAAAAATATTAATGAAATAAGCATAGGCAAAGATAAATTGGGCTCATGTTTTGCAGATTATATAGTGATCTCTTTAGAAAACTCTACAAGTTCAGCTAAAAACTAACTGAAATGTGCTCACTTCAGCAGAGCATATACTAAAATTGGAAAGATAGAGAGATTAGCCTGGTCCCTTCAGAAAAATATGTTCATTTTTTATTCAATAAAAGATTAAAATATTTTTAAAGCCAACTGAAGCACAATAGCTTTTATCAATGTAGCAAATTATAAAACAAACCTATATAAATCATTATTTTTGTATCTGACTTCCATATTCTATCAAAGGTACTGACTACTGTCCTTTATATTCAAAAGTTTATAATCAGTATTATTCTTTTCCTCTCTCCACATGTCCAGTAAATTATCAACTTGTTCTTTTCTACCTCTGTAATATCTCTCACCTCTGACCTCTTTTCTTTACTCACCAGGTGCTCATCACCTCTCATCTAGATGATTGCAACAGCCTCAGTTTATATCCTGCCTCATGCTCTTCAACAATGCAGTTCATCCTACATGTTGTTGTCAAAGTAATTTTAAGTGCAGCTCTGTTCCTGTGACTCCTTAATGAATTTCAGTGGCCTATCTTTACCTCAAAGATAAAATAAAAACTTGCTTATTTAGTTTTTAAATTCCTACACAATCTGACACTAACCTTCTTTTTTCTGCTTCAGTGAACGTTTATATTCTTCTCTTTTCCCTGTGATCAGCCAAATTGCCTGTGTCAAACTTATTTTTATAAAGTCACTCTTAAAGTCTCCCATTTCTTTGCCTTTGTACTGGCCATCACACATACTTTGAGTGCATTCCTTCCTTCCACTTCACGTACTTCCTTTCCTTTAATGTTACAGGTTTCTTTTGTATAGAATTTATTTTATTTGTGCCTGGAACCCCAACACCTAATAACTACTTGCTGATTGATTACCCACAAAACCTACCAGGATTGGATAGGAAGAGAAATTTTATTCATTATTATCTGTAGTATGAATAAAATATTTGAGAGTCTACCTAAAATGCAATATACTGAACTTACGGGAAGACAACTGCAAACTCTGAAAAGAAACAAGCTTTAAATAAGATAAAATATTAATTCTTAATAATTAGACCTTTCTAGATTAATAGAACACATAATGGCAGTGTTGAATATAGAGTCAGGAAGAATTGTCTTTCAGTTTGACTTCTGAATCTTATGTGTTCTAGAAAAGTTGATATCTCTCTCTGTCTTAAGTTTCCTCATAATAGCACCTATCTTAGATTGTAGTGAGGATAAAATGAGATATTTGTAAAACCTTATAAAATGCTATTATTATTAAAAGAGAATATGCTACCTAAATTATATTTATAATTCAGTGCCATATGAACTAGCAATGATTAATAAAATTTATCTAGTGGGATAAAAGATTAGGCTTCTCAAAGAAAATACTGAAAAATATTAAAAATTGAAGGGAGTAGGGGTGGCTAGGTGGTGTAGTGGAGGGGTGGCTAGGTGGTGCAATGGGTAAAGCACCGTCCCTGGAGTCAGGAGTACCTGGGTTCAAATCCGGTCTCAGACTCTTAATAATTACCTAGCTGTGTGGCCTTGGGCAAGCCACTTAATCCCATTTGCCTTGCAAAAAAAAAAATGAAGGGAGCATAGCCCTGCCACCAGAGATCACACTTCACTAGAAAGTAGTAATCACTAAAATTATTTGATACCATTTAAGAAATAAGTTGATCAATAAAAAAGTATATGTGATTCAGAAACAAGTTACATAGTTTCTGATAAATGCATAGGAAATTGGAAACTAGTGTAGAATAAATGAGGTTTAGAATGACATGTCACACCATATATACAGATAAAGTTTAAGTGGATTATTGTTTAGATATAAAGGTCAGTTAATGAAGAATCAAGGATGGCCAAACGTTTTTGCAACTGGATAGAAACTTGATAGAAAACCAAATAAGTGGGATTAGGGGATGACAGAAGAGAAAATGGTCAATTTTCCTTATGTTATATACTTTCTAAACATCATGTAGGTTATTAGAAAGCAAATAGTTAAATAGGGAAAATTTTTTTTCAACATTTTTATCTGATAAAGTTCTCATATCCCAAATAAATAAGGAAACATTAAAAACAAGAGTTATTCTCTAATAGAGAAAAATAATCAAAGATATGAACCTGTAATTCTCAATGAAGGAATTCTAAGATATCAATATGTATATTAAAAATGCTCCTAAT
Source organism: Macrotis lagotis (assembly GCF_037893015.1). Taxonomy (NCBI): domain Eukaryota; kingdom Metazoa; phylum Chordata; class Mammalia; order Peramelemorphia; family Peramelidae; genus Macrotis; species Macrotis lagotis. The sequence continues at coordinate 24,287,297 of NC_133662.1, read as the reverse complement.
TACTAGTAAAGAAATGCAAATTGAAACAATCTCTTTGATTCTGTCTTTTAATTGTCATTTTGGCTAAGATGACAAGAAAGGAAAATATTATTTATTGGAGGACCAGTAAGAAAATGTACTAAGGCTCTGTGAGTCAGGATGCTATATATTCTCTCAAAGTCACTAAACTTTGCTTTTGACCTTAAAATTCTACTAAGAAATCTATTCTTTTAAAGAGATTAAACAACAACAACAACAAACCAACCAGGAAAGGAATCCTTCCATACAAAATTTTTAGTTATGGCAAAGAAATTGAAGTCAAAGGAGTACTCTTAAATTATGGAATGACTGAAGAAATTGTATTAATGTTTTCCTAAGAAACAATGAAAGTGGATCGTTTCAGAGAAATTTGCAGAGACTTATCTGAACTTATGCAGAATGGAATGTGAAGAACTACGTGTATATAATATGCCAACATTATGAAGAAAAATAGCTTTTGAAGATTTAAGAATTCTGATCAGTCTTATGACTAACCAAGATTCTAGAGGATTCATGATGAAACTTACTACCCATCTACTGAAAGAAATGTGGTGGATTAAAGGTGCAGAATGAAATCTACACCATGTCCATTGTAGATATTTGTTTTGGTTGACTTCAGATATTTGCAGTAAGGATTTTTTTTCTAAAATTGGGGTGATGGTGGGAAGAAGGGGTTGGATAAGGATTAGCTTATAAAAAGAATAACAGGTAGCAGTTATATAGCATTTGAAAGTTTGCAGAATGCTTTGTGTATGTAAACATATTTGTTTCTATAACCTAAGAGGTAGGTGCTCTTATTATCTCCATTTTATAGATAAGGAGACTGAAACAGAAGAAAGAAGAATCATTGGAGAATTAAAAATAACATACAGAATAGAACAAAATTTAAGTCAGAAGAAAATAAGACAGGATAGCTTTGAGTTGTATGATGAATTTTAATAAGTGCTTAAAGGAAAAATGCAGTTTCACAGAAGAGTTTCAAATTTACATATAAAATCCTCCTTTCCCCCTTCTTATTTGTATGCTTGAATGCTTACTTTATTTAGTGGTGTTCTGAATAGAAAAACTAAATTTAAAACAAGAAAATCTTTACAATTTGACTCCAGCCTATTTTTTCCCGGTCAATTGCAAATTAATACCTGTCACCCTGAACATTTAGCCAAATTGACCTCACATCATATATAATATTCAATCTCCTCCTTCCATGCCTTTGCACAGACTAGTTCACTATTTCTGGAATGTTTTCCTTCCCCATAAAATCTGAACCCTCTCCAAAGCTTAGTTCAAATTCTGTCTTCTTCCTGGTCTTTTTTTTTTTTTTTTACTTTCTCAGTGCTGTTCTTTCTGAAGTCATTGTGTATTAATTTTATATCCTTTTTTGAATTTACTTATTATTGAACATTATGTTTCTATGCCCAAAAGAATGTAAATCTCTTTAGCACAAGGCCCATTTAGTTTTTTTTTTTCCTTCCTAATGCTATGGTGCTAGGAAATAGTAAGCAATAAATACTTTTTTTTTTTTTTTTGCAAGGCAATGGGGTCAAGTGGCTTGCCTAACACCACACAGCTAGGTAATTATTAAGTGTCTGAGGTCAGATTTGAACTCAGGTACCCCTGACTCCAGGGCCGGTGCTCTATCCACTGCACCACCTAGCCACCCCCAATAAATACTTGTTGTATCCAGTTTTTATGTTGGTCACAAGACATTAATTTAGTTACTTATAAACACTAGAAAGATAGCTTCTGCCCTCAAAATAGTTTATAATCTTATGGGGCATGGTGGGGGGGAGGGAGAACATAAAAATGAAGCTAAAAAGTGAAAGGTGAAAGAGTAAGAAGGAAGTAGCCAGCATGGAGAAGAACAAAGTACAAACTGAAAAAATAAAGATATGGTAAGCTTGGGTACCTTCTCTAAAGGAAGATTCTGGGAACTCTTTGCTCTACTCTTGGAAGGGTGTTAAGTGACTTGGTCAGGGTCATTTAAGTAATAAGGGGAAAGAAGGAAGATTGTTTTAATTTCTATGTCCACTTTTTCAAAAGCTCTCTCTTGATCATTATTCTGTTCTGTCTTTATATTCCTTCTCTTTAGTGTTCTTAATAGTTCCCATTGTTCAGTAATCATATCTATTTAGATATATTTTTATCTTCATACCTTTTATGTCTTTATATGTAGCCCAGTTTATCAATTCTGACATAGCCCCAATCCACATCATCAACTTTTTGTTGGATTATATATCACACATCACATAGGCATCTATTTTTCCTTGCCCCCCCTTTTTATTTTTTTCCTTTTCATGTGTCTCTTGAGCCTCCTGTTTGATGTCCAAATTTTCTATTTATCTCTAGGCTTTTCATCAAGAAATGTTGGACTCCCTAGTTCATTAAATGTCCATCTTTTCCCCTGGAAGAGAAGGTTCAGCTTTGCTGGATAGTGAATTCTTGGCTACATTCCAAGCTTTCTTGCTCTTAGGAATATCTCATTCCCTTAATGTTGATGCAGCCAGGTCCTGCCTAATCCTTACTGTGGCTCCTTGGTATTTAAATTGTTTCTTTCTGATTGCTTGCAGGATTTTCTCTTTTATCTGATAGTTCTGGAATTTGGCCATAACATTTCTTGGCATTTTCATTTTAGGATCTCTTTCTGGAGGGGATCAATGTATTCTTTCAATAACTATTTTGCCCTCTGGTTCCATGATATCAGGGCAGTTTTCCATCACTAAATCCTGCAACATTAAGTACAGACTTTTTTTCTCTTCAGTGTTTTCAGGAAGCCCTATAATTCTCAGGTTGTCCCTTCTTGATTGGTTCTTGAGGTCATTGGTTTTGCTGATGAGGTATTTTATATTTTCTTGTATTATTTTGATCCTTTGGTTTTGCTTAATAAAATCTTGTCTCATGAAGTCATTAGTTTCCACTGATTCCATTCTTTTTTTTTCTTTTTAGAGAAGAATTTTCTTCGTTTACCTTTTGCAGTTCCTTTTCCAATTGGTCAATTCTATTTTTGAAGGAGGTTTCCATTTGCCCAAGTGTAGTTTTGAATTATTTTCTTTTTCATCCCAAATGATGATCTGAGAGAATTATTCTCATTTTGTATTTGTCCAATTGTATTTCCTACTGTTTTGTTTTCTTGTTGCAAGATGTTAATTTTCTCTTGCAGTGTGTTAATATTCTCTTGAGTTTCTTTCCCCAATTTTTCCAATTTTGTTTGTTTTTGCAAGGCAGTGGGGTTAAGTGGCTTGCCCAAGGCCACACAGCTAGGTAATTATTGTCTGAGGCCGGATTTGAATTTGGCTACTCCTGACTCCAGGGTAGGTGTTCTGTCCACTGCACCACCTAGCTGCCGCCTTCCAGTTGATTTTTAAACTTCTTCCTGATTTCTTCAAGGAAGGCTTTCTGGGCTGGAGATCAATTCATATTCTCCTCAGAAGTGCTAGATCTCTCTGGGTTAGAATCTGGTCCTTCTAAGTATTTCTCCATGGGCCCCCCTTTTTGCTGGTTTTTCTTCATTTCTCTAGGATCTTGTGTTGGGGGAGGGGCTGCTCTCAAAGGTTTGCTTTTGAGGATTCTAGAGGTTTTGTTCACTTGGCTTAGTAATTCCATGGGCCGGCCAGTAGGGTACTGGTTGCTTTCTCTGGAGTGATTGAAGCCCTTTCCCAATTTTGGAGGGAGTGAGGAGGGGGCAGCAGGGTCTGAGTTGACCTTGAACAATGGGGCTAGGAGCCAATCTCCCTTTCAGCTCAGTGTGCTCCTTAGTACACACCTGTGCCTGAGGGACTGGGGGTGTCTGGGGTGGCTACCCTTTGTTCCTGGAAGAGTGTTTCAAAAGTATGGAGCTCAGGTTCAGCACTGAGTTGATGATTTCCAGGCTGCAGACTTCCCCCTCTCCCTGGTCAAAGACTCTGTGGCTAATGCCAGTCCTTTGGCTTCCCCTGGCTGCTGTCCCTGTGCTGACCCTCTGGTCTCCTATCCCGGTTTACCCATGGTTTCCTGAGACAGACCTTGTTGGTAGGTGTTCTTCTCCTAGCTTTTTTTTCTAGATTTTGTCTATCAAGTTTCTGTTAAGAGGTTTCTTTCATGTTATTTTTGAGGGGACACAGGGAGTGCTTAACGCAGTTCCTGTCTTTTCTCTGTCATCTTGGCTGGAAGCCCCATCACATAGGCATCTTAAAGTCATCAAACATCAAAACAACTCATTATCATTTGCTAAGTTTCCCACAGGTGACTTCTTCCCTAGACTTACGTTGTGCAGAAGTGGTCCATTCTAGTTGTCTTTCATTTCCCGTTTCTTACTCTCTGGACTTGGATTTATTATAGTCTAGGTTTATTGCCAGTACTTCCTATCTTCTCCTTCCTCCCTCCTTTTCTGATTTTTTTTCTTTTTTACATTCTTGATTATTAAGTAACTACTTAACTTCAGGAACTGTTTTTCTTTTTCTTGCATTTTGCCACCCTTGCCTTGCTTTTCTCTCTGTCCTCACCCATATCTTTTCAAAGCAGTCCTTCATTTTACATTCAGTGTTTTTAAGAAAGGTTTTAGGAATGTTATATGTTAAATAAATGTTAAATATTTTTTATAATGAGTGTTACGAAGTCTTATTTTCCCAATCACAAAGGAAATTTCCACATTTCCACTCATTTTTAATAAAATAATAATTTATTAAAAACCCAAACTTTGAATCATTTAAAATACTTAATAATTCATGTAAACAGTCTTAAACTTTGGGGAAATTTAAAAAAATATTTTAGGTATAGATAAAGCATTAGGTATAGATTAAGATCTTACTAGAAATTTTCACAGTAAAGCAGATTTGCAAGCAAAATTACAATCAGTGCAAATCTGTCTTGTTTTTTGGCACAGAATTGTTGAATTTATAGAAATTTCAATTGACTCTATTTTAAAGTGTTTTTCATTCTGCAAGGTGATCTAAGTGCATACACTATTATCATGACTATTAATGATGGAGTTTAGAATAAATGATGCTAACAAAGTGTATTTTCTAAAAAGTGTATTTGTATGATACAACTGCACCTTACCACCAAAAGACATTTCTATCAATGATTTGGTCCTTCTGTTTTTCTGTAATTGTTGTCTTTCTAATTTGATGGATTTTAGAATATTTGCATTATATTAACTTTCTTAATATAGCTTAGTAAAACTCAAGGGGCAGAGTCAAGATGGCAGGAAATTCCGGCAACTCTTCTCTAGATTACTCCAAATGCCATTATCCAAATTCTAAAGTGATAGAACTCAGAGAAAGACCAAATGAAATAATTTTCTGGGCCAAGACAACTTGGAAGATCTGCAGGAAAGGTTTGTTATATCGGGATTGGAAAGGGCTTTAGTGCATACTGGAGCAAACTGATTCCAGCCATCCAGCATTAGCCATCAGGGTACCTGAGTCCCTGGAGGCATTTGGGTTCCCTGGCAGAGGGGTGGTTTCCAGACCTCTCAGCCCGGGGATTGCTAAGGACAATTTGGAAGGTCAGGGAGAAAACTGCTGTACCAGAGTGAGCACAGAGCCCAGTCCAGCACAGCCTTGGTGTGCCCCCTACCCCCTGCCCAGGAGCAAACCTGGGGTGCCTCCTGGTTCCATTCTACATTCTACACCTGGCAGGGAATCAGCTGGTAGCTGCTTTCAGGGCAGTCATCCCACAAATGGTAAGGGAGTGGGGAGTCAAATTTCAGAACTCCCAAATGAAGGAGAAAATATCGTAAGTAGACAGAAAGAAACAATTCAGATATCATGAAGCTATAGTCAGGATTACCCAGGATTTAGCAGCTTCTGCATTAAGGCCTCATAGGGTTTGGAATGATATTCTAGAAGGCAAAAAGAGCTTAGATTACAATTGAGAATCAATTACCCAGCAAACTGAACATATGGTTTTAGAGGAAAAGATGGACATTCAGTAAAATAGGGGACTTTCCAACTTTCCTGATGATACGACCAGAGCTGAACAGAAAGTTTGATCTTCAAATACAGGACTCAAGTGAAGCATAGAGAGGGTGAATGGCAAAGGCAAATTATGAGGGATTTAAAGTTGTTGAACTTCTTGTATTTCTTCATGGGAAGATGATACTGATAACTCCTATGAACCCTCTCATTTATTAGGACAGAAGGAGCATATATAGACAAGGCACAGGGGGGAATTGAATTTGAAGACATATTGAAAAGATGGAGTTAATGGGCAAGAAAGGAATGCATTGGGAGAAACAAAAAGGGGGAATGGGGTAAATCATTTTGCATAAGAGAGGCAAGAGAAAGCTTTTGTAGTGGAGTGGAAGGGGGCAAGGTGAGGGGAATGACATGACTCAGAATGGAAATAGCATACACACTCAATTAGGTATAGAAATCTATCTTACCCTAGAGGAAAATAGGAGAGGAAAGGGATGAGAGAAAAGGGTTATAGATAATAGAAGAGAGGGAAGATCCTAGGTGAGGGTAGTCAGATACATTTTTTTTTTTTTGAGGAGGGACAGGGTAAAAGGAGAGAGAATAGAATAAATATAATAAATGGGGGAAGAATAGAATGAAAGAGAATAATAGCAATAATGACTGGAAAAATAGGATCAATTTTTCTGATGGACTTATGAAAAAAGAATACTATCCATCCCTGATTTTATTTGAATATTAAAGCACACTTTTTTTCCTTTCACTTTATTTTTCTTGAGGTTTCTCTTTATTGGGGGGTGGGGGACAACTATGTTTACCTTTGCAACAAGACTGTTGTAGTAATGTGAAAAAATAATTGAAAAAACTAAAGCCAAATATTAATTGAGGTTAAAGTTTAATTATAAATCCTCGGATAGAAAATTATTATTTGCTGTGAAATAGTGCAGTGGATAGAGTAGTGATTCCAGAATCAGGAAGACTAGTTCAGAGTTACCTTAAGCCACTTCCTGAATGTGTGTGACCCTCATCCTTTTCTCAGCTGTAAAATGGGAGTTATAATAGCACCCAATTTCTAGGTAGTTATGAGAAGCAAATGAAATATTTGTAAAGTTTTTAGCATAGTGCCTTAGAGTCAGTATTCCCACAATATTTTTTAGCATGAAGTAGGTACTTAGTAAATGCTTGTTCCTCTTCCCTTTTCCTCCTAATAAAATTTGTGATAATTACCCCAAGTAGGGTATTTAATTTTTCATTCTCAACTGGTGTCAGTTTCCTGTTTTCCTTTTGTGCTTATTTATAATTTGGAGTGCATATAAGAGGTATCCTGGACATTAAATTGGAGTAAAGTACTAACTCATGTTAATTGGATCATTAAATTTCTATCAGCCATTTATTAATATAGTTTGATTACTATTTAGTCCTAATAATAAACCATATTATGGGTTTCAGCTCTGCTTAATTTGGATTTTATATTTAATCATATTCCCTTTTTATGTAGCTTAATGACATTTTAAAACTAAATGAAATGGAATGTTTGAAACTTACCTATATTCTTTATCGTGATATTTTATTAACTTGGCAAGTTTACTTCTAATATTATGACTATTATTTATAGTCCTGCTCTTATTTTCATTCTAACAAAAAGGTGTGAGTAGCAACAAAGGAAGACTTCTTGAGTGTCTTATTTGTGATCTGTTGTCAGCCCTGTTTGTCTTAAGACTTAGGAGGTCCAGGGGGTAGCTAGGTGGTGCAGTGAATAGAGCATTGGCCCTGAAGTCAGGAGGACCTTAGTTCAAATGTGGCCTCAGACACTTAATTACTTATCTATGTGACCTTGGAAAAGTCACTTGACTTCATTGCCTTCCAGAAATATAAAAAAAAAAGACTTAGGAGGTCCTGATCAAATGATCCTGTCTGTGTAAAGAACTATACAAATGTCAATTATTATTACTCATTAATGAAACTTAATAGTTACAAAGTTAAATAGAATTCATTTTTTTTCCTTTTCTGTAGGGAGAATTATATTAGGAATGATGTAGTATGACTGCATATATATATTTTATGCGGATATGATATTAATTGGGAGGAGGTGATGTTTAAAATATAACTTTAAAATTTATGCTATGTATTAAATGGGAATTTAACATATGAGGCTTAAGTCCTTTAGTTTCCAGGGGAAAGGACAGACACCTGCTGTACCCTCAAACTAATACTATTACTATTTCCCCATAGGTTTCCATATTATAAATCCTATACTGTTAGGCTGAAGGGAATTTGAAAGTAAATTGGAATAAGTAGTAAATGGTAGTTGTGGATTAAGGAATGCCATTTAACTGTTTTTACTTCATATGCTTACAAACTACTATTGTCTTCAATAAATACCCTTCATTCCCCTGACAGATAAAGCTTCTATTAACATTTAAAAGGGCTCAAAAAAAAAAAACAACCCATTTGAGTGTGGAGAGTGAGATGGGTGTGCATTATATAAAGAAATGAAATAATAATACTAGTTAGCATTTTTATGGCATTTTAACTTTGAAAAATACTATGTATGTTAATCTTCCTTATCCCCATTTTACATATGAGGAAATGGAGGTCTAGGAAGATTATTTGATCTGCTCAGAATCACACATCTAGTAAAGGGTTGAGAAAGGTTTTAACTCAGGTCTTCCTGACTTCAGGTCCAGTGCTGTCTGCATTGAATTATCTAGTTGTGTAAATATTTTCATTTTCTTATAGGAATCAGTTTCTATAGGAAATGAATACAGATGTGATATTTCAAGTCATATATGTGACATTTAAAATGGAATGTGTCACTCTTTTAAGAAGAAGAAATAGAAGTTTTAGAACTAGCAGTGAGGAGTCCTGTGGCTAGAACACCATATCTGGAGTGAGAAAGATTTGAATTAAAATCTAAACTTAGAATTTATTAGCCATGTGACACTGAGGAAGTCACTTCAGTGCTTTTCCCCTCAATTTCCTTTTCTGTAAAAGGGATAATAGTAGCATTTACATCTCAGGTCTGTTGTGAGGATCAATTTAGATAATATTTGTAGAACACCTAGCAAAGGCAGTAGGTGATTAATGATGTTAATTATTATTATTATTAACTGATTATGAAAAATGTGAAATGGTAAAAGCAATAATTACTATCACATATAGCATATATGATAGCCATATGAAGAGTTAACTGTAGTGTTCAAGTTAAAGATCAAAACCTATTGTACTCTTAAATCATATTTGAAACAGTAAGCATAAAGAGATCTACCCCACCCTTTGCATTTTCATTCATGCTTTGAAATCTTAGTCAAAAGAAAAATCTTATCACCATCTTTTCTCCTTCATCTGTAGCCCAAACTACTGATATGTATTCTTTATAATAGTTTCTTTAGTGTGGTATGTTTTCAAATATTTTACTGCAAAAGACTAGGAAATAAAAACTTCCTTTCAAGAGATTAATTGGTGTAAAAATAATCTTGCATGCATAATATATTCAAAGCCTGTATTCAAAGAGAAGTTATAATTTGTGTTGGAGTGCTGAAGGGACCACACAAATTTTATGTGGTTCTTTCATGACTGTGAGAGACACTGTTGATTCTTTTTTTCTTGAAGACTTATTATTTCTAGATCAGTTTACCTTCATTTATTTAAAGTATATTAGAAATTTTTACTCAATTGTTCATGTGACTTTTTAGTCCCCTGGTTGCCACAAAGTTTTGAATATTGAGAAACTTAGTTTCCTAAAAGGAAGAAAGGACTTTTCATTTAATATTTGCCATATCAGGAAGGTTTGAAGAAACCTTTGCCAAATTCTCCTTGACCTGAAGAAGTTAACCTTAGGCCTTGAAAATAAGGCAACTTAGAGAGGATAGACCTAGGAAGGCTTCAAGGGAGATACAGCAGGAGCAAACTGGCATAAAGAAAGAAGTTGCCTTGGAGTTTTATTCGTTTTTTTTTTTTGATGCTATGTATACAAACCTGATCTATGTTATAACAGCTCAATAAAAAATAGTTTTGAAGCACATACTATGCACTTACTGGTCTAAGCACTATATATGGTACTTCTGCTGCTAACCTCTCAGTGTTTTTTTTTTAAGATGGAAACTTACTAGCTCTTTGATATCTCTAGTTTTTATGTTGTTAGAGGAGAAAAAGCAAAAATATCCTGTGCTTTCATATCCATGTCATGATGTGTTCTTTCAGGAGCTTTTCAATCTTGTAGGGTGAATGATGAGAGTTGTCTTTGGCTAGTAGTGTTTTTATACTTTAGGAATTGCATTCCTTAAGAGTAGATTTCTTAAATACTTTTAGCATTGTTCAAGTTTAAGTTTCAGTGGACAGAGAGTAGATGTTTGGGTGTTTGTTTTTTGAAGGGAGTTCAATTCCAACTTATTATTGAAGGGAGTGAAGTTTTGGCTTTTTTTTTTTTACACTCTTATGGAAGAATAACAATCATTAAAAAGAAGTCGAAAATCTGAATGAAGAGGTTGGGAATTGGAACTTGGACATGATGAAGTCTTGTAGCAATTCTTGGGAAGGATCTCTCTTAAGTGTGAATGAATTTCAAGTTTTCATCTTGAAGAATGCTGAGTTTCTGAAGATTGTGAAATCCAAGAAGTCTAGGGGATGAGAAAGAATGAGGTCCTTCTTAAATATAAAGTGTAAGAGGTGTCCATTACATAAAAAGTGTTTTAAAATGTTATGAATGGTACATTTCCCCATGCCTTCTAAGTTAAGAATCTAGGTGTAATATTGCTATATATTTTATTACTTATAATTCATGTAGTATAACTTATAATTAATTGACCAATGCTAATGATGAGAAAAATTGTACAATGATAGATTGCTTTTCTTTGGGGTCCTCTTCTTCTTCCTCTCCCTTTTCTATATCCCTGTTTTTTATTCCTTACACACTACCAAATATTTAAGAGCTTTAATTCACATTTCAGTTCAGTCCAGTTCATTAAGAATTTTTTAGGTACCTGCAATGGTCTTATGGGAATCAAGAAAAAGTGAATAACAGCCCTGCTTTCAATGGATTTACATTCTCTTGGAGTTGTTTGTTTGGATAAAGAAGTTAAGTTTATCTATTCAGTTCAGCAAACATTATGAGAAATATATGTTCAGAATACAATGTTAGGTACTGGGGGAATACAAAACTTACCCCTTTAAATAGCTCACAGTCTCTCTTAGGGGATGCTCAGATGATAAAATTTGTACAAAAAAATAAACATAAACTGCAGACCAGATATTTTAGTCTCATATATTTCCTTTTTTTTTTTTTTTTTTTTTTAGATTTTTCAAGGCAGTGGGGTTAAGTGGCTTGCCCAAGGCCACACAGCTAGGTAATTATTAAGTGTCAGGTCAGATTTGAACTCAGCTACTCCTAACTCCAAGGCTGGTGCTCTATCCACTGCACCACCTAGCCACCCCCTCATATATTTTCAATGTGAATTAAATGACCCCAGTATTTTTTTTCCTGAATATGACCCCCTTCAGTGTGTTTGCCCTCCTATATCACTCCCTCCCCTTTCTTTCCCCTTTCCCTTTTTCTCTTCCCTTTTGTTAGTTATCTTTTCCCCCTCCCCCTCCCTTTCTCTGTGCCCACTCCCCTTCTCCCCTTTTAATACTTGAAAGGTTAGATTTTTTTAAGTTAACTAAGTACGTGTACGTTGACTTTAAGTCAAGTTTGATGAAAAGAAGATTGAGGTGTTTCTCATCTCCCCCCTTCTTCCCCTCTATTACCATAGGTATTTTGTACCTCTTAATGTAATGAGATTTACCCCATTTAGTCCCCTCCCTACTCCCATCTCCTTCCTGTCCCCCTTTTTAAGGAGGTAGTGTTTTTTAAAAATCATTCTTTCTGAGTCATAGAAAATTCTGTCACTTAGCTAAGTATATTCTATCTAATAGAGTTAAAATTCTTGAGAGTTCTTAGAGTCTCTCTTAAGTGGGGTTAAAGCCAGTTACATCCCATGGGATAGCAATCTCATGGATAGGTCATGAATGTCCATCACTTTTTTTTTTGTAAGGCAAATGGGATTAAGTGGCTTGCCCAAGGCCACACAGCTAGGTAATTATTAAGTGTCTGAGACTGGATTTGAACCCAGGTACTCCTGACTCCAAGGCCGGTGCTTTATCCACTACGCCACCTAGCCGCCCCCCCATCACTTCTAACTAGGTATATTCTCTCTGTTATAGTTACAATTTTCAAGATTTATGAGAATCTTTTTCCCCATACTGGGATATAGCCAATTTCAACTTGTTGGATAGCAGTTTTTTTTTCCTTTTACTGGCCCCCCCCCCTGCTAACCTTTTCATGTGTCTCTTGAACCTCCTGTTTGATGTCCAGATTTTCTATTTAGCTCTGGTCTTTTCATCAGGAATTTTTGTAATTCTTCCATTTCGTTAAATGTCCATTTTTTCCCTGGAAGAGAAGGCTCAGCTTTTTGGGATAGTGGATTCTTGGCTGCATTCCAAGCTCCCTTGCTCTTTGAAATATCTCCTTCTAGGCCCTTCAATCCCTTAATGTTGATGCAGCCAGGTCCTGTGTGATCCTTACTGTGGCTCCTTGATATTTAAATTGTTTCTTTTTGGCTGCTTGCAGGATTTTCTCTTTTATCTGATAGTTCTGGAATTTGGCCACAACATTCCTTGGTGTTTTCATTTTAGGATCTTTTTTTTTTTAGGTTTTTTTTGCAAGGCAGATGGGGTTAAGTGGCTTGCCCAAGGCCACACAGCTAGGTAATTATTAAGTGTCTGAGACCAGATTTGAACTCAGGTACTCCTGACTCCAGGGCCGGTGCTTTATCCACTGCGCCACCTAGCCGCCCCTTAGGATCTTTTTCTGGAGGGGATCAATGTATTCTTTCAGTAACTACTTTGCCCTCTGGTTCCATGATATCAGGGCAATTTTCCATCACTAGATCCTGTAATATTAAGTCCAGGCTTTTTCTCTTCAATGTTTTCAGGAAGTCCAATAATTTTCAGGTTGCCCCTTCTTGACCTATTCTCGAGGTCAGTGGTTTTGCTGATGAGGTATTTTACATTTTCTTTTTTTTCTATTTTTTGATTTTGTTTGAAAGGCTCTTGCTGTGTCATGAAGTCATTAGTTTCTCCAGACTCCATTCTTTTTTTTTTTAGGGAGTATTTTTCTTCATTAACCTTTTGCAATTCCTTTTCCAGTTGGTCAATTCTACTTTTGAAATAGCTTTCCATTTGACCAATTGAGGTTTTGAGAGTATTATTTTCTTTTTGCATTTGCCCAATTAAGGATCTGAGAGATTTAGTCTCATTTTGTATTTGTCCAATTGTATTTTCTATGGATTTGTTTTCTTGTTGCAAGGTATTAATCTCTTGGGATTCTTTTGTCAAATTTTCCAATTGATTTTTAAACTCCTTCCTTATTTCTTCAAGGGAGTCCTTCTGTACTGGAGAGCAGATCATATTCTCCTCAAAGGTTTTAGGTCTTTCTGAGTTAGGGTCTTTTCCTTACAAGAATTTTTCTATGGATCCACCATTCTGCTGACTCTTCTTCATTTTGCTAAGACCTTGAGTTGGGGATGGGATGATTCACAGGGGTTTGGTGTTGTGATGGCTAGAGGCTTTACTCACTGCGTGCAATTTCTCTGGCTTGCCAATAGGAGGTGCTGGTTGCTTTCTCTGGTGTGTCTGTGACCTTGATTGAGGTCTACTCCCTTAGCTTGAAAGGAGGGGTTGAAGCTATTAAATCCTTTTGCTTTCAATCAATGGTGGGCTTTACCCTGGGATGAGGTCATTCCTCTCCCTATAGTCAGCTGGGCTGGTTCTTTTGCTTGCACACCTGTGCCCAAAGCTGCAGCAGACAAATCCTGAGGTAGATATTCTTTCTCCTGGCTTTTCTTTCTGGGTTTTGTGGGTTGGATTTCTGTTAAGAGGTTTGTTTCATATGATAGATGGGGCAGGATCAGGAGAATTTAGAACTGTGCCTGTGTTCTCTCCACCATCTTGGCCAGAAGTCCATGAATTAAATGACCCAATGGTAGGTAGAGGAATATAGCAATTTTCAAAGTTTAGAACTCCTGGGGGGTTATTTTGCGTTAGATTTTTTTTAAAATTTAAGGCAGTAGGGTTAAGTGACTTGCCCATGGTCACACAGCTAGGCAATTATTAAGTGTCTGAGGTCATATTTGAACTCAGGTACTCCTGACTCCAGGGCTGGTGCTCTATCCACTGTGCCACCTAGCTACCCCTTTGTGTTAGATTTAACTCTGAAATGTAGTATCATTCCCTCCTATTGGATATGATTTTTCTAATCATGGACACAGGCTATTATTTTTCTCCTCTAATTGCCATTACTTTGAATGTTCTTTGAAGTTTGCCTTTATAGAAAATTGAGTTGGGGGTACAGGCATAGTAGGGAAGTTCAGAAAGCAGTTTTTCTTGGGGGTCCTTAGACTGAATGTAGTGGTACATGCCTGTAGTTCTGGTTATTGGGGAGGTGAATCTAATGAGTCCCATGAACTTGAAAGTTCTGAGTTATGAGAGGATTAAAGCCAATTGAGTGTCTATATTAAGTCAGACACCACTATGGCCTGGGATCTGATGGCCATTATTCTACCCAAGGAGGTGTGACATGGCCCAACTTGGAAACAGAGCTGATCACAAAGCTTCCATGGTGATACAATAATAGGATTGTGCAATGCTTCCCTGGTTAAGATGAGAGCCAGTCTCTTTCTTTCCTCAACACTTCTCTTCCCTCTCTCTTCAAAATAGATCAGAATCCCATTCAATTTTCTCTATTGGATGCTTTGGACATTTTCTACCTTTTAAATTAAACTAGGAGTCAGAATGACAAAGTGGGTAGAAAGTCAGACTTGATAACTATTAAGACCTGATTTCAGGTCCAATCTCTAATGCAGTTTGACTCTGAGACCATGAGCAAACTACCTCTTAGTGACTACCAAACAACACCAATTCTAATAGAGGATACAGTTGCAAGGTACAGGGGAAAAATGTCCTAGATTAGAGCTAGAAGACCTGGGTTTGAATTCAAAATCTTATGATTTACTACATTTGTGACCCTGGACAAGTTACTTAACTTCCCTTATTTGTAAAATGAGAAATTTGACCTGAATGATCTCAGAGGTCCATTCCAGCTTTAACTCTTTTTTTCTATTCTCAATACCAGTTTCTTAACCAGTGTATCCCCCTGCACAACTGCCACAAGTAACATTTCTAAGTCACAGGTCTGACAGTGACCTTCCTCTGTCTGAGCATTTTGAGTGCCTCTGTTTACCTATAAGGTAAAATATAAGATAAGATAAAATATAATCTCTCAATCTTACAAACCTTTTACAGTCTGCTTTGTCTCCCTTTCTGAGCCTGTTTCACATAATCATCCTTCACATTCTTGCAGTCAAATTGTCCTTGTTGTTTCACAAATGTGGTATGCAGTCCCACCTTCCTGTAAAGAATCCATGAAGGGTAGCTAGGTATGTTAGTGGTTAAAAGTACCGGTCTTGAAATTAGGAGGACCTGAGTTCAAATCTGCCTTCAGACACTTTGACTTAACTCTGATTGCACTGCATCCAGGGCCATCTCTGTTCACCCTGATTCATATCTGACCTTTAGATCCAGATGGACCTGGAGGAGAAAGTGAGGCTGTTCACTTAGCACAGTACCTTCTCACTCAAATCTAATTCATGTGCTTATCATGGCATCACCTCCCTGATGTCATGTTCTTCTTCAAGAATGAAGTACAAACAACAATGTAGTCCATTCTCACCTCCACCTCTTAGGATTTATATCTTCCTCAAGTGTCACCTCTTAGAGAAGCCTTTATTGATGCCCTTAGTTATAAACAGTTTTTCTTTTGCTCTCTGAGGGAAAGGGCTATTTTTCATTTTGTCTTTATGTCCTAGCATCTAATACCATACCTTGTATATAATATGCATTTAATAAATGTTTATTGAATTGAATTGGCTGGAATAGCGTTCCAGAAAATTCACTCATAAAAACATTTGATTGGCTATGTAGAATGAGCAAGATTGAGGAGTCAACAGTAGCACAGGGGCTACAAACCTAGGAAACTATGAGGTGCTATTGCCAACAGAAATAGGAACATTTGCATCAGAGAAGCATTTTGGGGGGGAAAAAAGATTCAGTTTTGAATATACTGACTTTAAGAGGTCTGATTTGAAGTGTCCAGTAGGCAATGATGATATGGGACTATCATTTTAGGGGAGAGACAACATAGAAAATAGATGATTGTTAAACACACAACAGCTACTGTAACTTTGGAGAGAACCATTTCAGTTGAATGATGAGTTTGGAATTCAGCTTTTCAAAGGAGAGAGAACAAAGAAAATAAATGGAAGCAGTTAGTGGATATACTTCTAAGAGTTTTGCTTTGAGAGGGAAGAGAGATATAGAGCAATAGCTTGAAGGAATGATAGAATGAAATGAAGGTAGGAGAGATTTGCGTAAGTTTGAAAACAGTGAAAATGGAACCAGTGGATTGAAAAAAAGTTAAAAACTTGAAAGAGGGAGAGAATGAGTAGGGAAAAGGAAGCAATAAATGTTGATTGAAGTGATCTGCTGGAGTTTGAGTGGGTAGGGATAGGATAAAGCACACATAAAAGACTTGACTGGCTAGAAGGACTTATCACATTGTCAAACTAGGAATGTTATGGGACTTTTGAAATGACGAAAACAGGAGAAGAGGAATCTTTCATCTTTGTCTTCAGTTTTCTTAGTAGTTTAGGAGCCCCTTTTCTCATGTGAGGGAAGGAGTAAACTAGGAAGAAGTGTGAGATACTTGAGGAGGGAAGAAAACATTTTGGATAATTTCTGTTGTCAGTGAAATTGGAAAAAATCAGGGAGGATGAAAATGAATATGCTTTTATATTAGTAGTGCCATAGATTTTGTTCCTACTACTATGAAACTTATAAGATATAGGGAAGCCATTACTGTGCCCAAAATGGGTTAAACTTTTTCCCCAGTGGAAAAACTCTGCAAATAAGATGCAGAATTTTCTATTAATGCTATAGGATCAGGCTTATAGCACAGAACAGGTTAGACATCAGGACTTCTGACAAAAGAAGAGGGTGAAGACTCAATGTCTAGATATTATTCAGAAGACTACCAATGTTTGATGCAAAGTGTAGAATTATATGACCTTTTAAAATTATTTGTGAGGACAGTGTTTTTTTCAAGTTGTTGTTTCCCCAAAACTGAATTTATAGAAGATGCAAAAGTACTCCATATGCATAATTTTTTTGTCCTAGGGTAGTTTGCTAAAAAGGTGTGAATAGCATACTATCTGTCCTAGATAACTGATATATCATTACTTCAGAGAACATTTATGGTCCTAAAACTGATTCTGTAGTCAAAATGTGTATACTGATTAACAGTCCTGTAAAGCCACAAATAGTCATGTAAAACTCACCCAACAAGAGTATCACCTAAAACACATACATATACAAAGAGATGTGTTGAAACCATATTAGAGGTAAACAGAATTCTTAGTTTCCCTTCAGATATACTGGAAGTTTTAGCCATGGTCACCTGAGCAAATCATGGCTAGCAAATAAAGTGCTGTGGATCCTTTAATGCCCACCCAGAGTGGGCAGACTCTCAATCTGGAAGTTTCCACCTAATAGACATTCCCATTTGGCCCCATGGAAACCTCTACCACAGTACACTGCATAGACCTGAGTTTATTTACCTCAGGAGAAGGAATGGTTTAGTCAACTCACTAGAGATAAATCTGTGGTTCCAGGGAGTCTAGATGTTGTGGGGCATATTTTTAAATCATGATACCACCATGTCATTTTGCTTATTTTATTTAGAACTCTTTTGTGATATGAAAATTTTATCAATAATATTAGCAACCCTACTTCAGAAATACTATTTTTGTATAAGAATCATTTTTTTCTAAGAATTTAGAATGCAATTTCCACAACACAATCTTCAACAATTGTTTTCTAAGTATTATATTTAAGGCTTTCTTGCAAAGTAGAAAACTTATCTAAAGTATTAAAAATGATTGGTTAGCATCTTAGTTTAAAGAGACAATCTGTTGAATTGATGGAAATCCATGTGTCTCATCAAACTAAATGAGTTGGATAGGCACTAAATTCTGTTAAATTCAGTTAAATTCAGTGATAGAGCTAACTGTGTTGTTATTCAAGTTCCAACCAAAGCCCAGACTGGGCACCAGTATTGCTGCATTTTACATGGCTTGATTAAAAAAGAGGAGGTTCCTATGGACCGAATTTTGTCTTAGAAAATGGGCACATTTCCCAGAGCAAATATGATACTTCTACACTAATCAGGATGGAGCCTTATCCTGCAATAGGACCTACATTTTGGTCTTTTCACCACATCATTGCTGTTTTCTAGTTGGACAAAAATAGATATAGAGTAAACCAACCCAAAAAGTCAATTACAGGGTTTTATAGTGATGTACTGTGAAAAATTTGGTCGTGTTTTTCATTATACAGAATGTTCTTTCCGAAGACATAAACAGAAAAGGCACATATGTTTGATTTTAAAAATAACTTTGCTTAGCTCTTTAAAATGCTAGAGACATCTTGGATACTTTAAAATGATCAGCATTATAATTATATGATAAAACTTCTGTCTAAAGGAAGATTTTGTTTATAATTTATTTTTAACCATATTTGGTATAAAATGAATGCTTTGAATTTTTTTGGTAGCTCTAAAGATCTGATAATTTCATCTTTTTATCTCTTTCTAGGAAGCAAATGTCATTTATCATGTCACTTTGCTAATTTACAAGAATTAATATATAAAATATAGGAAATCCAAGCCATTTGCTTCACTGATTATTTTAATCCCATGTCTGTTGCAAGATAGAATAACATTTTATTCATTCATTAATAGGCCATCAAACCAAGAAGCATCAATATGAAGTAGTTAAAATAATTTTAAATTAAACTAAATTCTTAAATTCTTTTTTAGTCAAAGTCACTTCAAACTTTAAGGAAAAGGAATTAATTTTTTAAAAAAAGATACTCTGACTTGTTGAAAATTTAAAATCATTTTTCATTAATGGTCACTTTTTGACTTATTGACTTTTGTTTTCTTCTAGCTGTTCTCTCTTTTGTTAGAAGTGATAGACATTAATGCTGTTATTTAACTTCTTTGTCAGATAGTTGTTCACTGATAGATTACAGGTATATATGGAAATATTTGTGCATGTCTTAAATTCCACCAAAAAATTATTGACCATCTAATAAGTGTAAAATATTGTGCTAGACATTTGAGAACCATTGATAAAATGCATAGCTACTAACTTCCTTTACTGGGAACGATGTCAGATTTATCTTCATTGAAATTTCTGGTATCTTTGTTTTACCTTGGTTTTTAAATTTTAGAATAATGTGTTCATGTTTTTATTCTTAATTAGTTATGTAGTATAGTTTGTTGCATGGCAGGAACCAGAAAAAAAATGACTTTTAATTCCAGAACACCTGAAAAGGACGATAGCTTTTTCTTTTATCTTCTTCATCTTTCTCTCAGAAATTAACTTCTGAGTTCCACTATTACCTCTTATAAAGTTCTTCAACACTGACCTTTTAGACCTTTTAGGTATGCACTTCCACAATCTTTTTATTTCCTATCTTTCTACTTGCAGTGTAAAACCTTCTCTCATCCTTAGTTTCTTTGTTGATGAAATGAGGGCAATAACACCTACTTTATAGGGTCTTTGTGAGTATCAAACGAGATAACATGTAAAGTGCTTTGCAAACTAATGCTTTCGTATATAGTATATATATTATATATATATACTATTAGTAACTCATTACTCTTAAAATTGGATTATTTTGAATGAAAAGAAGTATTTTAAATGCAGATAATTAATAAGCAAATTATTATTTACTTGAGTTTTAAGTGCTATATATACAAAATTGGATAGCCCATTATTTTTATGACAACCATATTAAATTCTTTTTCAAGAAATGGAAACTTGCTCTGTGATAATCAACTATTATTCATTTCAAACTTTTTAGCATCTACTCAGTGATTTATAAAGTTATGGTGTTTCTTGACAATTTTTCTTGCACCATTTTTACTACTTTTTTTTTTTAACCATTCTGACTACATTTCCCCTATGAGCTCAAATTACCTTATGTTTGAACTATTTCAATAATCCATAAATCATTTAGCTCATCACCCTGTCTCCAGCTTCTTCCCTGATGCTCTCTTCTTCCAAAATATGTCTTCTATGCTGCTATCAGATGAATCTTCCTACAGCAACTCTTTGATATTGTACCTGATCTAAAAACTTGAATAGCTTCCACTGCTTAAAGGTAAATTTCACTTTTTTTTGGCCTTTCAGAATTCTTTCTAGAATGTAATTCACAGAAAGAACTTCTAGAAAGTACTTTCAAGAACTATAGAAAAGTGATTAGTTATCATTATTATCCTGACCTCCACTTTCAGTTTATCTTCCACTGACTTTCCTAGCTCCCCTACCCCATATTCCATTCAAAGTGAAACATAATTCACAAAAGATTCTTAGGTTGTCTTTGCTACTGGTCTGCTTTGTTTGGTAATTGTGAATTGACTGTCAGTTTGTTATTAAACATATTTTTAGCAGTTGCATCTATTTGTACACTAATTTTGTTTGGGACTCTATCTTTAAAGGTCCTTTTCAGACCTATATTTGTATTATCCTGTCACTGGCAAAATAATCTTGAGTTCTGTATTCGTATAATCAGAAACATTGTAAAATCTATAATTGATGGCTCTTTTTTAAAGGGAATGGGAAAAGAAGTAATATAACTATCTATTTTTTTTTAATCTGAGCTAAAATGGCAAGCTCATTTTTTTAACATTACTATAAATCTTTTTTCTATACCAGTTGCATTTTCTTAATATATATAATAAGTGTTACTTTCTAAATTGTCTTGCTTGCCTGTGCTTCCTTTTGAATCACGTACATTAAAAAAATATATTTCATTGATCCTCCTGTTTCTTCTTTTTTGTTGTTCCTTCTCATAAACATTATTTCCTCATTGGCATACCCTTTTTAAAGAAACAAAACCCCCAAATAAACAAACCCTTGCATATAGTTAAGTTATCTCTTACACATTGAAGGAGTTAGGTATATAGCACCTTTGCGATATGGAAAATCATGTAAAATTTTTTTCGCCCTCCTTTCATAGCAGAGAAGATGTTTCAATTATTACAGTAATAAAAGACAAAATGTTGATATTATGCAATACTTTGCATATATTTTATGCATTTTCTGAGTTGTCTACTGACCTTCATGTGTTATCTGCAGTATTTGTAAAACTCCCTAAATTCCCATTTCATTTCTTATGTCAAAACGATATGTCAAAACCAAGATGGGGAAAGTCATTATGTGAAAGGAATAACTGTAATATGATAAATAATCATCTAACAAAGCCAATCAACAACATGGTCATGTTAAAAAAATTTATGTCTTTTGTTCATAATCCTGTCATGGAAATATTTTTCATACTGTATCTTCTAGATGCATGATTGGTCATTTCTTTAATGAAAATTTTAAAGTTTTCTTAATTTGTTTATATTTGATTTGGTTGTAATTTTTCTTTTCCTATTTGTTTACTTTTTTGTTTACTTTTATCTTCATTTTCAAATTCTCTTTCTCTTCCATCACTCATTGAGAATGAAATCAATACAGTATCCATTTATACATATGGATTTATGTATATATATATATATATATATATATATATATATATATATTTATACACATGAGGGTCATGTAAAAATATTTCCATATTAGTCTCATTGAAACAAAAAAACCAAGAAAAATAGAACAAAAACTTTAAAAGTTTCAGTCTGTTATTTAGAGTCCATCACTTCTCTGATGAATTGGAGTCTGGAGGTGAATACACTTTTTCATTCTGAGTCTTTTAGAATTCTCATGGATCATTATATTGTTCAGAGTTGCCATGTCTTTCACAGCTAATTATTGTTAACATATTTCTATTACTGTGTACAATGTTCTCTTAGTTCTGTTCACTTCACTTTGTATCGGATCATATGTGTCCTTCCTTCGTCCTTTCTTATAGCACAATAATATACAATTGCAGTCATATATCACTACGTATTCAACCATTTTCCAATTGTTGAACATTCCTTCAATTTCCAGTTTTTGACTACTACAAAAAGAGGTTCTGTAAATATTTTTGTACTTATGGTTTGTTAAAATTGTATCTTGTTTTGGTCCTCCTGACCTCACACACCCTTCTGTTTAGTATAGTAAGTAAGTTTATAAATAGCCAGTATTAAATAGCAATAGAAAAAAGTAGATTGCAAAAGGGAACTCAAAAATCATGAACAGACTCCAAAAGATCACAGGGGCATACTTTGTAAACTATATCATAGAGGAACTAAAAATTGCATTCTGAGACTATGTGCTAATCAGGGGAAGCATGTTAGAGCCTTTTGGTCCTATAATTTGAAATAAATTAATTTTTTTGTTATATTTTAAATTCCACCCTGTACTAAAGCCACATTGTCAAGTCATAGTGAATACTTAATAAGCCTTATTGACTAATTGATGATTAGAAAAAGAGAGAAAGAGAAAGAAGGATGATTAAGGGTCAAGCCACTAAAGAAAATAGGAGGGAACGACATGAAGAGTACCTATGATGGTGTTGCTCTTGCTAAGGATAAGGTCACATTATCAGAGACTACAGGAAAGCAAGGAGGAGTTGGGACTGATGTCAAGGATTATTGTACTGAAGAGTTGACAAGAAGGCTTCAGTTTTCTTAGGAAAGTAAAGAATTGGGTTTTTAGTTGAGAGCTTGAGATTGTGGGAAGTTAGGGAGACTTGAGAATGTTCAGAGTAGTTTCTTTTGGGAATGATATGGGAAGTTAATTAGGCAAGAAGAAAGAATTTGCTTGTTACAAGGAAGACACAAATGAGATCAGATTACAATTTCTAGTGGACTCAGCATGAATGTTGAACATCATCTTCCAGCCTCATTTTCAAGATTGTTAGGAGGAACTAAGGAGTGGGATGGTGAAAGTAATCCTGTATTTGAATTTGACAAGAGATGAGCAAGATGTGCAAGGGATTTGAAAGAAGGATAGAAGACACTGTGTAGTTGTATGTTTAACTGTTTGAATGAGAGTAAGGTGAAGCCAGAGCATGTGTAATGGACTGAAAAGAACTGAATAATGAGGGTTTGGGGGGGGGGGTCTCATTGAAGGCAAAGGATCAGTTTAGAAGGGGTAAAACAGGGAGAGATACAATGATAGAAGTTTATGGTCAACTATTTGAATGTCAGAATTTTTAAAGAAGGAAGTAGAGTGTTTGAAGGTACTGGTAAGATCCAGAACATAAGATCCCTTTGTATGACCAAGGAGGAATATATATTAAGGAGGTTCAAATAGATTCAGGAACTGGGTTGTTAGCATGTTTGAGGGAGTGTCAGCATGATTGTTGAAGGTCCCTGGCTTAGGAACAGTGTGAGAAGTTGTTATTTAGTCATTTTTCAGTCATAGCCAACTCTTTGTGATTCCAAATAGGGTTTTCTTGTCAGAGATACTGGAGTGGTTTCCCATTTCCTTCTCTGGCTCATTTTACAGATGAGGAAACTGAGGCAGTTGGGGTTAAGTCACTTTCCTGGAGTCATATAGCTAATGTGTCTGAGGCTGAATTTGAACTCAGGTCCTCCTGATTACAGGTCTGGTACTCTATTGCACCTCCTGTCTGCCCCAAGTGTGAGAAATAGAAAAACGCAATCAAGCTACTAAACTCTGAAAAAGGAAGAATGACCTGTGCTTAATACATGACATAGAAGCAATGAATGTGAATAAACTTTGAGAGATACTGGAGGACAGAAAGACCCGGCTTGATGTGGTTCATGGGGTCAGGAGGAGTCAGACATGACTGAACAACTGAACAGCAAACAACAATAAAAACTCCAATATCCATACTCTACTCATTACACTACAAAGCTATATATGAGGTTGAAGACATCCAGGATAAAGGCAATCTGCTGTCCATCTCCCCCCCCCCCCCAAAATTAATGGGGATTTTAGAGAGTACATAGAAATAAATATACAGAATTAGAGTGGAACATGGTTGCAGTAAAAGTCTTTCAAAGATGAAAATAAGTCATCTCTATATTATAAAATGACTTTGTACAAGTCATACCAAAGCAACTAAATAAAAGGAAAAAATATAAATAATGATGAGATGGGCAACCTTTGCATTATTTAGGTCATCTGATAAATTATAACTCTATCTCTACCAGATAGGTAAGTGGTCAAAGGATGAAAAATGTTCTTAAGAAGAAATGTAGTCACATGAAAAATACTCTGAATTATTAATAAGAAAATTATAAAAATAACTGAGGTGCTACTTTACATCTTTTCATTTGGAAAAAATGTCAAACAAAAAAAAGAGAAACGACAATTGTGGTAGTAGTGTTCAGAAGTCTAATGTAGTATTCATTGAATTGTGACTTGGTCCAACTCCAATTTCCTTCCACCCTCCCTTCCTTCCTCCTAAAGGCATTAAATTCTTTTTACCCTTTTGCTCAATGATACTATTAATTAGATTAAATCTCAAAGAGATCAAGGAAAGAGGAAAAGGAACCATATGTGAAAAAAATATTCATAGTAGCACTTTTTATTGTAGTATTTTTATTGTAAAAAATTTTTATTGTAAAAAAAAGTAGCACTTTTTATTGTAGTATTTTATTGTAAAAATATTTATTGTAAAAAATATTCATAGTAGCACTTTTTATTGTAGTATTTTTATTGTAAAAAAAAGACTAATCAATTGGGAACTGACTAACCAAATATATGAGTGAAGTGTAATATTATTGAGTCATAAGAAACAATGAAAAGATGTTTTCAGAGTAGGCTGTGAAGATTTGAGTGGAAAGTAAGCAGAATCAGGAAAACAATCTTTTCTACTATTTTAATGTTATTAAAGAAAACAACTTTGAACTATTTAGCTCTGATCAGTGAATAACTTGAAAAACCATAACTTGGGAATATCAGAAGAATAATCAGAGATATGCTGCCAAAGAGGCCCAGAATGAGTAATGTATTTTCTGATATAGTTAATATGTGGATCTGTTTTACTTGACTATACTTTTTATTACAAGGAGACTATTTTTGGAGTGAAGAGAATTATTTATGCATGGGGTAATAGCTGTTATACCAAAAGAAACAAAAATTAAAGCATTAATGAAATACAAAACAAAGAGAAGAAAGCAGAACAAAATTCAGAGAAACAGATAAAAAGTATTGGAATTATATTCCAAAATTTCTAATGTACTTAAAAAAGTGTGCATAATTGTTTCATATACTATTCTCTTTACATAGGAATGATCTCTTCTTTTATTAAATGTCCAAATAGGCAGTGCTTGAAGACTGGACCTTAGGAGAGAGATTGGGGCTGTAAATATAGATCTGAGAAACATTGACATAGGGATGATAATTAAATCCATGGGAACTGATAGTATAATCATTGGGATTTCACATTGGATATACTGGAGACATTTCAAACTCAGTATGTCAAAAATGACTCATCTTTCCCCACAAACCCTTTCTTCTTCCATACAGGTTCCTTACTCAGTTGTCTTTTTATTTTAATTATGTTTTTGCAAGGCAATGGGATTAAGTGGCTTGCCCAAGGCCACACAGCTAGGTAATTAAGTGTCTGAAGCAGGCTTTGAACTCAGGTCCTCCTGACTCCAGGGCCCATTCTCTATCCACTGTACCACCTAGCTGCCCCTCAGTTGTCTTTTTGATCCTTCACTCTTACCCAACATTTCTAGTTGCCAAATGTTGTCATTTATACCTTACAACATCTCTTGCAGCAGTCCTCTTCACTCACACAGCTACTTCTCTAGTGCACATCACCCCAAATCTCTGATTTAGCTCATTACAACAACAATCTCTTAATTGCTCTCCTTTCTTGAAGGCTCTCTCTGATCCAGTTCATCCTGCTGTCAAAATGCTTTTCCTTAAACAAAAATCTGTCTCTGTTACTTCCTCAGTAAACTTCAGTGGCTTCTCATTGTTTCTGGGAAATAATTTGTCTTTTAAAGTTCTTTACAATCTGATCCCAACCTATTTTTTTCTGGTCTCATTAAGATGTTACTTTCTTTCCTGTAGTCTGTGGTCCAGTGAAATTCAACTTCTCTTATTCTCCGCTATGTCTTGTTTCCATGCCTTTCTACTTGCTGATGCACATATCAGGTATGTATTTCCTCCTTCCCTCTGGCTCACAGGATCTCTCTCTTCCCTGTTTAAGTGATGGCTCATACATCAGCTTCTCCATCAAGGGCTTCCTGATTCTCCTAACTAGGGGCTCTACTTTCCAAAGCTATTTTGTATTTAGCTGCTTTGCTTACTTTATTATTTTTTCACTATTGATAGATGAAGATAGAAAGAGAGAGAGATTGAGAGATCGAGGGATTGAGAGATCGAGAGATCTCTGTCTTTCCATCCATCCATCTATCTATATGTCTATATGGAAGTCAGGGAAACTCCTCCTGAGTTAAGATGTGACCTCAGATACTTAACAACTGTATGACCCTGGGCAAGTCACTCAACCCTGTTTCCCTCAGTTTCCTCATCTCTTAAATGAGCTGGAGAATGAAATGGCAAACTACTCCAGTATCTCTGCCAAGAAAACCCCAGTTGGGGACATGACTGAAACAACTGAACACCAAAACAACAACTTTTTATTGATATTTTATTTTTACAAATACATGTTATGAAAGTTTTTCAACCTTCATCCATATGTATATGTATATTTTTAAGGTAGAAAATTTCCTTCCACCCTCCCTCCCCTCAATGGTGAACAATCAGTTTAACACTTTACATACATATTTGTGATAAACACTTAAGAGATTAGTTGAGGAATTAGGATTAAGGGAGATACATAAGAGATATTTTTTATAAAGTGTTCATCAGATTCTGAAGGGCTTTTTTTTTGGTTTTGTTTTGTTTTACTTCCTTTGGACTGGGGATAGCATGGTCAATAATATGGTTGTCCTAGCTCTCTGAACTGCTGAGAGGAGCTGCTTCTGTCGAGGTCGATCATCTCACAATGTTGTTGTTAATGTATACATTGTTCTGCTTCCTTCACTCAGTATCAGATCCTATAACTCATTCCATGCTTCTCTAGAGTCCAACCATTTATGTATGATTTCTTATAGAATAATAATATCCCATAGTATTCATGTACCTTAACTTGTTTTGGCATCCCCCAATTAATGGGTATCCCCTCGATTTCCAATTCTTTGCCACTGCAGAAAGAGCTGCTATGAATATTTTGGAAAATGTGCACTTTTCTCATTTTTTTATGGTTTCTTCTGGACATAGCCTGGAACTGGTATTGCTGGATCAAAGGGGATGAAAGAGTTTTATTACTTTTTGGGCATAGTTCCATATTGCTCTTCAGAATAGTTGGATCAGTCCACAACTCCACCAGCAATGGATTAATGCTCCAGTCCTTCTACAACCTTTCAAGCATTGATCATTTTCCCTTTTTCTCATCTGAGCCAATCTGGTGGGAGTGAGGTGATACCTCAGAGCTGTTTTAATTTGCATTTCTCAGTAATGATTTGGAATGTTTTTTCATATGATTGTATATAGCTTAATTTTTTCATTTGAAAACTGTCTATATCCTTTGACCATTTATCAAGTGGGAAATGACTTGTAACCTTATACATTTGATGCAGTTCTCTATATATTTTAGAAGTGACACCTTTATCATAACTCCTAGTTGTGTAGATTGTTTCCCAGCTTTCTGCTTTCCTTCTAATTTTGGGAAGCATTTATGCAAAACCTTTTTAGTTAAATATATTCCAAATCATTTATTTAGTGAAGAGATGACTGAATGAAAGCATCATTATTACAGAATTGTAGGCATCATTCCTAAATTTGTTCCTCTTAGAAAAGGTTCTTTTATAATAAATGAGGTAGGACATTTTAAAGAATCATTCAAAATTTTGTGGGTATCTGCAATAGAGAATACCATCTGTATCCAAAGAAAGAATTGTGGAGTGTAAACAAAAGCTATTACTTTTAATTTTAAAAAAGTTATCTTATTATGTAATTTTGCTATCTCTTATATTTTATTTTTTCCTTAAGGATATGATTTCTCTCTCAACACATTTAGTTTTGATCAGTGAATAGGATGGAAACAATGTAGACTATCAGACTGCCTTCTGTGGGAGGTGGGGGAAGGGGAAGCAAGATGGGGGGAAATTGTAAAATTCAAAAAACAATTAAAAAAAGAAATATTCAAAATATAGGTGTTACTGTATATATTTTGTCTTTTTAGCTAAAAGTATTAGAGTTCACATTAAATGAGTATAAACTAAATGATTAAAGTCAAACATATACCTAGTCTTGTCATTTTCTCCTAAATAAAATCTAAATCTCCTAAATAAAATAGATTTAATTCCTTCAATTACCTTAATTCATGTGTGAAATGGAGATAAGATGTAGAATGAAAATACTTTGAGATTCTGATAAAATGATGTTTTATATATAGCACAGAATATCAGTGCTATATATGTATATATATATATATATTTTTTTTTTTTTTAAGAAACCAATGTTTATTTTCCATCAGCATTTTTCCAACACTATTAAAGCATCTGAGTAAAACTTAGGACCATTCTGTGGTAGTTCCTACCCATTCAGTGGCCTGAGCAGTAGGAGCTGCAGACCAGTTCTCAGTAACCGGCTGAGCACTCCAATCACTAGGGAACTGCTGAATGGGCACAGATGGCACCTGGATGCCCTCAGACCGATCAGCCACCTCTGGCTGAGCAGCAGTGAATTCTGGGGCAGGTGCAGTCCATTCTCCTTGAAATTCCTCCTTTGTCATTGCCTTCTCAGCTGTGGCCTGCTCTTCCTTTTTTTCAGTCTTCTCTGGATCTCTGTAGAAGTAAAGATCAGGCATGACCTCCCACGGGTGCTCATGGGAGATGGTACCACGCATCCGCAGGACTTCTCGGGCCAGCACCACCACATCAGACCTACTGAGTGAGCTCCCTTGTTGTTATGTGGAATGGCAATGTCCACATAGTGAAGTGTGGAGTCTGTGTTGCACAATGCAATCGTTGGAAGGTTAACATATGAAGCTTCAGTCAAAGGCTGATGATCTGCACGAGGATCAGTGACCACCAAGAGGTGAGGCTCCCTGAAAGCTGCCTGGATCTGGTTAGTGAAGGTGCCCGGGGTGAAGCGTCCAGCAATAGGTGTGATGCCAGTGGCAGCAGCAAATTTCAGAACAGCTCTCTGGCCAGTGTTCCTGGATGAGATGACACTAACATCAGCTGGATTTTCAGTGGTAACAATGGCACAAGCTGCCAGCAGAAGCTTTTTCCAAGTTCTTTTCAAATTAATGATATAGATGCCGCCACTCTTCCTTTTGTAGATATACTGTTCTGTCTGGAAGTCCAAATTGGTGCCACATAAATGGGTGTCTGCAGTGAGGAATTTGAGGACATCCTCCTCCTTCATCTGCAAGACATCCAGGGCTCCGGACATTGTGAAAGTCTCCCTTGAAAGTTACAACGGAAACCGTGAACAATGCCGTATGGACCCCTCTTCTGGGCAGCGTGGAAAGAAG
The DNA here is from genome assembly GCF_037893015.1 of Macrotis lagotis. NCBI lineage: Eukaryota > Metazoa > Chordata > Mammalia > Peramelemorphia > Peramelidae > Macrotis > Macrotis lagotis. The sequence continues at coordinate 24,257,763 of NC_133662.1, read as the reverse complement.
TGCTATATTTTTTAATAGTACACTATATGTGTGTGGTGGCTGAACCATAGAGTAGGAAACATTCAGTGTGTCATAGTTTATTCTGCACATGCCATAAAGTACTGTGGATCTGTTAATCATCCCTTTGAGAGAATTTCAGACTACTTAGGAGTGCTTCTATATGGGTAATGACAACCTCAAGCCTTCTAAATAGTATATACAGAAGAACCACAGAAACACTTGATAGCTAGAATAGTGTGAACTAGTTTTAATATAATAGACTTTATATGTGTGTGTGAATATGTACATGCTGCAAATTACTTGCAAGATTCCTATTTTTTAACATTTATTATATTTTTTCAATTATATGTTATGAAAAATTTTCAACATTCATCCACTTATATATTTATAAGTTAAACATTTTTCTACCTCCCTTCCCTTCCCTTCAGCAGTGAACAGTCTAGTGAAGGTTGCACATGTACGTTTGTGTGTAATGTTTATTGATCATTTTGTGTATGGGAGTTAGAACTAAAGGAAAAGAAAAAAATGGGATAGGAAGGAAAAACCTAGAGAAATTTTTAAAAAGTGAGCATAGTATCAATGTTCTTATATTGAACCTTTTAATTTTTATTTTATTTTATTTTTTTAGATTTTTCAAGGCAATGGGGTTAAGTGGCTTGCCCAAGGCCACAGGGCTAGGTAATTATTAAGTGTCTGAGGCCAGATTTGAACTCAGGTACTCCTGACTCCAAGTCCTAGTGCTCTATCTACTGTGCCACAAAGCTGCCCTGAACCTTTTTGTTTTTACCAGATATAGATATACATGTGTAGTATACATTTCTATGTATGTTTTGAATCAATTTTCACTAAAATTCACTGTGTAAAATTATTTTAAAATTTTACTTTTTTGCATACATTTCAGTCTAAATTAAATATCTATGAAATAGAGTTCAGCTTTCTAAGTATAATAAACTCTTAAAGTTTTAGTTACTAGCACTTGATAATAATTTAATGGAAAAATATTTAGTTTTAAAAATTAAATTTCCATTTGTAACAATCACTTGCAATATTATGAAATTATTATTATTACTATTTTTTATCTTATTATTGTAACTAATGCAAGGCAGTGGGAAGAAGTAACTTCATCCTTAAGTCCCAACTAGATGAAAGAAGAGGTAAAATGAAAGAATTTATAAAATCTTAGAAGGGGATATATAGCAATTTGAAGTTTTAAATATCTTTACTTAATACAGATCTCAAAAAAATCTGTTAGTATTTGTTAATATGGTTCACATACAAGCAGTCCTAGTACTAATCACACCCTGACTTTATTCTTGTATATTTAATATCTTGTAGACTGTTGTGAAGGTGAATAAAATAATTCCTTTTTTGACTTGCTAAGAACATTAAAATATAAAATTATCTTCTGTAGATTCACAGAAAGGATTTTAGCCACAATTTGAGTAGTAGAGAAGATGAGAGCTATACCTTATCCTGTTCTCCTCTAATATCTCTACATTTTGACAACTTTGCATTCCATGTAATTTGTTTTTGTTTTTGTTTTGGCAAGACATTGGGGTTAAGTGACTTGCTCAAGGTCACATAGCTAAGCAATTTAGTTCTGAGGTCAGATTTGAACTCATGTCCTCCTAACTTCAGGACTGGTGCTTTATCCACTGTACCACCTAGCTGCCCCCATTCCATGTAATTTGGAAATAATGATTATCTGATAAGGCACCACCTATTAAAAAGCATACACCCCTTTCTTCAATAAATTGCATTACCTTCCTATTACCCCCAGGCTTAAGTAGAGCAACTTAACTCCTTTCTACCTTTACAACTTTCATATACATTATTCCTTTAATACCCTCCCTTCTCTCTCTCTCTCTCTCTCTCTCTCTCTCTCTCTCTCTCTCCCCCCCTCCCCCTCCCCCTTCCTCTCCCTCTCCTCCCTTTTCTTCTCTCTCCCTCCCTCTCTCTCTTTCTATCCCTCTCTTTCTTTTGCCCCCTCTTCTTTCTATTTATCATCCACCCATCTGTCCATCCATCCATCTATCCATCTATCTATCTCTATTTACTTCTACTCTCTTACCCCACCTTCTTCAAGCCCTAGCTAGTCACATCTTCTACAGGAAGACTTTATCAATTAATGATAGTGATTTCCCTCCAAGAATATATCAAATTCGTCCTCCATTTATGTAGTTTGCAACTAGTTCTTTCTATGTTGTCACCCCCCCCCCCCCAAGTAGATTGTAAACTCCTTGAGAATAGGGACTGCTTTTTGCCTTTCTTTGTATCTCTCCCCCAACCCCCCAGTGCTTAACAGTGCCTGATACATAGATTCTTAATAAATCCTTGTTGACATAACTTGAATCCTGAAGAAAGTGTAGGTCAAACATCAAATCATAGAAACAATGTGAATTTCATTAAATTAAATGATGACAATATACCCAAGTTTTGGGGATGCAAGCAAAGAGTGCATTGAGGAAAATTGATCTTTTCTACAAAAAAAAAAAGATGTCAGTTAATTGCTCATGCAAAATTTTCCCCACAGAACTAATAAAATATTCAAATTATTGGCTAATTGGATAAAAAAATAGGAAAACTGAATTCTGATATAAAAAATAAGATGTATTCATAATAAATAACAGAAGAAAAATTCCAAGTTATTTTGTCAAATTGCTGAGAAAACTGGAAAATTTAGCAAAAATTGGGAATAGATTGACATCTTGGTTGAATCTGCCAAGAAAAACTCTAATCAAATATATGAGTTAGACATAAAATATGACAGAAACATATTAGAGGAGCAAGAAAGAAATTTCTCATTAGAGAAGGAGGTCATGACTTAAGCATGTGTTAGGATCGTGAATGATAAAATTGACAATTGTGATTCTATAAAATGGTTTTGAATAATTAAATCTATTACCTTTAAAATTATAATGAAAACATAACTGAAGAAAATCTTTGTTGAAGTTTTCTTTGATTAAGGTCTTATTTATAATATGTATGAGGAACTGTTTCAAATTTATAAGAATAAGAACTATTTCCCAATAATCTAAGGATATGAATAGCAGCTTTCAAAGGAAGAAATCTGAGCCATCAATTCTCATAAAAGTCCTCCAAATCACTTAAAATTATAGAAGTGGTCCTTTAAGCTATTCTTAGATTGCAGCTTGTACTCATCTGATTGGCAAAGTATCAAAGAGGAAAATGACAAATATTGAAAGTGTACATGTAGGAAAGCAATCTGTTGGTGGAGTTCCTGATTGTTCCAGCCATTTTTGAAAACAGCTTAGAATTATGCCTCAACAGTATCATATTGTACATACTCTTTTACTTAGACACTATTACTGGACCTATAACCTAATGAGATTAAAAAATTGTTTTAAAAATTATTTAAGGCAATGGGGTTAAGTGACTTGCCCAAGGTCACACATCTAGGCAATTATTAAGTAGCTGAGTCTGCATTTGAACTCAGGTCTTCCTGAATCCAAGTCCACTGCACCACCTAGCTATCCCTAGAGATTTGTTTTTTAGGTTTTTGCAAGGCAAATGGGGTTAAGTGGCTTGCCCAAGGCCACACAGCTAGGTAATTATTAAGTGTCTGAGGCCAGATTTGAACTCAGGTGCTCATGACTCCAGGGCCGGTGCTCTATCCACTGTGCCACCTAGCCGCCCTGAGATTTTTTAAAAAGAAGAAAAAGATCTACATATATGAAAACATTTATGGCATATCTTTTCACAGTAGCTGAAGACTGAAAACTAAGATAGATGATAACTATTAATTGTTGAATGGCTAAACAAATTACGACATGAATGTAATAGAATATTCTTGTGCCATGATAAAATGGTTAATTTCAGAGAAAATTGTGAAGATTTCTGTCAACTAATGCAGAGCTGAGTGAACAGGATTAGAATAATATGGAGAAAAATAACTATGAAATACTTTAGAACTCTTATCACTGCAATGACAGACCATTAATCTAGAATGCTAAGGTGAAATATGCTATCTATTTCTTATGAGAGAGTTGGGATACTTAAAGTTCCAAAGTTCAAAAGGAGACATACATTTTTGGACATGAACAATGTGAGAATGTGTTGTCTTTGATCATGCATATTTGTTTTATGAATATTTTATTTCATTTTTATTGCTTAAGAGAGGCTCAGAAAATGATAAAGAAAGGTTTCTTCTATCAAACTTCTGTTTTGACACAAATTTTGCCTTCAACCCTAAACCAGAGAGGAAACTGAAAAATAAAACTATGGACCCATATTTCTAGTGAATATTAGTAGAATATTTAATCAATAGTGATAGAAGGGATTATAGCAACAAAGATTATACAATGTGATCAGGATTAATTTGTTTTTGTTTTTAAATTGCTTTTTTTTTCTAATTAGTTTGATTTTAGGCAGCAATACATAGTTGTTTCAATTAGTGGGCCATAGTAATGAAAAAATTTCATGACTATCAATAAATGTATGACTGATAAAATAACACTAGTTTATATTAAAGCATTAATTGTATAGGAATAAAGAGACTTTTATAAGTTACTCTGATAATTAGTGTCTATCTAAAACTCATACCCTTCCCCTCCCAGTTTGCTCCACCCTTCCCCCAAGCCCAAGTCCCTTTCCTCAGCCTCTGCCCCCCTAGCACAGCCCATGCTTCCCAATCCCCAGCCACAGTCTATGCCTCCTGGACCTAACCCCTGCCCTCCAGCAGGTGCCTTCCAGGACCAACACACCTGGGTCTTAGCCACAGTCCTTGCCCTCTTATACCTGCTCTCAGGCCAGCACATATCTCCCATTCTAGTCCCTATCCCTTGTCTGTCAGCCCTGGTCCTCACCTTCTAGATCCAGTCCCTGCTATTCCCTGCCATGCCCAGCTTCCCTGCCCAGCCAGTTCAGTCCATACACCCTAATACCTACTCCTAATCCTAGTCTCTGACCCCCAGTCTTAGTCTTTGCCCCCTGCCTCCAACCCCAGGTCTTGCCCCACCAAGAGCTGGTTGTGATTTATAATGGAATAATGCTGGAGACCTTTCTAGTATGATCAATGGTAAAGCAAGGCCATCATTAGCACTATTATTTAAAAAGATTCTAGAAATACTAGTAACAGCAATAACAAAAGAAAAGAAATTGAGGAAACAAGTATAGAGAAATAAAATTACTAAGGACTGAAGAGTGATAGTTTGGTTGTAGAACCATAGAGATTAAAATTAAAAATTATAATTTTAGTTAGAATTAATAAACCCTCATAAAACCTCAACTGTTTACCATTTTACCAGCAAGGTGCAGCCAGAAACAAGAGAAATGAAACTCCACTAAACTTAAAGGAGTAGAGAAGATGTTTTTCACTACAATAAATAGGGAGATAGTTCTTGATCAAATAATTAGTAGAGGGGGTCATAGTTGTTAAAGTGAACAATTTTTATTATATAAAATTGAAAACTTTTTCATAGCCAAAATCAAAGGTTAAAATTAGAAAAGAAGTCGTTAACTTGATAAACAAATCTTGGTAACCAATTTTTATATTAAAATGTTTCATAACCAAGATATAAAGGAAATTAATATAATGAGAAGCTCAGAACATTTCTTACAGTGACTACAGCTTTGTATAAAAATGTCAAAAAAATTAATGATGATGAATATAATGATTTGACTAATGATGAGTAGTTTTCCACTTATTACTAAAGAGGTGAAGTATTAGAGGGGCAGAATGAGACCCAGTTTTAGACATTATAAGTTTGTGGTTTTGTTTTACTTGATAATAACTTTTTGTTACAAGGGATAGTTATACATATGGGACCTATACATAGGAGCAAAAGGGTTATGATAATCATAATTGTAATGCCTTATAAAAAGAAAAGCAGGAAAAGAATGTCACTTAAACACTTTTAAAACACATAGTGATGAAGTCAGAATGGAACATGGATATAAACCAGGGTATTTTAGGTACTAATTTAAAATTTTCATATATATTCAACCAGCTTATACAATTATGATAGCTCTTTTTCATTTCCAATTTTTCTTTTCTTTACATATGGAAATACTTATATATTTGTACTCCATACTACATTTTTAGAAGCAAAGAAGGGAAGGAGAAAGGAAAATGACCATATGGGAATTTGGGAAATTAATCTTTAGAAAATGAGATAAAATTGATTATAAAATAATTTATTTTATCATATTTCTTATATATTTATAATATATTTCTCTCATCAGAAGGACATGTTCATCAGAGGAAGTCTGGTAGAGTGGAAAGAGTAGTAGTGTCTCTGGATTCAGTCGTCTTCTGACATTATATCATGACCTTGGGCAAGTCATTTCTTGAGTAGTTGGAATAGATGGTCTTTGGAATTTCTTTATAATTGTAGCATTGTGATCTTAGGATCTTTTAAAACGACAGAGCACTGTTACTATTTTAGTTACTGAATGAAGGTGAACAAAAAATTGCTTGGTTTTATAGCTTGATATTTTGGAGAAGATAATGACTGTGCTCTTAGCTGTTAATTTTTCTGATTTCTGGTAGTCTGACAACTTCAGTGAGATAGTGATCAATAATTAGGTTTATAAGGAATTGAATATAATTATTTTTGAAAGATTTTAGTATTCTTTGATCATCTTTGAAAAAATTCTGTGTAACTTCACTTAAATATATCATAAAAAATTCAGACGTATCTATATTCTTTCATTCTTAGTCATTATAGAGATAGCAACTGATTTCTTAAAACTGCTTCTTTTGTTTTTATGATACATTGTTGTTCATTAGGTAAATGTTCTTCCAAGCCAGAAATACCACTTTGAATTATATTCAATCATTTTTTTAAAAATTCAGTTTTATTTAAAGTTTTAATTTTCTTCTACTCCTCCCCCCATCAATTGAGAAGACAAAATCTATTTCATATTTGTATAGTTATGGAAAATAAAATTTTACATTGACCATATTTTCCTTGTCTCTTCCACCAATAAAAAGAAAAAAAGGAATTGGAGAAAATATACTTTGCTATGAATCTGTCACTTCTCTATTTGAACATAGATGGTGTGTTTCATCATGAATCATTTAGAATTGTGGTTAATTATTAGGTTGATCAGTTCTTGAATTTTTCAATATATACCCTGTTCTGCATTGGTTCATAACAAGCCTTCCTAGGTTTTTCTGAAACCATAATTTCTGACAGCACAATAGAATACAATGGAATACTAACACCTTCACTTACCATTGTTTATTCCCCTATTCTTTATCTGATGGACATCCCCTTAATTTCAAATTCCCTACCACCACAAAATGAATTGTTTTAAATGTTTTTTGCACGTGTGAGTCTTTTTTCATCTTTCCTTCTGTCTTTTTGAACCATAGCCCCAGAAGCATAATCTCAGTACTTTCCAGAATAATTGGACTCATTCACATCTCCACCAACAGTACCTATTTTCCCACATCCCCTCTAGCACTTGTCATTTCCCTTTTTTGTCATCTTATTCAATCTGACTCAGAATTGTTTAATTTTTAATTCTCTGATTATAGTACTTTAGAGCATTTTTTCATATAATTCTTATTGTTTTAATTTCTTCCTCTGAAAACTGCTTAATTACATACTTTAAATGTTTATCAATTGGGAAATTATTCTCATTATTGCTATTCTTACTCTTATAAATTTGACCCTATTCATTATTGTGGTTTAGAAATGAGTCTTTTATCAGAGAAACTGTAACAATTTTTTCCAATTTTCCTGCTTTCTTCTGATGTTAGCTATATTAGTTTTGTTTATGCAAAACCTTTCTCCCCCTTACAGCTTTAAAGAAATAGTTTACAATAATAGGCCATATGAGTACCACCTATTTATTTAAATGTCTTTTGGGAATGTGTTAGAGTTTAGAATCTTTTTTCCTCTCTTTCCTATATTTTTTCCCCCAGGTGCTATGACCAAGCCTGCTCTTTGTTTTCTGATTAAGTAAATGAATTTATTATATATATTTTTTTATCTAGGTGAGCCATTGTACATTTAGTAGCCTAATGTAGAGTACCTTTTCTTTTTCTTTTGAACTATAATTGTTAATTTATACTTTAAGCCCCTGTGAAACAGCAAAATTATATTTGTTTGAAAATTCTCCATTGTGTGTTGTTCTTCAGACAGTGATACTACTTGAAATACTGTCATATTTAGAATATTGGTATTTTGATTAATGTTTTTGAAAATTGGTATTCACATCTTATGGGGTTTTTTTTTTTGATGGTTGGGAAGTATATTTGATCAGATTAAGATGATAGTAACAGGGGCAGCTAGGTGGCGCAGTGGATAGAGCACTGGCCCTGGAGTCAGGAGTACCTGAGTTCAAATCCGGCCTCAGACACTTAATAATTACCTAGCTGTGTGGCCTTGGGCAAGCCACTTAACCCCATTGCCTTGCAAAAACTAACAACAAAAAAAGATGATAGTAACAAAGTCTTAGAATTTGAAAGATTGTGTAACTGGAAAAAAATACCTTTTAATAGTTAACCTTTTACTTTTGCTACCACATCTGTCCTGAAAATAAAAATTATCATCTTTTTTTTCCTACAGCTTTGAAGAAAATAGCTTAGAATAATAAACTACACAGACTCCATCTCTATTTTGATGTCTTAATAGGAATTTGATTTTATCAAAAATGTGACTGAATGCTTCAGTATACACACACACACACACACACACACACACACACACACAGTAGATTTTATCTGTGGATGACTGTTGCTCCTAAAACCAAATTTTAAAGAGAATAGTTGGATATGTGGGATATTTTAAAGAAATAATATTTTTGGTAAAATCTTACTGAAGTTATTTATAAAATAAACTGTTAAGCCATTAGTGTTTTGTTTCTACACTCGTGATTTTGGTATTATAGACTTTTTTAGATCAATTCTATACTCAAGGAGTTTTTTGGTTTTTGTTTTTTTTTTTACATAGGCAGAAAACCTTTACTGATTTTTGTTTGTTTGGCTTTGGCAGTTATGAAAAGTTCTGAAGAGAAACTTCATCAAGAAGTTTATACCTTTGTGGGACATAGCTCTCTTTTAATGTGTTTATAACTAAATAGTCCTAGTTTTCCACAATACTCTATGTTTTGAGCAAAAACTTTTTTGAGAGTATTTTGAGAATATTTGGGTTCAATTTATGGTTCCTAAAGTTGCAGGTTTTGTAGGGGGTGCCCTCCAAATGTTTTTTGTAGAGTCATGTTCCCTTTATTTCTGGTTCTACTGGTTATTTCTCTAAATTCTCAAACTCTTTTTTTTTTTCCTTTAGATTTTTGCAAGGCAATGGAGTTAAGTGGCTTGCCCAAGGCCACACAGCTAGGTAATTATTAAGTGTCTGAGGCCGGATTTGAACTCAGGTACTCCTGACTCCAGGGCCAGTGCTCTATCCACTGCGCCACATAGCTACCCCTAAATTCTCAAATTCTTAATAACAATTATGGAAATGTTTAAAAGATGTAATCTCCTTTGTGTCCAAATCTACTTCTATAAATTCAGTATCACTTTAGTGAAGACAAATATACACTACTCAGTCATTTATTGATAAACCATTTCATTTATTCTTTTATGATATATTAACTGACTTAAAGTAATATATAGTGAAAATTATGTGATATCTGTTTGGTAAAATTTGGTATAGTACTAAATGTGTGTACTAAGGCTTTGAAGATAATAATAGTCAATTTTACATGAAATGAAGACTGATCAGATTTCTGAGGTTATGGATTCATAGTAAATCTATCTAATTCTTAACATTGAGGATCTATGGCAGGAGACCCCACCACTATTCTCCCTGGTTCTTTGGAAACCTTCCACTACCCAGAATATGCTTCCCCTTGCTGAGGCCCCCTGAAGAAGCCTTGAGGTGAAGTTAGAGACCCAAGAGCATTCTAATTTTCCTGTCATCCCCCAGCTTCAATGGAACTGTTACCGTTTATTTCTTTTCCTATGACTTTAAAAGGTCTAACACCAATTATAATTGGTTATTATACCAATTCATTTGTCATATTATATCTAAGAATAAATCATTCCCCTCTCCTTAAACCTCAGCTCTCATTCTTATATCTCTAACCTTCTAGATCTGCCTCTCCCATAATCCATTCCCAATTCTGTCTGCCCCTTACATTGTGCCCTCTGGAATTCCCATTGCATAACTAAAACACTTCACTTTATTTTAAACTTCTTTATGTGTTTTTTTCATTATCTGGCATGCACAGAGACCTTGCTTTTTATAGCTAATACTATACCCTCCCCACTGCGACTTTTAATATTTCTATTGTCAACCCTCAACAACATGTCCACCTTATCATGATTTATCATTAGATTATTATCATGTTGCCTATTATCTAGGACCCTAGACTTTCTCTTCTGACCTATACTACAAGAGGACTAAAGTCTACTTGTTGATATTCCTTCAAATACTTTAACTTCTAGGTCCTGAATCTCTTCAAACTTCATGATCTACCCCTTACTTTTCACCTCTCAAGTCATACATCTTATCATCACTCAACAAATTTCCCAATTCTTTGATCAAAAAATTTGACGACCTCTACATCTCTGCTTACATTTTAACCCTCTTAGACCTATTCTTAGTTCTTATCTTGACTGTCTTTCTATCCATTTTCAGTATTTTGCAGGCTGTTAGGCAGGACTGACCACTCCTTTTTCCTTTCAAATCTTCATCTTATAATTAACCTGATACATCCTACACTGTATTCTTTTCTTGAATCCCTTGCCCCCTTGTCCTGTTGTTGCATGTATTTTGCCAAATCACAATCCTGGATTATTCCCATTCTCTTGTTTTCACCACTCACTGATGGGTGGTGGTAGAAGAAATATTGCCTACATCCACTACAAATCCAGCCTCAACTAGGCTGTCCATTGAGCAAGGCAAGTCATTTACTCCTCATTACTTATTTTTCCCAACTCCCAGAGAGCCAGTTCTAAAACTTCTATTCTTTCCTAAAATCATCTCTACTTTTCCCTCCCCCACCTTCTGAGGAACTTTCCTTTTAGTTTACTGCTTTCATTGTGAGTTCTGTCCTTTTCACCTTCTTTTTCTCTCAAAGCCCTGTGAAATTAGTTTCTACTCCTTCCTTCTCCATTCCAGTATATGATAATGAGGTGATTCTTCTTCTTGTCAATCAGTCTCCTATGTCAGTCAGTAAATATTGTTTCCATTGTATTATGTTTTTCTATTGACCCCAAATTTCAACTTTGGTGTCCTCAATATTGAATCAATTGCCAAGTTGTATTATTTCTATCTCTACAACATCACTTGTATATTTCCCTTTTTCTCTAACCATGCAATCACTACTCTAGTGGAGACCCTCAACCTATATCCTGAACCAGTTTTGTAACCTCCTATTTGATCTCCCTATTTCAGGCAACTCTCCCCTTGTATTCCTTGTCACACCCAGCCAGCAAAGTAATATTTATAAAGTGAATTTCTGACTTTGTTACTTCTTACACAGTAATTTTCAGTGACTTCTTACTGCCTTTAGAATCAACTTGAAACTCTAATATTTAAATCATTCCAAAATCTGCCCTCTCCTTACCTTTCCAGTCTTCTCACATATTATTTTCCCTCCACACACTTTCTGATCCAACTATAATGGCCAATTTTCTGACCCTCATGCAGAATTTCATCTACTTTCTCTTTGCTTTGCCTTGTTCACCCCATTCTTAGAATATCCTCCATCCTTTCTTCTGCTTCTGAGAATCCTTAGCTTACTTAAAAACTCACCTCAACAATTACTTTCAGTAAGTGGCCTTTCCTTGCCCCCCAAGCTTCTAAATGTCTTCTTTTAACAAGATTTCCTTTTGTATCTATTCAATAATAATAATAATACTCATTTTAATAATGATGATAATAGCAACAGAAATAACAACTTTTATAAAGCATTTAAAAGTTTCTGAAGTACTTTATAAATATATGTAAGATATTTTCCTTCATTTTCATAATCTTGTGTAATTATTTCATATTTATATATATGCATATATGTTGGAATATAAACTCCTAGAGGACTCAGATTATTTTCAATTTTATCTTTGTATCCTCAAAGATACTTATAGAATGTGTAGCACATAGTAAGCAATGATGTTTATTGATTGATTTCTTCCATATTTTTTCTATAGGACTCTCAATGATATGCAAAAATTCTTTTTTTCTTTTTTATTTCATTTTCTGTTTTCAAATTTATTTATTTAATATTTTATTTTCCTCTGGTTCCATGAAAAATATTTTTTAACATTTGTTTTTAGAACTTTTGAGTTCCAAATATTTTCTCTCCCTCCCATTCCACCTCTCCCCCTCAATTGAAAAAGCAAGTAATTTGATATAAGTTATAAATGTGTAGTCATGCAGAGCATTTCCATAATTGTCATGTTTTGAAAGAAAATACAGACCCCCTCCATCAAAAAATGAAACCTTAAGAAAATAAAATAAAACCAAATGCATGCTTCAGTTGTATTCAGGCACCATCAGTTCTTTCTCTTTATCATAAACCCTTCAGAGTTGTCTTGAGTCACAGAATTGCTGAGAAAAACAGTCATTTAATGATTTTCTAAATCAATGGCAGTCCACAGGAATCCATTTCTATTTGAGTTTGATATCACCAACCTAGAATATACAACTAGCATATGAAGTGAAACAAGGTCTTTCTGACTCCAAGACTATTCACTATGTCTTGCTGCCCCCATAGGTGAGTCAGGAAATATGCAAAATGCCTGAAAATGGTAGACTTAATTAAGATTGTAAAGGTCTTTAAATTCCAATAGTGGGGGTGACTAGGTTGCGCAGTGGATAGAGTACCGACCCTGGTCAGACACTTAATAATTACCTAGCTATGTGGCCTTGGGCAAGCCACTTAACCCCATTTGCCTTGAAAAAATCCTAAAAAAAAATTCAGTAGTGACAATGTGATATAGTGGAAAGAGTGCTGAATTTGTAAGGGTTTAGGATTCAAATCTTTTCATTGTTAATTCTTATATAATTAACTGTAGGGTGTGATCATATCATTTACTCTCTATGATCTTCAGTTTCTTCACTTGAAAAGTAGGGATAATGACATCTGTTTACCAACATTGTAAAGATGAAGTTTGTAAACTAATAAACCCTAAATGAATGGATTATTTCAATTATAATATTGGTTTTCTTTTCATGCTATGTTCCATATTATATTTCATAGTAACATTCTTCACTGTTAAGAATTTTCGAATATTCAATTATTTTTCAATTCTCTCTGATATTTCATCTATTTTTTCATTTTTAAAATTTTGTTTCATTGTTTCTTGATTTTTTTACAAAATTATTAGCTTCCATTTGGGATCATCTTTAGTCAATTGATACTCCAATTTAACAATTGATACCAGTGCTGGTGGGATTTATGATCATTGGTTTGATGTCAGTTTTGTTTGTTGGACCTCTAATCTTAGATTTATTGTCAGTCAAATAGGAACCCTCACTCTGAGAAGAGCTTATACCCTTTGTTTACCAGAGCTTATATCTTTCACAGGTGCTCTTTCTGCTTCTTCATCCTAAATGAAACTTAGCTTTCCTATGAAGAAACCACAACTCCTTTACATTATCTTCCCTTTCCAGGGAAGAGCTTATATCTTTCATTTACCAGAGTTGAGCTTGTTATGCCCTTTAGTTACCAGAGCAGACCCAGTGAAGTACAGACTTAGTAAAAAACAACCATCTAGTTTGAGGTTAGAAGAGGGAATGAAGAACAGCTGATTCACTCCTTATTCAAACTGAGATAGATATAATTTTTACCTTGTTAGTTTCCTGTTGTGGCACTGGTAAGGGGGACTTCAGGCTCACTATCCCCTATCTATTTACTTGTAAAAATGGTTACTTAATGTTTGGTGTTAACAAAAGACAATCAGGAAGAACAAAAGCTATAGAGTATCTAGAGAATTAATGAAAAAAATGCTAAGGAATATGGCCTAGACATACCTAATGTAAACTTATATTATAAAGCAGCAGTTATTAAAACTATAGGTACTGGTTATGAAATAGAGAGGTGGATCGGTGGAATAGGTTAGATTTATAAGATACAGTGATAACTATAATAATCTACTACTGATAAGTCCAAAGACTCCAACTTTTGGAATAAGAACTCACTATTTGATAAAACCTGGTGGGAAAACTGGAAAATAGTATGACAGAAATTAGGAATAGACTCAAATCTCACATCCTATACCAGAATAAGGTTGAAATGAGTACATTAGAGATGATACCGTAAGCCAGTTAGAAGAGCATGGAATCATTTACCTGTCAGATTTATGGAGAGAAGGATTTATGACCAAACAAAGGATAGAGAATATTATGAAATGCAATATAGATAATTTGTTTACGTTAAATTGAGAAGTTTTTGCACAAACAACCAAGATGAGAAGGAAAGCAGAAATCTAGGAGAAAATTTTTACAACCAGTGTTTCTGATAATATATAGACAGAGGGTGCAGGGTACAGGTGTAAGTTGAATATGATGGGATGATATCTAAAAAAAAAATAAAATTGAGGTGTATGAGAGGAATGTATTGGAAGAAAGGGAAAGGGAGGGTAGGATGGAGTAAATCATCTCATATAAATGATGGAGTAGAGGAGGAGAAATGAGACGGAGGGAGTGAACCTTATTGTCATCAGAATTGACTCTATGAGGGAATGACATTCACATTCAGTTGGTTATGAAATCTATTTTACCCTTCAGTAAACTAAGGTGGAAGGGTAATAGAAAGGTGGGGTGATGGAAATGAGGGTGAGAGAGGCTGGTCTGAAGGAAAGCATTTTTGGAGAGGTACAGGGTGAAAAGAAAGAGAATGGAAAAAATGATATTGTGTGGAATAAGTAACAGTCAAAATATGACTGAAAAAATTTTGAAGGAAGTTTCTCTGATAAAGACCTCATTTCTAAAACATGTAGAATTGAGTCAAATTTATAAAAATAGCCATTTCCCAATTGATAAATGATCGAAAGATACGATCAACTTTAGTTGAGGTTATAGCAATGCTGTCTATGGTCATATTTAAAAAAATATTCTAGCTCACCAAAGGTTGGAGAAATGTAAATTAAAACAATTCTGAGTATACCATTTAGATTGGCTAATAAATAGGACAGAAAAGGAAAATAACAAATATTGGAGGGGATGGTAGGAAAATGAGACATTAATTTACTATTGGTTGAGAAGTGAACTGATTCAACTATTCTGTAAAGCATTTGAAACTATGTCCAAATCATGCCTATCCTTTGACCTAGTAATGCTATTACTAGGTTGTTATTCCAAAAGAGGTGAAAAAAGAAAAGGAAAAGGACCTATATGTACAAGGAAATCTATAGCAGTCTTTTCTGGTGGCAAAAAATTGAAAATTGAGGGGATACTCATAAGTTGGGGAATAGGTGAACAAATTGTAGTATTTGATTATGATAGAATTCTGTTGTGCTATAAGAAATGATGAACAGAATGTTCTCAGAAAAACCAGGAAAGACTTACATGAACTGATGCAGAGTAAACAAAGTAAGTGCAATATTGTAGGATGATATCTATGAATGAAAATCACAAAATAACATAATATTTATTTTATTGCATTTTGATTTATTAAAAATATCACTTCTATTTTCATCAGGTTCTAACTGCATTTGGGAGTTTTGCAAGTTTGACATCTCTGTTTTAGATAATTCGTGCTTTTGCTCATTCAGTTCAGTTAAGTCCAATTTTTTATGTTACCATTTGGGTTTTCTTGGCAAACATACTGGAGTGTTTTGTCATTTTATTGATGAGGAGCTGAGGCAAATAGGGTTAAGTGACTTGGTCACACAGCAGAAAAGAATCTGAGGCCAGATTTGAACTAGTGAAATTCCCTAAGACTATAAATTGCAGAGAAGATGATGACTTGAGTCTAGTTTCCTATACAAATGTAACTGTTTAGTTTCTGCCTTTAGTTATTCCTCTATATCTTAAATTTATCATCTTGTATCTTTGATACCTTTCCAAAGTCCAAGAAAATGCTTTCCTGTATTTATTCTTTTCTTCCTCTCTTTTCTCTCAGTTCTTAGTGCTTTTCAATCTGACTTCTGACCTCTTCATTCAACTTTTAAATCATCCTCCAGTTAAGTTTTACCACATTAACTAGTTAATAAGTCATTTTATTGTCAAATTCTGTGATCTTTGATTTTGTCCTTGTTGATCTGTCATCTATAGTATGATGATCTCTTTTCTATTCTGAATATTATATATTTTCTCTTTTTCTTGACTTATCTTTTAGTTATGTTCTTGTTTGACTGCTTGCCCTTTCTCACTCTCTTTTACTTGATATCTATGTTCTGCCTTTAAGTGTATTACCCCTAGGCTCACTTTTCTTCTTCTATACCCTTAGTGACTTCTTCACATTTCATTTATTCAGTTATAATCTCTGTACAGATAACTCCTTTTAGATCTGACCCCAAACTCTTCACCAATCTCTTAGCACCACAGCTTCAACTGCCTTTTGAACATTACTAACTGAATGCCCCATAAGGCACCACAAATTCAGCATATAGAAGTCATAATATGTTCTCCAAAAACTCAAAACCCTTCCCAAACTTCCTGTTTATGTAGGAGGAATCACTCAATTACAACCTCAGTTATTTATGACTCCTTAATTTCCCTCTGTCCCAGCTCTCATTGAGTTGACAAGTTTTAAGGATTCTGTCTCCATAACCTCCTTCTCCCTACTCATCCTATAGCTTGGACTCTCCTCATTTTTTTCTTTTCTTTTTTTCTTTTTTGCAAGGCAATGGGGTTAAGTGGTTTGCCCAAGGACACACAGTTAGGTAATTATTAAGTGTCTGAGGCCAAATTTGAACTTAGGTACTCCTGACTCCAGGAACGGTGCTCTATCCACTGCACCACCTAACCGGCCCCCCTCCTCATTTCTTGCCTGAACTTTTTCAGTAATGTCCTAATTTGTCTCTCTGCCTCTAGGTTCTCTTATTTCAGTCTACACTCCCCCTTCCCCCCCAATCAATATTACTAAAACACAGTTCTGGCCCTGTGGCTCTCCTCCTCTAAAAGCTCTTGTACTTTCCTATGACCTAAGTTAAAGTATAATTCCTTTTCTTTAGCATTTAATTTTCTTCTTAGTTTGTTTCCAGCTAAGCTTTCAAGATTTATTATAATCTGACTATCTTTCACTTCCTCTATAATCTAGCCAAATTATTCTTCTTGCTATTACTATACATGACATTGCCTAAGAAGACTGTATCTTTGGATTGGACATTCCCCAATTTTGCAACGTGCCCCATCTCCACCTCCACATCCACCTCCATCCTCATCTCTTTGAATTCCTTGATTCCTTCAAATCTCAACTGAAATGCCACCTTCTTGTACCTCTTCTATAAATTACTTTCTTCTTTTTTTTGTAAGGCAGTGGAATTAAGTGACTTGCTTAAGGTCACACAGCTAGGAAATTATTAATGTCTGAGCTCTAATTTGAACTCAGGACCTCCTGACTCCAGGGCCAGTGCTCTATGCATTGTGTCACCTAGCTGCCCCCACAAATTACTTTTCTTTAAATTTTTTTTCTATATGTTTGCCTATGTGTTTTATCCTCTGCTAGACTATAAGGTCATTGAGAGTAGAAGCTTTCTTTTTTATTTTTTTATCCCCAACATCTTTTTGTCTGTCTACTCAGTGCCTAGGACAGTATCTGACATGTTGTCAGAATTTAATAAATAATTTTTGATTTATATCTCACCTTCACATACTCAGTGTTGCACTCAAACCTGCATACTTCCAGGATATTCTATCTCTATTCTTTATATCTTTTCACATACTTTTCTATATCTAAAGTGCAATACCTCCTTCCCAATGACTTTTTATTTAATTAGTATATATTTTACTTTTTCTTAATTTCTTTTAGGAGACTATTAGCTCTTTCAAGAAAACCAACCAACCAACCTCCCTCCCCTCCCCTCCCCTCCCCTCCCCTTCCCTCCCTTCCTCCTTCCCTCCCTCCCTCCCTCCCTCCCTCCTTTCCTTCCTTCCTTCCTTCCTTCCTTCCTTCCTTCCTTCCTTCCTTCCTTCCTTCCTCCCTCCCTCCCTCCCTCCCTCCTCCCACCTCCTTCCCTCCCTCTTCCCTTTCTCCTTCCTTCCTTCCTTCCTTCCTTCCTTCCTTCCTTCCTTCCTTCCTTCCTTCCATCCATCCATCCATCCCTCCATTCCTCCATCCCTCCCTCCCTCCCTCCCTCCCTCCCTCAATATCTAGCACAATCCATCACACATAATAGTTTATTTAAAAATACTTTTAACTGAATGAGGAAACAACTCTAAATAGAAATATTGGTCCTGAATGAGGAAGTGACAGTATATCACATAACAAACTTATTTCTCTGACTCCAGAGATATATGAGAAAGCATAGAACCATATACAAAAATTAGTTTCCCAAAATCATATAACCTGTGGTTTAAAGAGAAGCCTGAGGGCAAAGAGAAGGAAAGAGATTTTTAGACATAAATTGACTTTTAATACAGGAATATAATACCTTAATGATATAGCTCTTAATAAGTTTTTTGAAAAACTTAAATAGAGAAACAGACATATAAAAGTCTTTAATTCTGTTTTCATCTACATAAAAGACTGAATAAAAGGAATTAGAAGCAATTTAGAGGCTTTATTAGGAGTTGTTTCTAGTTTGAAAAGTGAGGTATGCTATAGGGAATGATTATGACATTGGAAACCCATAATTGAATCATATGTCTTTAAATAATATGTTAAGCTTTTGTAAAGTTTTCCGTGATTAACTTTAAAAAAGTATATATATCTGAATAAATTAGAAGACATTTAGGCATTTTTAGGTTTGTCCCACTTTAACAATGTGTTGGAATGGTTTTTAATATCTAAAAATGAATTGGCAAAGATAGTTGACAGTATCTTGGAAATACTCTGTCATTCTAGCATTTCCAATTGCTAGTTGTTTAACCCAAATTTAAGTCATTTCAACTCTGAACCTCATTTATTTCACTTGAAAAATGGATATCATATCTATTCTAGTTACTTCATAAAACTGTTAGGTTATGATAAAGATTTTTAAAAACTAACATCTAAAAAATTGGGAAAATGTGATGGTGTTAAACTTAACTTAGGTAGATCTTTATATTTTTGCAGTTTAATACGTTTTTAGAATGTGTGTATTTATACACATAGACACCTTACGTGATTATCAGCTGACTTGGACCTCATTACTATTTGGCACCTAGGTGGAACAGTGATTAGAGCCTGGAGTCAGGAAGACCTAAATTCAAACTCAGTCTATTACTAGCTATGTGTCCTGTTCGCCTCAGTTTCTTCAACTGTACAGTGGAAATAGTAACATCACCTGTCTTGAAGGGTTTTGTGAAGATCAAAAAAAGATCTATTTAGTGCTTGACTGAGTACGTGACATGTGGAGGAGCTATGTAAATTCTTATTCCCTCTTTCCCTACTCCATGTTTGATTATACCTACTGAAAAAATTTGGTTTTCATTTTCAAGCAAGGCATTGTTAATTATGTTTTCTTACAGTTTGGCTATTTTATATAAAAATATAATATAAAAAGAGTATACATTATACCCTTAGTATATTTGGGGGTATAAAAACTCTGGCATGTTTTTATATTATGAGTTACTCTGAACGAGTTGTAATGATATTAATAGTTTAAATACCTATAATGCTTTAACATTATAAAATAATCTCAGTATATTAAAATAACTCTGAAGTACATATAATGAGTATTATCTGAAGAGAATAATGAGGAAATGAGGAAATCAATGTTCTGGGTCAAAGAAAGTAAATGATAGAACACAAATGTAGACAGATCATCTGGTCTAGTGGTCATTCCAATATAACAACAATATTCTTAAGATTGAAGTTTGAGTGAATAGAGCACCGGCCTTGGAGTCAGAAATACCTGGGTTCAAATCCGACCTCAGACACTTGTTTTTTTTTTTTTTTTAGATTTTTCAAGGCAATGGAGTTAAGTGGTTTGCCCAAGGCCACACAGCTAGGTAATTATTAAGTGTCTGAGACTGGATTTGAACCCAGGTACTCCTGACTCCAAGGCCGGTGCTCTATTCACTGCGCCACCTAGCCGCCCCTCAGACACTTAATAATTACCTAGCCGTGTGGCCTTGGACAAGCCACTTAAACCAATTACCTTGAAAAATCTTAAAAAAAAAAGATTGAAGTTTCTACTTTTAAGCAGGTAGAAAAAATTTTGTATTTCCTTCAATTTAAATATCATAAATAATTTTAAGTATGTTTTACTCCACAAAATCTGATAAATATGAACCAGTTATCAAAATATTTGTATGTGACATGTTTTTTTGCCCCTGGGTCAAAAATAGTTTTCACTATCTCCACAACACAGTAATGAAGTTGTTTGTTAAAACATTGATATTTACTAGCAGTTTTTATAGAATCACTTAGATTGAAATGGGAAAATATTTTTGGTGACAATTAGTGTGATTTTAAAAATGAATTTTATAGTTTTAGTATTTTAATTAGAGGGCAGCTAAGTGATGCAGTAGAATGAGTGCTGGACCTGGAGTCAGGAAGACTCCTCTTTCTGAGTTCAAATCTGGCCTCAGACTCCTCCTAGCCATGTGACACTGGGAAAGTCACTTAACCCTATTTACCTCAGTTTCTTCATCTGTAAAATGATCTGGAAAAGGAAGTAACAAAAAACTCCAGTATATTTGCCAAAAAAATTACAGAAAAGGTCATGAGGAGACGGACAAGTCTGAAAAATGACTAAACAACAACAATTATTATAATTGGCAGGGTTTTAGTTTTCTTTGAAAAGAGTTTTCAATCACATATATGTTTCAGCTTGTTAAATTCATATTTTAAAGCTATTGTTGTTTCCCAATGCTTGAGGATATCCTGCCTGTGTAATTACAGGTTTATGTAGCAAATATGCAGACGTGATTATTAGCAATAGCATGAATAATTGTACCAGTTGGCTGATTTGTGGTTAGACTGTCTACATGCAAAATTTGGGGGATTGGGGAGCAATCCCAAACAACAAACAAATAGTACCACCAACAAAATTTAAAAAGACCTCACATCTGTAACTTCTGTAACATCTTTGATAAAAATTCAGAATGTTGCTTTTGAGTGAGTTTCTTTTTTCATTAATTAATCCTCCTTTTTCTCTTTTTTCATTCATTTTTGTTTTTTCAAACCTCTTTTTCACTGCACTATACCCCATTGAGTATACATGCTGTTTCCTCTCCTAGCCACCTCTGATGAGAGTGAAGATTCCCTCATTCTCCCTTGCTTCCCCCCCTTCCATATTATTGTAAATAGCTCATTGTAATAAAGAAAAATCTTATATGAAATATCTTGGCCTATCCCCCCCTCTCCTTTTTCTTTCTCCTATTACGTTTCATTTTTTTCTATTGATCCCATTTTTACACCACATTTTATCTTCAAATTCAGCTTTGTCCTGAGCTTCATCTATAAAAGCTCCATCTACCTGCTCTGTTTACTGAGAAGGTTCATATGAGTATTATCAGTGTCATTTTTCTATATGGGAATACATGCAGTTCATCATCATTAAGTCCCTCATAGTTTCCCTTTCTCCTCCAATCTCTATGCTTCTTCACCTGAATCCTGTATTTGAAGATCAAACCTTCTGGTCAACTCTGGCCATTCCAACAGGAACATTTGAAATTCCCCTGGTTCATTGAAAGTCCATCTTTTTTCCTGGAAGATGACATTCAGTTTTGCAGGGTAGTTGATTCTTGGCTGCATTCTAAGCTCTTTTGCCTTCCGGTATATTATATTCCAAGCCCTACAAGCTTTTCATGTAGTTGCTGCTAAGTCCTGTGAGATCCTGATTGCAGCTCCACGATGTTTGAATTGTGTTCTTCTGGCTGCTTGTAATATTTTCTCTTTCAATTGGGAGTTCCAGAACTTGGCTATAATATTCCTGGGGATTGTTATTTTTGGATCTCTTTCTTGGGGAGATCGGTGGATTCTCTCCATTTCTATTTTACCCTCTGCTTCTAGAATATCAGGGCAGTTTTCCTGTAGTAATTCTCTGAAAATGATGTTAAGGCTCTTTTCTTGATCATGACTTTCAGATATTCCAATAATTTTTAAATTATCTTTCCTAAATCTGTTTTCCATATTGGTTGTTTTTTCAATGAAATGTTTCACATTTTCTTCTGATTTTTCATTCTTTTGGTTTTGAAGTATTGAGTCCTGATTTCTCATAAAATCATCAATCTCCCTGAGTTCTATTCTTTGTCTGAAGGATTAGTTTTCCTCAGAGAGCTTTCTTATCTCTTTTTCCATCTGGCCAACTCTGCTTTTGAAAGCATTCTTCTCAATAACTTTTTGAACTGTTTTATCCATTTGACCTAAACTGTTTTTTAGCATGTTATTTTCTTCAGCATTTTTTTGGATCTCCTTGACTAAGTGCCTGACTTCATTTTCATGTTTTTCCTGCATCTCTCATTTCTTTTCCCAGTTTTTCTTCTAACTCCCTCATTTGATTTTTTTTTTTAGCTTTTATCAAGGCAAATGCGGTTAAGTGGCTTGCCCAAGGTCACACAGCTAGGTAATTATTAAGTGTCTGAGACTGGATTTGAACCCAGGTACTCCTGACTCCAAGGCCAGTGCTTTATTCACTATGCCTCCTAGCCGCCCCCTCCTCATTTGATTTTCAAAGTTTTTTGAGCTCTGTCATAGCTTGAGCCCAATTTCTATTTTTCTTGGAGTCTTTAGATGCAGGAGCTTGGACTTCCTCATCTTCAGATTGAGTGTTTTGATCCTTCTTGGGATCACAGGCAAAGTATTTCTCAATGGTGTTCCTCTTTTTTCTCTGCTTACTCATTTTCCCAGCCTGAACCTGGATTTGGGGTGCTTCCTGAGCTATTGGGACACCCCAAAAAGCATCTAAGTTTGTGAGGCTCTGTCCTCCCTGGTCTGTGAATGACCGTAAGTGCCCCCCTCTGCCATGGGGCTGAGGTGTGGGGGGGCTCTGCTGTTCTGTGGGGGGGCCTAGACTGCGATCAGGATCTGAATGTGGTCAGAACCCCAGAGTCCTGTTCCAGGGGCAGAGCTTAGCAGTCTCTCTCTGCTCCCTCTGTAGGCTCAGCACTCATACCCTGGGGGGCTCCTGCTTACCAGCTTCTGCTTCTTGTTCCTGGGTCTGGGCTGCCTTGACCAAGCTACTTGCTGTGTGCCCTGAGGCCTGGGCTTCATGTGCTCTCTCTGGCAGAGGTCCCCTGCTGTTTCCCCAAGTTGTGCTTAGTGCTTCCCGGGGTGTAGGTCATTAAACTCCCCCTCAGCCCTGGGGCTACCTCTGGGATGCTGAAGTTCTTTTGCTGTGGCAGGCCACCCCTCTGGCAAGTGGCCCCTCCAACCCTGGGGAGCAGAGCCTTTCTGCTCTTTTCCAGGTTACTTTGAGTTGGAGAATTGCCTCACTGGTTCCCTCTGTCTCTTGAAAATTTAGAGTCCTTAGCTTAGAAGTTTTATGAGAGAGTGCCTAAGAGACATCTTCTCTTGTTGCCATCTTGGCGGCTCCACCCCCCCCCCCCCCCAGAGGTCGGATTTGAACTAGGTACTTCTGACTGTAGGGCCGGTGCTTTATCTACTGCGCCACCTAGCCATCTCTAGTATATTTCTTATAGAATATATTCCATCATAATCACATGCCATAAAATTTTTCAGCCATTCCCTAGATTTCCAGTTCCCTTCCACCAAATAAAAGCTGCATAAAATCTTCGTGTGTGTGTGTTTGTGTGTGTGCACGTGTATGTGTGTGTGTGTGTGTGTGTGTATGTGTGTATGTATGTAGGTCCTTTTCCTTCCTATTTTTATCTGTTTTGGAACATAGACGTAGTGGCATTGCTGGGTCAAAGGATAGGCATGGCTTTATAGATCTAATTGCTGTACATAATTATTGAATCATTTCACAACTATTCAGACAGTACATTGATATTTCGTTTTCCCTATATCTCTTCCCAACATTTATCATTTTCTCCTTCTGTCCTTATTAGCCAATACAGCAGGTAAAAGGTTGTACCTCAGAATTGTTCTAATTTGCATTTCTCCAATCAGTAGTGAATAAAGACTTTTTTTAAATGTGGGCATAGTTCGCATTGATAACCTGATCTGAAAACTGTTCATACTTTTTGATCATTTATTAACTGGGAAATGATTTTTATTTTTTATAAATTTGAGAAGTGAAGTCTTTATCAGAGAAACTTGTTTCAACATATCTCCCCACATTTACCATTGTCAGCTGTATTTCCCTCCCTTTTATTCCCTGTACCACTATTTATTCCATTCTCCTTTCATGCTGCCTCTTCTCAAAAGTGTTTTTCATATGACTACCTCTTCCTGCAGTCTTCCCTCCCTTCAAGCACTGCCCCCCCCCCCATCTCCTTCATCTACTATTTTCCTCTGGGTAAGGTTGATTGTTTTACCCAGTTGGATATATTTTTTTTCCCTCTCTGAGCCAATTTTGATAAGAGTAAGGCTCACTTACCCCCCCCCCCCCATTTTCCCTTCTACCACTCCACTGCAAAAGCCCTTATCTCTTTTACGTGAAATAACTTAAGCCATTCTACCTCCCTTTTTCCCTTTCTCCCAATCCATTCTTCTCTTTGCCCTTAACTCCATCTTTTTTATATATTATTCCTTCATATTCAGTTCCCACCTGCCTTCTCTATATATGCTCCTTCTAACTGCCTCAGTGAAGGAGACAGTTCATAGGAGTTATTTGTATTGTCTTTCTATGCAGAAAGATAGGCAGTTCAACATCATTAAGTCACTTAGGATTTGCCTTTCCTGTTTACTTTTTATGTTTCACCTGAGTCTCGTATTTGAAGATCAAATTTTCTAATCAGGACTAGTCTTCTCATCAGGAACATGTGAAATTTCCCTCTTTTATTGAATATCCATCTTTTCTCCTGGGAGAATATCCTCAGTTTTGCTGGGTAGTTGATTTTTGGTTGTAATCCAAGTTCTTTTGCCATCCGGAATGTTCATGATCTCTTAATGCAGAAGCTACTAAATCTTGTGTTATCATAACTGGTCCAACAGTAGTTGTTTCCTTTTGACTGCTTGAAATATTCCCTCCTCGACCTGGAGCTGTGAAATTTGACTATAGTATTCCTGGCAGTTGCATTTTAGGATGTCTTTCAGGAAGTTAGTGGATTCTTTTAACTTCTGTTTTACTCTCTGCTTCTAGAATATGAGAACAGTTTTCCTTAATAATTTTTTGAAAAATGTCTAGGCTTTTATTTTGTTTTTTATTTTTATATAACTTAATTTAAAAAAATTTTATGAATATTTTATTTGGTTTCTAAATTTATACAATAGTAATTTCTACCAATCATTTTTTTTCACAAGGGTTTGAATTTTACAATTTCTCCCCTCCCTCCCCTGTTACCTCCAAGAAAAGTCATGTTGATATAGTCTTTACCTTAGTTTCCATGAAATGCACAGATCAAAATTGAATTTTTTGAGAGAAAAAGCATATCCTTATGGAAAAAAGAAAATATTAGAGATAGCATAATTATGTATTACATAAGACAACTTTTTTAAAAATTGAAGATAATAACTTTGATCTTCATTTAAACTCCATACTTCTCTGGCTACAGATGGTATTCTCTATCATAGATCCACTAAAATTGTCCCTGATCATTGCACTGATCAATCCATGAAGGTTGATCATCACCCCACATTTTTGTTAAGGTGTCCAAGTGTTCTTCTGGTTCTGCTCATCTCACTCAGCATCATTTTATGCAAGTTTTTCTAGGCTAATCTGAAATTCCATCCCTCCTGATTTCTAATATAACATTGGTGTTCCATCACATTATGTATACCATAATTTGTTCAGCCATTCCCCAATTGATACACAATCTATCAATGACCAGTTCTTTGCCACTACAAACAGAGCTGCTATGACTATTTTTGTACATGTGAGGTTTTTACCCTCTTCATGATCTCTTCAGGATATAGACCCAGTAGTGATATTTCTGGCTGAAAGGGTATGCACATTTTTATTGCCCTTTGGACATAATTCCAAATTGTTCTTCTGAATGGTTGGATGAGCTCACAGCTCCACCAGCAATGCATTAGTGTCCCTGATTTCCCACATTCCTGCCAACACTGATCATTATCCTTTCTGGTTATATTGGCCAATCTAAGAGATATGAAGTGGTAGCTCAGAGATTCTTTAATTTGCATTTCTCTAATAAGTAATGAGTTAGAGTAATTTTTCATATGATTATAGATAGCTTTGATTTCCTCATCTGGAAATTGCCTTCGCATATTCTTTGACCATTTGTCAATTGGGAAATGGGTTTTTCCTTTTATAAATTCGATTCAGGTGGCCAGGTGGCACAGTGGATAGAGTACCGGCCCTGGAGTCAGGAGTACCTGAGTTCAAATCCGGCCTCAGACACTTAATAATTACCTAGCCGTGTGGCCTTGGGCAAGCCACTTGACCCCATTGCCTTGCAAAGAAAAAAAATCTAAAAAAAAATAAATTTGATTCAGTTCTCAATATATTTTAGAAAATAAGTTCTTTCGTCTGCAAAGAGTGAGAGTTTTGTTTCTTCCTTCCCAGTTCTAATTCCTTCAATTTCTTTTTTTCCCCTCTTATTGCTGAAGCTAACATTTCTTTTCTTTTCTTTTTTTTAGATTTTTTTGCAAGGCAAATGGGGTTAAGTGGCCCAAGGCCACACGGCTAGGTAATTATTAACTGTCTGAGGCCGGAGCAGTACTCCTGACTCCAGGGTCAGTGTTCAATCCACTGGGGCCACCTAGCTGCCTCAGAAGCTAACATTTCTAATACAGTAAAATAGTGGAGGTGAGAAAGAGGCATCCTTGTTTCACCCCTGATCTTATTGGGAATACTTCTAGCTTATTATCCCCTTTTCATATAATACTTGTTGATGGTTTCAGATAGAATCTGCTTTTTCATTTTAAGAAATAATCCATTTATTCCTACACTCTCTAGTGTTTATAGTATGATTGGATGCTGAATTTTGTCAAAGGCTTTTTCAGCATCTATAGAAATAATCATGTTTTCTGTTAGGTTTGTTATTGATATAGTCAATTATGTTGACAGTTTTCCTAATATTGAACCAATCCTGCATTCCTGGAATAAATCCTGCTTGGTCATTGTATATTATCTCAATGATAACTTGCTATAATCGCTTTGCTAATATTTTATTTAAGATTTTTGCATCCATATTCATTAGGGAAATTGCTCAATAATTTTCTTCTCTGATTTGACTGTTCTTGGTTTAGATATCAGCACCATATTAGTATCATAGAAAGAATTAGTTTCATTTTCATGTACTTTTCCAAATAATTTATATAGAATTAGAAGCAATTGTTCCTTGAATGTTTGATAGATTTCACTTATGAATCTTTCTGGCGCAGGAAATTTTTTTTTAAGGGAGTTTATTGATGGTTTATTGAATTTCTTTTTCTGAGATAAGGTTATTCAGTTATTTAATTTCCTCTTCATTTAACTTGAGCAATTTATTTTTTGTAAATATTCATCCATTTCACTTAGATTGTGAAATTTGTTGGCATATAGTTTGGCAAGATAGTTCCAAATTATTACTTTTAATTTCTTTCTCAATGATGGTGAGTTCTCCATTTTCATTTTTGATACTACTAATTTGGTTTTCTTCTTTTTTTTAATCAAATTAACCAAATGTTTATCTTATTGGTTCTTTCTTGGTTTTTATTTAGTAGTTCAATAGTTTTCTTGCTTTCAAATGTATCTCTCTGCCTCATATGCATATTGTAGGAGTCTGGTTTTTATTACGCTGCTATCACTTATGTTTTATGGGAGAATTCATCTCATTCATATTCAAAGTTATAATTGCTAATTTGTTATTGCCCTCCATGCTACCTACCCTCCATTTGTATTTCCACCTTTTTTTAACCTTTACCCTTATTCCCCAGTATTTTGCTTTTGAGTACCACTTCCTTCAATGTGTTTGTCCCCTTCTATCGATCCCCCTCTCATTTCTTTCCCTTTTCCCTTTGCCCCTTCTTCTTTCCCTTTCTTCTGTCAGTTCCTCTTTTCCTCCCCTACCCCTTTCATCTCTTAATATTTGAATGATAAGATAAGTTTCTAAATTCAACTGAGTGTGTGTGTTAATCTCTCTTTGATCCAAATCTGATGAGAGGAAGATTCAGGTGGTTCTCCTCTCCTCCCTTCTTCCCCTCTATTGCAGTAGGTCCTTTGCATTTCTTCATGTGATGTAATTTACCCCAGTTATTTCCCCCTTACTCTGTCTCTCCTGTTTAAGTAGATATTATTTTTAAATCATTCCTTCAGAGTCATGTACAAGTCATGATTATCTATTACTTCTGGCTAAGTATATTTCCTCTAATAGAGTTACAATTCTCAAGAGTTATGAGATCTTCCTCTCAGGTGGGGATAAAGCCAGTTTCATCTTATTGGAAAACAGTTTTCAAATTTTCTGTTTAGCTCTGGTCTTTTAATCAGAAAAAAAGGGAAGTCTCCTATTTCATTAAATAGCCATCTTTTCCCCTGTAAGAGTAGGCTCAGTTTTGCAGGATAGTGAATTCTTGACAGCATTCCAAGATCCCTTGCTTTCTGGAATATCACATTTCCTGTCCTTTGATCCTTTGATGTTGATGCAGCCAGATCCTGTGTAATCCTTGCTGTGACTCCTCTGTATTTGAATCATTTCTTTCTGGCTGCTTGTAGAGTTGTCTTCATTATCTGAGAGGTTTGCAGTTTGGCCACAATATTCCTTGGTGCCTTATTTTGGTATCCCTTTCAGGAGCACATTGATGTATTTTTTCATTGACGATTTTGCCCTCTGCTTCCACGATATCAGGGTAGTACTCCACTATATCCTGAATTGTGGAGTCCAGGCTTTTTTTTTAAATCTAATTCAAGGTTTTCAGGAAGCCCTATGATTCTTAAATTATCTCTCCTGCATCTGTTTTCCAGGTCTATTGTTTTGCTGATGAAGTATTTTACATTTTCTTCTATTTTAATCATTTTTTAAAAATTTTGTATGATAGATTCTTGGTGTCTCATGAAATCATTAGTTTCTACTTATTCCAATCTTTTTTTTTTCAGAGAAGAGTTTTCTTCATTTACCTTTTGCACCTCCTTTTCCAATTGGTCATTTCTATTTTCCATCTGTCCAATTGTGTTTTTGAGAGAATTATTTTCTTTTTGCACTTCTCCACTTGTATTTTCAAAGGATTTGTTTTCTTGTTGTAAAATGTTAATTTACTCTTGCATAATATTAATTTTCTCTTGCTTTTCTTTTTACAATTTTTCCATTTGATTTTTAATCTTCTTTCCGATATCTTCTGTGAAGTCTTTTTGGACTGAAAAACAATTCATATTCTCCTCTGAAGTTCCAGTCCTCTCTGAGCTAGGATCCCTGTCTTCAAGGTAACATTCTATGGACTCTTCTTTGCACTTGCCTTTCTTCATTTTGGACCTTTTCCCTAGGGTCTTGTGTTCGGCTAGTGGCTGATTCATACACCTTCATTGTTAAGATCCCTAGAGGTCTTGTTCTTATTAAACTCCAGGTGGTTTCTCAGTGGAGTGTCCTCTACAGGATGCAAGGGTGGGGGTAGGGGGGACTCAGTTGGAAATATGGTGACCACTAAAAACATGGGAGCTTGTGGCCTAGGTCTTCCACATTACCCTAGCTGACTGGTCAGATGTCTCGCCTGCCTGCTGGAGCTTTCCCACCTGTCATGTACACAGCAAACGCTCCTTTGCTCTTCTCAGGTCTGTCCCCAGCCTCAACCCATAGCCCCTGAACTGGGCTCTGCTTTCTGCCCCCTACATACCCATGTTCCCCTGTTACAGACCTGCTGCAGGATGTTCTCCTCAGTTCTTCTTTGGGTTCTGTCGATCCAAAATCTGTTACTAGGCTTGATTCACATTAGTTCTGAGAAAAATTCAGGAGAGCTTTAAACAATGCCTGGCTTCTCTGCATTATTTTGACTGGTCATAGGCTCCTTTTTTAATCATGCCTTTCAGGTAGAACAATAATTTTTAAATTATCTTTCCTGAACTTATTTTTCAAGTCAGTTGTTTTTTCCAATGAGATATTACACATTTTCTCCTAATTTTTCGTTATTTTCGTTTTGTTTTAATGTTTCTTGATTTCTCACAGTCATCAGCTTCTCCTTGTTCTATATTTTAAGGAATTTTTTTCTTCAGTGAATTTTTGTAACTCCTTTTCCATTTGGCTAATTCTTTTTTTAAAAGGTATTCTTTCCCTCATTGGCTTTTTTGTACCTCTTTTTCCATTTGGCTCTCTGGTTTTTAATATGTTATTTTCTTCAGTATCTTTTTAGGTCTTTATTAAGCCTCTGATTAAGTTTTCATGATTGTCCTGCATCACTCTCATTTCTCTTCTCAGTTTTTTCTCTACCTCCTTTACTTGATTTTCAGAATCCTTTTTGAGCTCTTCCTTCATCTGACACCAATTCATGTTTTGTTTGGAGGCTTTGGATATAAATTTTTTTTTTCTGATTGCACATTTTGATCTTACTTATCCCCAGAGTAACATGTCTGTGATCAGATTTTTTTCCTTCTGTTGTTTGTTCATTTCCCCAATCTCTGACTTGATTTTAATTTTTTGTTAAGGTGAAACTCTTCTTCCGTGATAGAGGGTGCCCTTTACCAAGTTTTGGGTTTTTTTCCCAGATATTTTTAGATATATTTCTAGGAATCTGCAAGTTTTCAGTTCTTCCAAGAACTTATGATTGGGTTGTTCTTTGGTCTATTGGTGACCACAGACATATTTTTCTGCCCTGGAATTGTGAGGAAGGGTCCTGCTCTGCTTCAGCAATAATTTCTGTTATGCTTCTGCTCCTTTTTCTGGGACAGGGACCCAAGACTGTGATCTAGATCTGAATATAGACAGCAACAGAGTCTACCTCTGTAATTTCCTTCTGTGGACTAATTCTAGAAGCAGCTGTGTCTGCTGATTCAGTGGTTCCTGAGGCCTGATCCTGGTCTGCTGGAGTCTGGCTGTGCTGCTGAGGCCTAGGCTGTCTCATCCCACTTTGATAGGCTTTTTCTGCTGACCTTCCAAATTGTCCTTGGCAATTTCTGAACTGAGGGTTCTGAAAAGCACCATTGCTGCCACTAACCCAGTTACAATCAGTTCCTGGATTACTGGGGCTGATTAGCTCTGGCATGGTTCTCACTGTTCTGTACTCTTCTAAATTGTCTTGGACTGGAAGATTGTTCCTCTCTGTTTTTTGAGTGTTCTGCCACTGTAGAACTTGTTTAGAGGTATTTAAAGGTATTTGGATAATTTTGGGTGAGAACTTGGGAGGGTCTCCACCCCAGTCCAACTGTCTATTGTATTTATTAATTTATCTAGTTTTGAAAAGCGTTTTATTTTATTTTATTTTGGTTTTTGTAAGACAATGGGTTAAGTGGCTTGCTCACGGTCACACAGCTAGGTAATTATTAAGTGTCTGAGGCCAGATCTGAACTTATGTCCTCCTGAATCCAGGGTTGGTGCTCTATTCAGTGCATCACTTAGCACCTGAAAAGTGTTATTTGTTTGTTTTTCCAGCTACATGCAAATGATTTTCAGCAATCATTTTTTTTGCTAGGTTTGAATTTTATATTTTTCTTCCTCTCTCCCTTCCCTCCCCCTGCCCCTGACAGAAAGTAATCTAATATAGGCTATATCTGTATAGCCCTACTTAACACAGATCCATATTACTCATGTTGTAAAATAGTCTTTTATTATTGTGCTGCTGAAATCAATAAGTCCATTATAGTTGATCATCATCCATTGTTGCTGTTAGTATATATATAATGTTCTCATTCTGTTCACTTCACTCAGGATCAAGTTCATGCAAGTTTTTCCAAGCTTTTCTGAAGTCTCATCCCTCATGAATACTTACTGAACAATAATGTTCTATCACATTCATATAATACAATTTATACACCCATTCCCCCATTGATGGGTATTCCCTCAATTGCCAGTTTTTTCCCACTACAAAAAGAATTCCTATAAATATTTTTGTACATATGTGTGTTTTTTACCCTTTGTAGTGATTTATTTAGGATACAGACTTGTAGTATTTGAATCAAAAGGTATGCACAGTTGGGCATAGTTCCAAATTGCTCTCCAGAAAGACTGGATCACTTCACAATTCCATCAACAGTGCATGAGTGTCCTAATTTTCCCACATGCCTTCCAACCTTGATCATTTTCCTTTTTAGTCATCATTATATTTATTTTTAAATCATTTTTCCCAATTACACATAAAAGCAATTTTTAACAAATTTTAAAATGTTTTGATTTCAAAATTCTTTCCTTCCCTTGCTCCTCTACCCTCTGCTTGAGACAGTAAGGAATCTGGTTTGGTTATATTTGTATAATCATATAAACACATTGTTAGTTATTTTGTGGAAGAAAATTTAAACCAAAAAATGAAAGAGGAAAAGAAAGTGAAAATAATATGCTTTGATTTGTATTCAGTACCCCATTAGCTTTTTATTTGGAGAGCATTTTTGGAGCATTTTTCATCATGAATCCTTTGGGATTGTCTTGGATAAATGTATTGAGAATAACTAAGTCATTTACAATTCTTCATCATCTGCTATTGTTATTACACAATATTGTCCTGGTTCTGCTTACTTTACTCTGTATCATTTCATTTCTTTCTACATTTTTCTGAAATAATTTCACAATAATATTTTATTACAATCATGTATAACTTGTTCAGCTATTCCCTAATTG
Organism: Macrotis lagotis; assembly: GCF_037893015.1. Lineage (NCBI taxonomy): Eukaryota > Metazoa > Chordata > Mammalia > Peramelemorphia > Peramelidae > Macrotis > Macrotis lagotis. Next base: position 24,224,992 of record NC_133662.1, on the reverse strand, counting down.
ATGTACATCCCCTCAATTTCCAATTTTTTGTCACCATAAAAAGTATTGCTAACAGTAGTTTTGAACAAATAGATTTCCCCAACCCCTTAAAAGTTTCTTTGCTATAAAGGCCTAGTAGTAGTAGTTATAGTAGTATTGCTGGATCAAAGGGTATACTTAGTTTTGTAGCCTTTGGGCATAGTTCCAAATTGTTCTTCAGAATGATTTGGATCAGTTCACAGCTGCACTAACAGTGAATTAGTGTCTCAGTTTTCCCACATTCCCCTCTAATAATGGTCATTTTTCCTTTTTGTTATATTAACCAATCAGATAGGTATGAGATAGGTAGTACCTCAGAGTTGTTTTAATTTGTATTTCTCTAATAGTGATTTAGAGCATTTTTTTATATGACCATAGCTAGCTAGCTATCATTTCTTTGTTTTAAAATTGTGTTCATATCCATAGCAGTTTATTTTAAAAGCTCTGTCAATTGAGTTCAGTATTTATTAAACATCTATAGTCACTTGCTTAAACTCTGTGCTGGGTACTAAGGATATATACTCAAATAGATCTCTGTTTTTTTCTCAAGGTTTCAAGAATTCCTTTCAATGATACTCAACTTAAGTCTTCCATTCCTTTATATGTCTTTTATAAATTCCCCATAATTTCTCTGTACCTTGCAACCCTTTAGCTGTTCATTTGTTTTGCTTATTATTTCTTAATTTTTATTTCTTGCTATTTAACTGCATATCTTCTCTTTCAATCATTCAGCTTTCTGCTATTCTGTGTCTCAGTTATGACATTTACTCCTGATCTTTTCCAGAGTTTCTCACTGGTTCAACATTGCCTTTCTTTATTTTAAAAAAATTACTTATTCCTTACTTATTTTTAAATTATTTGTAGGCAATGTCATTACTTTAATGTCTTATCATTCACATAGCCACACTGTGAGAATGTTAGATCAATAAAGCATTTATTAAGAACTTACTATGAGCCCAGAACTGTACTATATTTGTTTAAAGAATTATATATTTACTTTCATGGGAAATTTAGAGATCAGCTAAGAAGTTTTGCTATTTCCCTAAAGCAATTCAACCCATTTTTTTTTTTCTCCTAGTCAACCGTGGGCTCAACCTATTATGCCTCTCTACTCTTAGTCCCATTTTTGAATAAATTCTTAATCTGGAGTCAATAGAAGCAGGAAAACTGTATAAATAGATTTTGGCAGATCTGGGAACTGGGATTGGTTAAAACACCAAAACCCAACAACAACAACAAACCATCTCTATTTTTATTAGTCCCTGACTGAAATTTGGCATAGCTTTATTTATCCTGTGTATATGCACATAGTTTATTGCTTATTTTCTTCCCCATTAGACTCTAAGCACCTTGAGAGCAGGGACTAATTTGTTTTAACCTTTCTTTGTATCCCTAGTGCTTATCAAAGTGCCTGAACATAAGAAACAATTAAATGTTTATTGATTGATTGATTCAGTTATGAATATAGACAATAAATATTATTCTGAGAAAGGAGCTGTAGGCTTTACCGAACTGCCAAAGGTATCCATAACTCAAAAAAAAATGTTAAAAACCATCTTATGTTCTCTACCTTTGTGCCTGTAGAAATCTGGGCAATAGCAATTTTTTTATGCATTTGATTTTTGCTGTGTGTATCTACAGATTAAATGTCTTTTAGAAATTAAAGATCTTTTCAATATGTATTGGGGAGAAATGTATTTGTATGTGTATATACAAACATATTTACAAGGCTTGGATAATTGGAGAAAGTATTCTTTTGAAAAGTTGTGAAATAGGGAAAAATCTTTGCATGAAATATAGCTGATAAAGATTTGATTTTCAAGATAAACATAGAATTAACACAAATCTTATAGGAAAAGCCATTCTCCATTGGATAAATGGTCAAAGGATATGAGTTACAGGATTTGGTTTAATATTGCTTTGGATTTGAGTTAGGAAGAAATCCATTCAGATCCTGCCTTAGATATTTATTAGCTTTGTTTTCTTAGGGAAGTCACCTAATCAATCTTTGCTGCATTTTCCTCATCTTTAAAGAGAAATGATTAGCCTTGATGACTTTTAAAATCCCTTCCAACTTAAAAGCATATGATCTTCTGAATACAGGATTAGAAGTTACTCCAAATCACTAGTAATTATAGAAATGAAAATTGATGTTGCTTTATATTTTTATCCTACAGGCAGATAAATTTTATTGTTTTGAAATAAGAACATTTGAACCTTACGTTTTGTGCAATTCCAGAAATGATTTAGAGTTAAGTATCTAGTTCTGTAATATTGTGCTATTTCTGCCTGAGCATTTGATTCCAGCAATGTGGCTAGATAACAGTTTTTATAAAATAGATCTTGAGTAATTGGAAGCTCAATATGAATAAGCCATGGGAATTAGTAACTAAAAATGCTAATGTGATCTTAACTTACATCCAGTGAGGCTATGTGAATGATGAGTAAAGTAGTGACTTCATTGTAGTCCTTCCTGATTAGACTATTTCTTGAGTATGCATAGTTCTCTACATTTCAGTTTAAGAGAATGGAGGTAAGATGTAATGTGTCCTAGGGTGGGCAACTTATGCAATGTAAGGATCTAAAGATGATTGCTTTTGAGGCTAGGTTGCAAATACTGAGAATAAGAAGAGAAATTGTAGGTGTCAGACATTATAACTGTCTTTAAGCATTTTAAAGGTTGTCATTTGTGAAAGTCTTATTTTGCTTGGCCATAGAGGACAGAACTAGGAGGATGGATGGATATTGCCAGGATAAAGAGTCCAGTTAAGAAAACTCTAAACAATTAGATCTGTCCCAAAGAGGAAGGGCTGGTTTCTTAAGTAATTAGTTTTTATTTTCCTTCTTAGAGACAAAGAAAAAGTTTATTTAGGTATTGGTATGATTAGCAGAAGCTAATGGAAAGAAAAAGTATAGTCAGTTGGAAGTTACTGACCAACTAAAGGGTCTGATAGAAGAGAAAGAAAAATAGGCAAATGGGAAATAAGTATGATCCTTTATATTCAGTGCTTTTCAGATTTCTGTTGTTTTAACTTTTCTAAAATTCTGTTCAGGTTCTTAATTTCCTTTTTGGTTGAGTGAGATGTGGCTGAAAGGGATAAATTGAGTAAACCCTCTATTATAGTTTTACTTACCTGTTACCTTCTGTATCTCATTTCAATTTAGATGATAGGCAATTTTATGTATGTTGTTTATTATTTATTAGCTTATTTTTATGAGGCGGTGATTAGCTCAGTTCCTAGTGACTTTAAGTGCCAGTACTCTATCTACTGAACCACCTAGTTCCCCCTTCATATTTATTATTGATATTATTCATCTTCTATAGTACCTTTCAGCAAAATGAATTTCTCTGTTTATTTCTTTTAATCAGGTTAATTTTTACTTTTACTTTGAAATCATGATTGCAACTCTTGTCTTTTTCACTTCGGCTTAGGCATTATTGGTTCCAATCTGGAGCTTTTTATTTGAACTTTGTGTATTGTTCAGTTTCAAACATGTTTCTTTAAACATTTTTTCATTTTAAACAATGGGGTTAAGTGACTTGCCCAAGGTCCTCCTGACTCCAGGGACGGTGCTCTTTCTGTTAAGTTACCTAGCTTTCTCCTAGTTTTGGATTCAACTTTCTAATCCATTCTGCTACTCTATTCCATTTTATGAGTTAGTTTATCCATTCACCCTTACAGTTATATTTACTAATTTTGCACTTCCTCCATCCTAATCTCTTATTTTTTCCCCCCTCTCTTTCCCCCATGCCCTCTGTCAAAATTTACTTTGCTTCTGACTAATCCCTCCCTTTTATCCCCCTTTCCTTCTTTCCTTTAAGTCTTTTTCCTTCTATTTCCTTTTTTGGATTAGTTATATTTCTTTACCCAAGTGTGCATGAGTATGTATATTCTTCCCTACTTTAGTTACCTCAGATGGGAATGAGATTCAAATCTCAAGATCTTCCCTACTGCTTTATTATATAGCCTTTTTCTTACGTATTGCATTTATATGATAATTTCCCCTCTTTTCCCTCTCTTTCAGTGTGTTCTGTTTTCCCATCTTTAGAACAAAACAGAATAACTCTCAGGACCTATGTCCATTTAGATACTATGGTCCTGGATGATAATAGAAATGATTATAGTTCCTATTGAGGAACTACATGTAACATCTCTCCATATAAAATTATAACTTCTTTTAACCTTGTTTCCTATCTCCTGATTACTTACTTATGTTTATCTTTTAAGCATTCTTCTTGAGTTTTGTGTTTGTATATTACATTTTTTTTATTGAACTATAGACTTTTCAACGGAAATGCTTGAAACTCTGTTTTATTCAGGGTATAGCCCTTCTTCCCTTCTGCCACCTTAGATTTTGCTGAGATTTTCTTTGTAAATTCATCTTGGTTTTAAATCTAGATTCTTTGTCTTCTGGAAGATAATCTTTCTATATGCTACTTTTTCAGTCATTCTATTCTTTTCAGATGTTGGATGCTAAATCTTGTAGTTCTTAATGTAGCTTGATACTTCTTGGCTGCAGGATTTTTTCCTTAACTTTGGAGCTCTAAATTTTGGCTAATTATTCCTAGGAAATTTCATTTTGGAATTTCAGGAGTTGACTATTAGATTCTTTTAATCTCTACTTTGTCCTGTGATTCAGAGATATCTGGAAAAGTTTATTTTTACTGTATCTTGAAAAATGGTGCCTAGGCTCTTTTTTATTTATAGATTTTATAGAATAATTCTTAATTTTTTCTCCTGGACCTTTTGTTTTTCCTATGGTCATCATAGTCATCAAGTTGTCATCTTCCTCATCATCATCATCTCTTCTTGTCTTTTGATTTTATTATTTCTTGATGTCTCTGTGTGTGTGTGTGTGTGTGTATATATATATATATATATATATATATATGTATAGGCTTATATTTGACCAATTTTTATTCTCAAAGAATTATTTGCTTGAGTAAAGTTTAACACACTTGTTTCAAGCTATTAGCTGTTCTTTTTTCTTTTCTTAGTCTTTGACCTCTCTTCCTGTTTTTTTCCTTTATCATTTTCTTTGGGAATTAAACATTTTAGTTCTTTTTTTAATGTTGCTTTATATCTTCTAGTAATGCTTATTGGATTGATGTCTAAGCTATATTTTTCTCTGAGTTTTGTTTTATTTTTGAGTCATTCTCTTTTGAGTTTTACCCTGAGCTTCCCTGTTATCATTGTTTGCTCATTTTTTTTGGTCTTGAATTCTTGACATTGACATTTTAATATAGGGTTCTGTACACTTTAGGGAAGGTACCTGGTCTGAGTAATTGTTCTTTACTTCCTTCTTACAGCTCAGCCTGGGGAACTGATAAACTTTGAGAGCTCTCAGAGTGAAGTGATTGGTTTTGGCTCTCTGGCCTCCTGGTCTGAGCTCTGTTTGTTTCTGTCCCAAATTTGGGTCTGTCAACTTGTTCCTGACTTGGAATTTTAGTCTATTGCTGCTGCTGCTTGACTCTTCCATTGTAAGCCTGCTAGGATGCTCTGCAGGTTCAGAACAACTGAAGTGTAACCGCTCCTTTGGCCTGGGACCCCTAACGAGTTATTCTGTTACAGGCTTCCACACTGTATTCAGGCTGCTAATGAGTCCCTGCTTTTGCTTCTTCAGAGCAGAGCCACACAACTTTGTGAACTTATTCTTAGGTCATGCAGCTTGTGACCTTTCCGTTCCATTCTGGATCTTTGACCCAGAACTGTGTGGTAGACAACAGAGCTACTGGATTGTACCTGTTCCTGCACTCTGTCTTGGTTTAAGAATTCTCTGGCATCACTTTTTGTGCTACTTCTTCCGGACCTAATGCTTATTCTCAACTCTCTTTTGGTCCCTGGTACTAGAATATTCTACATAGAGTGCTTGTGGTTTGACCTCTTCCCCCATATCTGCACTGTCATAATGCCAGAAAAATGACTCACTGTGATTTTTTGCTTAGAGTTCTTGATCTGAATTTAGTTTGTTTTGTTTTTAGATCTTTGTTGAAGGGCTTTAGTGGAGAACTAGACTGTACTGCTTTCTGCCATCTTGATTCTGTCTCCCACCCAGGGGTCAGCTTTTTGACTTCTCTGTAGCTTTTGACATTTGATTCCTTTCTCCTCCTTAATACCCTCTTCTGATTAGGTTTTTGTGACTCTAATCCTTCCTGACTCATCTAGGATATACTTGATATCCTTAGATTTCTCTCGGGCTCTGTACTGAGTCTTCTCTTCTCTGTCTGCACCAGGGACAAATATATCTCATGGGTCAATTTTTGTATGACCTGCAAGCTATGAATGCTTTTTTTCTACTTTCAGTCATGCTCTCTATGCTATTTCCAAATCTTCTCATCTAGCCTTAATCTTTCTGCTGACCTCCAAATTCAAATCTCCAGCTGCTATTAAATATCTCAAACTGGATGTCCAATAGCTGTCTTAAAGTTAGCATGTCCAAAACTAAACTCATTATCTTTCATCCCAATTCTTACCCCCTTTCAAATTTCAGTCTAGGGCTTTATCATCTTTGCTACCATTCCAGCTTACAATGGAGGTCTTAGGTATCTCCACAACACTTCACTGTGTTTCTTAACTCCTCTCCCTTCTCCCTATATCCAAAAAAGTCCATGAGTTTTTCTCTTGAATATGCCCCTTCTCTTCTCTGACAGTCAAATCAGTTAACATTTATTAAGTGTTTACCTCATGCCTGGTACCTATGCTAAGTGCTCTGGATACAAGGAAACGAAAGATAGTCCTTTCCCTCAAGTAGCTTATGACCTAATGAGGGAAACAACAAGGAAACAAATATACAAAGTATCTAGGTGGTTCAGTGAATAGACTTTATCTTCCTGAGTTTGCAGTTAATCTCAGTTACTAGCTGTGACCCTGTTTGTCTCAGGTTTTTCATCTGTAAAAATGAGCTGGAGAAGGAAATGACAAACTACTCTAGTATCTTTGCCAAGAAAACTCAAATAGGGTCATAAAAAATTGAATATGACTGAAACTTGACTCAACAACAACAAGTAGTTACAAGATAAATGAAGCAATTAACAGAAAGAAGATAGTAGAATTAAGAAGGGTTAGGGAAAGCCTTTCTGTGGAGAGTGGAATTTTAGTTGATAATTAAAAGAAGTCTGCGAGGTTAGAAGGCTCAATGGAGGAGGAAGAGTGTTCTAGGCAGGAGGAAATCAACCAGAAGAATGCTTGGAGCCCAGAGATGGACCTTCTTGTTTGTGGAACAACCAAGAGGTCAGTGTTATTTCATTGAAGAGTACATATCAGAGAGCAAGGTTTAAGAAAACTGGAAAGGTTGGAGGGGTGCTGGATTATGAAGGTCTTTGAATTGCAGAGTAATTTGTATTTATCCTGGAGGCAGTAGAAGCTACTGGTTTATTAGGTAGAGATGTGATGTGATTGAATATATGCTTTAGGAAAATCACTTTACTGACTTACTGGAGAATAAATTGGAGGGGAAACTTGAGGCAGTAGCTACCGGCAGGCTAGTGCACTAATCAAGGTGCCACTGTGCTAAAGCAGTGGCAGCCAGAGCAGTGAAGGGAGTATATGACAGACATGTTCCAAAGATGAAATCGAGAGGCCTTGGCCATAGTGGGGTGAGAGAGAGGCTTACAACCTAGGGAGTCATCCTGGATTTCTCACTAAGGAACAGGGAGGATGGTGTTGCACTTTTCAGTAATAGGAAAGGTAAGTAAGGGGGAAGATGGGTAACATTTCCATTTTCTTGGTGTAGGCCTTCATCATCTCCTCTCTTGGATTGCTGCAATAAACCAAGTAGTTTCCTGAAGTCTTTATTCGCTTCAATCCATCTTCTATTTAGCTGTCAAAATTAATCTTAGTGAATCTCATACCTAATCTTGTTATCTTCATCTATGACTTCCTTTCATATCTAGAATCAAATACAGAATCCTCTATTCAAAGCCTTTTACAACCTTTGCCCTCCACCTCTCTAATATTCTTAAATACCTCACTCACCTTATCCTCTCCCCCACCCCCAGGTATCTCTTACCCAATACTATTACTGTGATCTAAAATGGCTGTAACTTTGATTTTCTTGCTTTTTCTAAAAACTTATTCTGTCATTCAGCTCTAGGCATTTCCATTAGTTGTTTCTCATACATTTTCCTCCTTCATCTATGCCTCCTGACTTACTTCAAGCCCACATTAAAATTCTATTTTCTTCACTAAGCCTTTCACAATCCCCTTAATGCTAGTGCCTTCCTTCAGTGGATTATCTCTCTTTTATTCTGTCTATAGCTTGTTTGTGTACATGGTTGTTTGTGTACATGTTGTCCCCACCATTAGACTGTGAACTCCTTGAGAGAGCTTCATTGTTGAATTTGAAGCATCTTCCGTAAGTCACTTGGTCTTCTTTGAAACTCTCTTAAGAGTACAAGTTATAGATGAATCATGCATTAAATTCTCAATGATAGTTGATCTGTTATCAGTGGAGAAAATTTCTGAAGGGATTTTCATATACTGATAAATTAGAGGTATGGACCTCTTCTCTGTTACTCTTGCCCCCCAAAGTCACCCCATTATATAAGCCTCAGGTTTTTATCATGTGATAAAGCTAAAATTTGTTTTTTTCCTAACTCAGTATTTCAAATCATTGATTTTTTAATTTATTGTAAAAAATAAAAGTTTTTTTAAATCAGTCTCTTCAGCTCTATTCTCTATGATTCTTGTGTCTGAACAATTCTTTTTTTTTTTCATTTTTTACTTTTTTGGTTTATTTTATATTATTACAGTAATCTTGTTGTGAGAGTAAACATAACTCTCCCCCCCCCCCCCGAAAGATGAGAAACTTCAAGAATAGTGAGCAAGAAAAAAATGTACTTCAGTCTGTGTTCAGATTCCAATGGCTCTGTCTCTGGGTTGAGTTGCTTTCTTTATCTTAAGTCCACCAGAGAAGTTGCTTCAATGTTTTTCCCACAGTTGCTATTACTAGATGTATTTCCCTCTACTCTATTCCTCCCCAGTCTCATTTGTTCCATTCTCTTTCTCCTTTGATCCTATCCCTGTTCAGAAGTGTGTTGTATCTGAGTACCCTCTCCATGATCTTCCCTCTCTTCTATCACCTATTCTCCCCCTTCCCTCCATATCCCATCCCTTTTCTCTCATTTTTTCTCTTGGGTTAGATAGATTTCTATCTCCTGTTGTGTATGTTATTTCCTTTCTGAGCCATTTCTGGTGAGAATGAAGGCTCACTTCCCCCTCGTCTTCCCCCATTCTACTCCATTGTAAAAGCTTTTTCTTGACTCTTATGTAAAATATCTTAGGCCCTTCTTCCTCTCCTTTTTCTTTCTCCCAGTACTTTTCCTTTATCACCTACTGACTCCATCTTTTTACTATGTAATACCATTATTTTCAGCTCCTTCCTATTCCTTGTCTATATATGCTCCTTCTAACTTCTAATAAATGAGAAAGTTCATGTGGGTTATCAGTGTCTTCTTCCCATACAGAAATACAAACAGTTCAACATCATTAAGTTCCTCATGATTATTTCTTCTCATCTATTCCCCATCTATGGTTCACCTGAGTCCTTTACTTGGAGATCATCAAACTTTCTGTTCATCTCTGGTTGTTTCAGTAGGAAAGTTTGAAATTCCTGTTTCATTGAAAATCCATCTTTTCCCCTGAAATAGGGTGTTCAGTTTTGCTGTGTAGTTGATTCTTGGTTGCCTTCCAGAATTTCATATTCCATGCCCTATGAGTCCTTAATTTAGACTCTACCAGATTCTGTGTAATCCTGACTATGGAGCCACAGTAGTTGAATTGTTTGTTTCTGGGAGCTTTTAGTGTTTTCTCTTTGACTTGGGAGTTTGCGAATTTGACTGTAATATTCCTAAAAGTTTTTCTTTTGGGATCTCTTTCAGGAGGTGATGGTAAATTCCCTCAATTTCTATTTTACCCTCTGCTTCTAGGATCTCAGGGCAATTTTGATGGATTATTTCTTGGAAAATGAAGCCTAGGTTCTTTTCCTGGTCATGACTTTCAGGTATCCCAGTAATTTTAAAATTAGCTCTTCTTGATCTGTTTTCCAGGTCAGTTGTTTTTCCAGTAAGATATTTCACATTTTCTTCTAATTTGGGGTTTTTTTTTGATAAAGTTTTATTTCTTCCTGATTTTTCGCAATGTCATTGACTTCCTTTAGTTCCATTTTCCTTTTGAAGGTATTATTTTCTTCAGAGAACTTTTTAAGCTCCTTTTCCAGCTGGCCAAATCTGCTTTTTAAGGCCTTCTTCTCATTTGCCTTTTGTGTTACTTTTTCCATTTGGGCTAAAATGGTTTTTAACATATTATTTTCTTAGTATTTTTTTTTTTTTTTGGTTTTCTTTCACCAAGCTGTTGACTTGCTTTTAATGATTTATCTGCATTGCTCTCATTTCTCCTCCCATTTTTTTTTACCTCCCTTCATTGCTTTTCAAAGTCTTTTTGAGGGGGCGGCTAGATGGTGCAGTGGATAGAGCACTGGCCCTGGAGTCAGTGGCAACCTAAGTTCAAATCCAGCCTCAGACACTTAATTACCTAGCTGTGTGGCCTTGGGCAAGCCACTTAACCCCATTTACCTTGCAAAAATCTAAAAAAAAATTCTTTTTTGAGCTCATCCATAGCCCAAGTCCATTTTCCATTTCTCTTGGAAGTTTTGGATACAGAAGCTTCAATTTTGTCATCTTCTGAGTATGTATTTTGGTCCTCCTTTGGACCAACTTAATTTTCTAAGAGCAGATTCTTTTCGTTTTTTCTGTTGTTTGTTCATTTCCTCAGCCTATGAATGATTTGCAGCACTTTCAAGGCTTTAGGGGGTTTGGGGGATAATCCACTGGCACTTTAATTCCTTCAAGATTTTATGAGAAGCTCTGACTGCTTTCTTGCTCTGAGATGTGGATGACCACAGGCCCTCCCCTTTGCCCTGCAGCTTTGAGGAGGGTCCTTGCTCTTCTTTGGTAGTATGGAAGCCCAACCCGCAACCTGGAGATCTGATGGTGAGCATACAGCAGAGTCCTGCCCCAGGGAGAGCATATAGAGACCTCTGCCATCTCCCCCGACCCTCTTACAATCTGTGGGCCGACAACTGGAAGTGCCTGGTGGCTCTAATGATTCCCACTGTAGGTTCTTACTACAGGGCTGCTCTGAGGCTTGCACTCCACTGTGGTGTGACAGAGTGCTCTCACCACCCCTTCCAGCTGTCTGGGGTGATCCCTGGGCCAAAAGATCTGGAAACTGCCAGGGACTCAGAAACCTGTCAGGCTATGCTATGGCTGTGCTGTATCTAGGGCTATTTCCAACCCCTAGTCCCAGTGAAACAGACCTTTCCTGCAGAACTTCTAAGTTGTCTTGAACTGGAAAATTGTAATACTCAATCTTTCTGTGAGTTCCACCCCTCTAAACTTAGGCTAGAGTCATAATTTGCTGGCTTTTGGAGTTTTTTGGCAAATGAGTTTCTAGAAATTCCTACCTTCACACTGCTGCTATCTTGGCTCTTGTCCTTTCTGAACAATTCTTAAAGCAGATATTGCAAATTTGAATTTAAGGAAAACCTGTGTTCTTTATGTACTTTTCTAGTTACTGTAATATATTATCAGAAACTACTTCTTTCAACTTTTTGAGAGTTATACCACTTGATGATACTGTTAATTTATGAACTAGTATCTGCCTTTCTTCTTAAGCTACTACTTTCCTTTTAAGGTTTCTATGATGTTTAGGCTTTAAAAAATTGACATTAAACATGAATATTCATGCCTTGCCTTGCCAAGTAATGCTATTTCAGATCTATATTTCAAATGCTGATTGTATGGTAAGTGAAGTTGTATTTGCCAAGACCACCAGATTTCTTTTCACCATTGTCTGAAGAGTGTCCCTAATCATAGCTAATCTAGTTGGTGTCTATTATTATCCTTTAGATACCTTCCGCTTTCCTTCAAATGTGATCATGTGCTGTTGTATCATGTTACATGCATTTTTCATTGACTGCTTGTTTTACTTGTGATTTTCTGAAGTCTAAATTAGCAGTGCTGAAAGTTGATTTATAAAAACTTAATTACATTGCTTTAATCATCTTTGTTTTAGAAGGAAAGGTCCAGGCTTCTTTTATTTTTGTGTAATTAACTTTATGTGTTTTTTTTTTGTCTTTTATCTCAGAGTTAGCCTAAAGGATCAGATTTTCAAAACTTACTACTTCTGTATTTGCATAAGCATTTTGGTTAGTAAAACTGTATAACTGGACTTGTTCAAAAGCTGTACACAAATTTCTTTGTGTATCAAACTGTGAATGTTAATTAATAAGAAGGACTAAAAATGAAATTAGTGATTTAATTTCCCAGTATCCAGAGTCCTTTATAAAATTGGTAGTGAGTAATGATTCCTTTTTAGATGGATACCAGAGAAATAGAGTAATATGATTTTTGAGATTCTTTAACTCAGGGCAGTTTTAGTTTCCCAAATTTCAATTTTCTTGACCAGTAGTCTATCATGTGGATTATTTGCCTTTGCATATTTTGAAATGGAAAATAGTTAAGATGTGGTTTATTACACATATAGTTTGATCATTATATTGCCCTATGCCATCTCTGTTTTAAATGTGCACTTCCCTTAAAAAGAGATAATGATTTGGGGAAAATTAATTCCTATTCATCATTTTAAACTTAATATGAATCAACTACTAGTCTTGTTTTGTTATTTAGATAAAACATTGAACTCCCATTTGCTGAGTAGATGGTATGGAAATTTACATTGTTCACTTTAATGTAGTTCTTATTAAATTGAGTAGATATATTTTTAAAAAGTTGAGTTTAAGATTAAAATTTGATAAACTATTTTCCAATTGAAATAATAAAAAACACATACTATAATATAGCATTTAATAAATGCATTATAAATAATTGAATTTCAGAGTCTTTATTTCCCTTTCTGAAAGTAGTTAGGCTTTTTCATCATGAGTCCCTTGGAACTCTCTTGGATCTTTGTATCTCTGAGAATAACTAAGTCATTCACAGTTGACCTTCATTCAATATTGTATTACTGTATACAGTGTTCTCTTTGTTCTGCTCACTTCACTTTGAATTAGTTCATCTTTCCAGGTTTTTCTGAAATTATTCTGTTTATCATTTCTTAGATCACAATAGTATTCTATCACAATCTTATACCACAGTTTGATCACTTATTCCCCAATTGATGAGCATCTCCTCAATTTCCTATTCTTTGTCATCACAGAAAGAACTGCTATGCATATTTTTGTACAGATAGGTCCTTTTCCCTTTTCTTTGACCACTTTGGAAAACAGACCTACTCGTGGTTGAAGATCAAAATGACAGCCCTATGTTTTGAGACAAATTGCAGTGTTTGCTACTATATCTGATCAGACCAATATGATCTTGGAATATTCCACCACAGGTTGGGCACAAATAGGTCATAGGTCATATGAACACCTGGGGTGGGTACTCTAAACTTTTGTATATCACATTTCCTTTGAACTGCTTCAATTCTGCCTTCCTCATAGAGTGCAGCACCCTCTTTGATGAAGGCATGCCATGCTGGGTGGTCCTGTGCCAGTGTCTCTCCCATGTTGTACAATCAATTCTAAATTCTTCATTGGGATCTTCAGGGTGTCTTGGTATTGTCTCTTCTGACCCCCCTTGTAAGCACTTGCCCTGTGTGAGTTCTCCATAAAATAGCTTTTTGGGCAAGCATACATCTGGCATTCTCACAATGTGTCCAGTACATTGTAGTTGCACTCTCCACAGTAATGTTGGAGTGCTAGGCAGCAGTTTAGCTCAGTAAAGGACTCCAGTGTCTGATATATTCTCCTGCCAGATGATCTTTAGAATCTTCCTTAGAGAATTTGAATGGAAGTAATTCCTGACTTGTTTGTAGACTGTCCTGTCTCATAGACATACAACAATGAGGTCAGCACAACAGCTCTGCAGACCTTCAGTTTGGTAGTCAATCTAACACCTCTTCTCTCCAACACTTTCTTTTAGGAGACTCCAAATCTCTGGGGAAGGTCCTTGATCACTGAATTGCTGAGGGGAGCTGAATCTGTCATAACCTATCATCTCATAATATTGGTGTGTGGGATAAAAATCCACTTAAAAAATAGAGACTCCTGTGAACAAAAAAGAAAGCTTATTTTGTCTTTGCTCAAGAAAAGATCACACTCCAAGTCTCACAAAGGTAGTGAAGATCAAGGAGCTGCCCCGAATTGACAGTCAAGCAAGATTATATGGCCTTACATGATCCCCTCCCCCTTCATATCATCCTTCTCTGTCAGCTCATTATTTAGTCTTCAGAGTTACATTCTACTTGTGAAAATCTACCCCAGCAACAAAGAAAAGAATGAAAGGTTTTATAAAATATTACCTCACCATCCAGATGGTGAGAATAACCTTCAGGATTACAACTATCTTATTGAAGTAATATCATCAAACAAGAGGAGTCTTATGAGCTTCATTGGAATGCAAGATTTTTCTCATGGGAACAGTGTATTATTCCTCCAGTTAAGATAGTTTTTATCATCAAATAGGTGACTGAAAATGCAAGGTTTCTTTGGAAATAGTCCACTATTTCCCCCCCAAAAGAATCAGGAGGGTGCCTGACTTGGAATACAAGAATAGTCTAAGAGTAATAGTCTGTCTTCATTTTAATGGTTTTTTAATCCTGAGAGGACTTCACTAGGAATATTAACTCTTAAGAGGGAATATCCCACTCATTATTAATGTGCATGTTGTTCTCCTGGTTCTGCTCACTTCAGTTAGCATCAGTTCCTGCAAGTCTTTCCAGGCTTTTTTAAATTCCAGCTACTCCTAGTTTCTTTCTTTTCTTTTTTTCTTTTTCCTTTTATTTATTTTTTTAAAGACTCCAAAAATTTCTCTCCCCCCTGCCATTACATGTAAGGATAATTTTCATTCATCCTTCTGCAAGTTTTTGAGTTCCACATTTTTCTATCACTCTCTCTTCCCACCCCATCCTCCACATGGCAGCAAGAAAACTGATATTATAGGTTTTACATGTTTAATCATATTTAACATATTTCCAGAATCTGATTTTTTCTCTGGATGTGTATGACATTTTCTTTAGCATCTCTCATGATTGTTCTTGTTCATTGAATTGCTCAGAGAAGTTAAGTCCATCATAGTCGATCATCTCACAATGTTCTGTTAGTGTGTACAGTATTCTCCTGATTCTACTCACTTCATTCAACATCAGTTCATGCAAGTCTTTCCATGTTTTTCTGACGTCTGGCCACTCATGATTTCTTACAGAACGATAGTATTCCCATCACATTCATATATCATAGCTTGTTCAGTCATTCCCCAATCAATGACCTTCAATTTCCAATTTTTTGCCACTATAAATATTTTTGTTTATGTGAGAACATTCCCTTTTTTAAAAAAATCTCTTTGTGATACAGATCTAGTAGTGTAGTATTGCTGGATTAAAGGGTCTTTGCAGTTTTATTGACCTTTGATTGCTCTCCAGAATGGTTGGATCAATTCACAACTCCATCAGTACTAGATTGGTGCCCTAGTTTTTCTACATGCTTTCCAGAATTGATCATTTTCTTTTTTGTCATTTTAGCTAATTTGATAGTATGAGATAGTACCTCAGAACTGTTTTAATTTGCATTTCTCTAATCAGTAATTTGAAATATTTTTTTCATATGACTCTAAATAGCATTTTCCATCATGAGCCTCTAGTCTTGTATCATTTTATTGCTGAGAAGCTATCCACCAATCAGAGTTGATCATTGAATAATGTTGCTGTTAGTGCATACAGTGTTCTGGTTTGCTCACTTCACTCAGTATCAGTTTGTTGTTCTTGGTTTTTCTCAAATCTGATTGCTTATTTTTTCCTATAGCATAATAGTATTCCATTGCATTCATATACCACAACTTAGTGATAAAAATATTTTTGTACATATGGGTTTTTTTTATCCTTTCTTATGATCTCTTTGGGATACAGACCTAATAGTGGCAATGCTGGATCAAAGGGGATATACCCTTTGGGCATAGTTTAATAGCTCTTTGAACATAGTTCCAAAGTGTTCTCCAGAATGGTTAGATCAGATCACAACTCTATCAAAAATTCATTAGTATTCCCACATGTTCTCAACATTTATAATTTTCCTTTTCTGCCTTATTAGCCAATCTTAAAGGTGTGAGAAGAGTTGCTTTAATTTGCATTTCTCTTACCAATAGTGATTTAGATTTGCATTTCTCTTACCAATAGTGATTTAGAGTGGGCAGCTAGGTGGCACAGTGAATAGAAGAACACTGACTCTGGAGGCAGGAGGATCTGATTTCAAATCCAGCCTCAGACACTTAATACTTACCAACTATATGACCTTAGGCAAGTCACTTAACTCCATTGCTCTCCCCCTCCAAAAAAACCAGGAAAAAATAGTGATTTAGATAATTTTGTTTCATATAACCAATACCTTTAATTTCTTCATCTGAAAACTTCCTGTTTATATCCTCTGACCATTTGTCAATTGGGGAATGACATGTTTTCTTAGAAATTTAACTCAGTTTTCTGTATATTGAGAAATGGAACCTTTAATAGAAACACTAGCTATAAAAATTGTTTCCTGTCTTTCTCCTTTCCTTTTAATCTTAGTTATATTGGTTTTGTTTGCACACAAGCTTTTAAATTTACTGTAATCAAAATGATCCATTTTGCCTTTTACAATGTTCTCTATCTCTTGTTTGGTCATAAATTTTTCCCTTCTCTGTAGATCTGAGAGGTAAAACTATGCCTTTCTCTCCTAATTTGCCTTCTGTCTTTTCCCTCTTCTCTCTGTCTCTGTCTCACTGACTCTTTCCTCAGAGAGACTAATCATCTGAATTCCTATTTTTCTATTCTATTTTTTTCTGCTGTGATTGCATTTATCATCTTTTAACCTTTTTTTTCAAATTCCCTATTTCTTGAATTATTTGGGAACATTTTACTCTCTCCAGCCCAAAAGATTCTCTGTTTAATTAGTTGTTCAGTTTTCTTTTTTATTAAAAGATATTGATAGTGATTTTGATATCTTGGTAGCCATCTCTCCTTTCCTTTTTTTTTTTTTTGATTTAATGTATGCTCAGAATTTATTAGTTCTCTCTGGAGGGAGATAGCATTTTCCATGTTGAGTTCTTTAGAATTGTTGTGAATCATTGTAGTAATCAGAGTAACTAGGTATTTCTTAGCTGATTATTATTATAATATTATTGTAACTTTGTATAATGTTTTGATAGTTCCGTTTAGTTCACTTTGTAGCAGCTCATATAAGACCACCCAAGGGTTTTTTTTGAAACTGTCTTTCATTTTTTTTGTTCAGATGTATATTTTCTTTTTTTTAATTTATTTTTATTAAAGATATTATTTGAATTTTACATTTCCCCCCCCAATCTTGCTTCCCTCCCCCCTCCCCCCCATCGAAAGCACTCTGTTAGTCTTTACTTCGTTTCCATGTTGTACCTTGTTCCAAATTGGATGTGATGAGAGAGAAATCATCCTTAAAGAGAAGTCTAAGAGGTAACAAGATCAGACAATAAGCTATCTGTTTTTTTTCCCCTAAATTAAAGGGAAGAGTCCTTGCACTTTGTTCAAACTCCACAGCTCCTTATCTGGATACAGATGGTACTCTCCCTTGCAGACAGCCCAAAATTGTTCCCAATTGTTGCACTGATGGAATGAGCAAGTCCCTCAAGGTTGAACATCACTCCCATGTTGCTGTTAGGGTGTACAGTGTTCCTCTGGTTTTGCTCATCTCACTCAGCATCAGTTCATGCAAATCCCTCCAGGTTTCCCTGAAATCCCGTCCCTCCTGGTTTCTAATAGAACAATAGTGTTCCATGGCATACATATACCACAGTTTGCTAAGCCATTCCCCAATTGAAGGACATTTACCGGATTTCCAATTCTTTGCCACCACAAACAGGGCTACTATAAATATTTTTGTACAAGTAATGTTTTTACCCTTCTTCCTTATCTCTTCAGGGTATAGACCCAATAGTGGTAGTGCTGTATCAAAGTGTATGCACATTTTTGTTGCCCTTTGGGCATAGTTCCAAATAGCTCTCCAGAAAGGTTGGATGAGTTCACAGCTCCACCAACAGTGTAATAGTGTCCCAGATTTTCCGCATCCCTTCCAACAATGATCATTATCCTTCCTGGTCATATTGGCCAATCTGAGAGGTGTGAGGTGGTACCTCAGAGAAGCTTTAATTTGCATTTCTCTAATAATTAATGATTTAGAGCATTTTTTCATATGGCTATAGATTACTTTGATCTCCTTATCTGTAAATTGCCTTTGCATATCATTTGACCATTTGTCAATTGGGGAATGGCTTTTTGTTTTAAAAATATGACTCAGTTTTCTGTATATTTTAGAAATGAGTCCTTTGTCAGAATCATTAGTTGTAAAGATTGTTTCCCAATTTACCACATTTCTTTTGATCGTGGTTACATTGGTTTTATCTGTGCAAAAGCTTTTTAATTTAATGTAATCGAAATCATCTAATTGTTTTTTGGTGATATTCTCCAACTCTTCCTTAGTCATAAACTGTTCCCATTTCCATAGATCTGACAGGTAGACTAGTCCTTGATCTTCTAATTTGCTTATAGTATTGTTTTTTATGTCTATGTCCTGTAACCATTTGGATCTTATCTTGGTAAAGAGTGTGAGGTGTTGGTCTAATCTAAGTTTCTTCCATGCTAACTTCCAATTTTCCCAGCAATTTTTATCAAAGAGGGATTTTTATCCCAATGGCCAGACTCTTTGGGTTTATCAAACAGTAGCTTACTATAATCATCTCCTGCTTTTACACCTAGTCTATTCCACTGGTCCACCACTCTATTTCTTAGCTGATACCAAACAGTTTTCATGACTGATGCTTTATAATATAATTTTAGATCGGGTAGGGCTAAGCCACCTTCTTTTGCACTTTTTTTCATTAAACTCCTGGCAATTCTTGACTTTTTATTTCTCCATATGAATTTACTTACAGTTTTTTCTAAGTCGTTAAAGTAATTTTTTGGAATTTTGATTGGTAGGGCACTAAACAGATAGTTTAGTTTTTGTAGAATTGTCATTTTTATTATATTAGCTCTACCTATCCATGAGCAGTTGATATTTGCCCAGTTATTTAAATCTGATTTAATTTGTGTGAGAAGTGTTTTATAATTGTTTTCAAAAAGATTCTGAGTCTGTCTTGGCAATAGACTCCCAAATATTTTATATTGTCTGAGGTTACTTTGAATGGGATTTCTCTTTCTAGCTCTTCCTGCTGTTTCTTGCTAGACATATATAGAAAAGTTGAGGATTTATGAGGGTTTATTTTATAACCTGCAACTTTGCTAAAATTGCTAATTGTTTCCAGTAGTTTTTTAAGATGATTTCTTGGGATTCTTTAGGTAGACCATCATGTCATCTGCGAATAGTGAGAGTTTTGTCTCTTCCTTCCCAATTCTAATTCCTTTAATTTCTTTTTCTTCTTTTATTGCTTATGCTAACATTTCTAATACAATATTGAATAGTAGTGGTGATAATGGGCACCCTTGTTTCACCCCTGATCTTATTGGGAATGCCTCTAGCCTCTCCCCATTGAGTATAATGCTAGTTGATGGTTTCAGATAGATACTGCTAATTATTTTAAGGAGCAGTCCATTTATTCCTACACTCTCTAGTGTTTTTAATAGGAATGGATGCTGTATTTTGTCAAAAGCTTTTTCAGCATCTGTTGATATGATCATATGATTTCTGATAGGTTTGTTGTTGATATAATTGAGTACACTAACAGTTTTCCTAATATTAAACCAACCCTGCATTCTTGGAATAAATCCTACTTGATCATAATGTATTATCCTCGTGATGACTTGTTGTAATCATTTTGCTAAGATTTTATTTAGGATTTTTGTATCTATATTCATCAGGCAGATAGGTCTATAATTTTCTTTCTCGGTTTTAACTCTTCCTGGTTTAGGTAACAGTACCATATTGGTTTCATAGAAAGAGTTAGGCCGAGTTCCATCTTTCCCTATTTTTCCAAAAAGTTTATATAGGATTGGAACCAATTGTTCCTTAAATGTTTGGTAGAATTCACTTGTGAATTCATCAGGCCCTGGAGATTTTTTTTAGGGAGTTCAGTAATGGCTTGTTGAATTTCTTTATCTGAGATAGGGTTGTTTAGGTATTTAATCTCTTCTTCATTTAACCTGGGCAACTTATATTTTTGTAAATATTCATCCATTTCACTTAGATTATCATATTTATTGGCATAGAGTTGGGCAAAATAATTTCAAATTATTACTTTAATTTCTTCCTCATTGGTTGTGAGTTCACCTTTTTCATTTATGATACTAGCTATTTGGTTTTCTTCTTTCTTTTTTTAAATCAAATTGACCAGAGTTTATCAATTTTATTGGTTTTTTCATAATACCAACTTTTGGTTTTATTTATTAATTCAATATTTTTTTGCTTTTAGTTTTATTAACTTCTCCTTTAATTTTTAGATTTTCTAATTTAGTACTTAATTGGGGATTTTTGATTTGTTCTTTCTCTAATTTTTTTAGTTGCATGTTTAGTTCATTGATTTCCTCTTTCTCCAATTTATTCATATAAGCATTTAGAGCTATAATATATCCCCTGAGAGTTGCTTTGAATGAATCCCATAGGTTTTGATATGTTGTTTCATTATTATCATTATCTATGCTAAAATGGTTAATTCTTTCTATAATTTGTTTTTTGGTCTACTCATTTCTAAAAATGAGGTTATTCAGTTTCCAATTTGTTCTGGGTCTATATCTCCTTATCCCAGTATTGCATATGACTTTTATTGCATTGTGATCTGAGAAAGATGTATTCATTATTTCTGCCTTTCTGCAGTTGATCATTAGGTTTTTATGTCCTAGTACATGGTCAATTTTTGTATAAGTTCCATGTACTGCAGAGAAAAAGGTATATTCCTTTCTATCCTCATTCAGTTTCCTCCATAAATCTATCATATCTAATTTTTCTAACAATCTATTTACCTCCCTAATTTCGTTCTTGTTTGTTTTATGATTTGATTTATTTAGATCTGAAAGTGGGAGGTTGAGGTCTCCCACTAGTAGAGTTTTGCTATCTATGTCTTCCTGTAATTCTTTCAGCTTCTCCTCTAAGAATTTGGATGCTGTCCCATTGGGTGCATATATATTCAATATTGAAATGACTTTATTGTCTATGGTACCTTTTAGCAGGATAAAGTTTCCTTCCTTATCTCTTGTAACACTATCTATTTTTGCTGCTGCTTTGTCTGAGATAAGGATTGCTACCCCTGCTTTTTTTACTTCAGCTGAAGCAAAATATATTTTGCTCCAACCTTTTACCTTTACTCTATATGTATCTCTCTGCTTCAAATGAGTTTCTTGTAAGCAGCATATTGTAGGATTCTGGTGTTTAATCCACTCTGCTATTTGCTTATGATTTAAGGGAGAGTTCATCCCATTCACATTCAAGGTTGTGCTTACTAATTCTTTATTGCCCTCTGTGCTATCTTCCCTCTGTTTGTATCACCCCCCCCTTATCCATATTCCCTAGTCTTTTGTTTCTGAAAACCACCCCCTTCAGTGTGTTTGCCCTCCTATATCACACCCTCCCCTTTCTTTCCCCTTTCCCTTTTTCCCTTCCCTTCCTTTTATTATTTCCCCTTATTTCCCCCCCTCCCCTTTCCCCTTTTAATACTTGAAAGGTTAGATGTTTTATAAATTAACTGAGTATATGTAGGTTGACTTTAAACTAAGTCTAATGAGAAGAAGATTCAGGTGTTTCTCCTCTCCTCCCTTCTTCCCCACTATTACCATAGGTTTTTGGACCTCTTAGTATAATGTGTTTTACCCCATTCAATCCCCTCCTTCCTGCCGTCTCTTTCCTGTCCCCCTTTTTAGGGTGGTAGTGTTTTTTTTTAGATCATTCTATCTAAGTCATAGAAAATTCTGAGTGTCTGACTTTTCTAGTTCTGTATATTCTATCGAATAGAGTCAAAATTCCTGAGAGTTATTAGAGTCTTTCTCCCAAATGGGGTTAAAGCCAGTTACATCCCATTAGTAGTCTCATGGATAGGTCATGAATATCCATCATTTCTGGCAAGGTGTATTCTCTCTGTTACAGTTACATTTCTCAAGGTTTATGAGAATCTTTTTTTTTTAACCCCCATGCTGGAATATAACCAGTTTCAACTAATTTACTGGATTGCATTTTCTTTTCTTTTACTGCCCCCCCCCCTTTTTTTACCTTTTCATGTGTCTCTTGAACCTCCTGTTTGATGTCCAAATTTTCTGTTTAGCTCTGGTCTTTTCATCAGAAAATTTTGGAATTCTTGCATTTCGTTAAATGTCCATCTTTTTCCCTGGAAGAGAAGGCTCAGCTTTGCAGGAAAGTAGATTCTTGGCTGCATTCCAATCTCCTGTGCTCTTCGAAATATCTCATTCCAGGCCCTTTGATCCCTTAATGTTGATGCAGCCAGGTCCTGCGTGATCCTTACTGTGGCTCCTTGATATTTAAATTGTTTCTTTCTGGCTGCTTGCAGGATTTTCTCTTTTATCTGATAATTCTGCAGTTTGGCCACAACATTCCTTGGTGTTTTCATTTTAGGATCTTTTTCTGGTGGGGATCGATGTACTCTTTCAATAACTACTTTGCCCTCCAATTACATGATATCAGGGCAGTTTTCTATCACTAGATCCTGTAATATTAAGTCCAGGCTTTTTTTCTCTTCAGTGTTTTCAGGAAGTCCTATAATTTTGAGGTTGCCCCTCCTCCATCTATTCTCAAGGTCAGTGGTTTTGTTGATGAGGTATTTTACATTTGCTTCTATTTTTTCAATTTTTTGATTTTGTTTAACTGACTCTTGCTGTCTCGTGGAGTCATTAGTTTCTGTAGACTCCATTCTTTTTTGGGGGGAGGAGTTTTGTTCATTAAACTTTTGCAACTCCTTTTCCAATTGGTCAATTATATTTTTGAAAGAGCTTTCCATTTGACCAATTGAGGTTTTGAGAGAATTAATTTCTTTTTGCCTTTGCTCATTTGAGGATCTGAGGGAATTATTCTCATTTTCTAATTGTCCAATTGATGATCTGAGAGATTTATTCTCCTTTTGTGTTTGTCCAATTGTACTTTCTAAGGTTTTGTTTTCTTGTTGCAAGGTATTAATTGTCTCTCTCAAATTTTTAAGCTCCTTCCTTATTTCTTTGAGGAAGTCTTTCTGTGTTGGAGACCACTATTGTATTCTCCTCAGAGGTTCCAGGTCTCTCTGAGTTGGGGTCTTTCCCTTTCAGGAATTTTTCTATGAATCCACTTTTCCGCTGACCCTTCTTCATTATGCTAAGACCTTGAGTTGGGGGGTGTGGCTGGTTCACCTGGGCTTGGGATCGCTAAAGGCTTTACTGAGTGCAGTTTCTCTGGATGGCCAGTAGGAGGTGCTGGTTGCCCTCTCTGGAGTGTCTGTGACCTTGGTTGAGAGGCCTTCTCCCTTTGCCCGAAGGGAGGAGTTGGAACCATAGAATTCTTTTGCCTTCAATCAATGGTGGGCTTTACCCTGGCCTGAGGTCATTCCTCAGCTGGGCTGGTTCTTAGGCTCACACACCTGGGCCTGAGGCAGAAGTAGTTTGCAATTGTTGGTTTGGAAGGAGGCCTCAGTGCAATGGAGGTGTGGGCTCAGAGTTTCTCCGATGGGAGGAGCCTAGGGATGGTGTCCGCAGCTCTCCTGAACCAGACCTCTCCCGGCAGCCCCGTCTCCAAGCTCCAGGGGGACAGCACCAACACCAGCGCCTCTGCTTCCCCCGCAGACCCAAGCCTCTGTCATCCCAGCCCCACCGCTGATCCAGCAGGTCCGGCTCTCCTGCCCTCAGACTCCTGGTTCCAATTCAGCTGTTAATCTGGCTGACCTAGGGCTGATCCTCCCTCTGAGCCTAGACTCACCGGCCGGTACTCAGCCAAGGCTGCTGCGGGAGGCAAATCCTGAGGTAGATGCTCTTTCTCCTGGCTTTTCTCTCTGGGTTCCGTGAGTCGGACTTCCTCTAAGAGGTTTGTTTCATGTGATAGATGGGGAAGAGATCAGGAGACTCTAGAACTGTGCCTGTCTTCTCTCCGGCATCTTGGCCGGAAGTCTTTCTCCTTCTTTCTTAATATTTTTTCCTATAGAATTATCTACTTGTGCTCTAGATTTGTAACTGAATTTTTTTTCCCTCTTGGGGTTGTTACTGATAGTCTTTGTTATATTCTTTGACTGCATCTCCTTTGATTGTAGTACCTTGGGGTTGATCCTCAAAGCTTGACCTCCTTGGATTAATCATCAGGGAATTTACTTTTCACTCACTTCAGTCCTCGTGCTAAATGACTTGTAAAGATGGCAAAATTATTCCAGTTAAATGTCAGTTCTCTTTTCTTCAGACCCAGTGCAGTCTGATATTGTGGTGCTCTCTTCCAGTTTCCTCTCTTATTTATTGTTTTGATTGAATTATACTGTCCCACCTTCTTTAACTTTTCCATCCCCTATAGTAGCAGGGCAGATTTGAGACTTGTTGCCACCCAATAGTAGAGTGAGGGTATGGGTAGTGTGTATAGTAGCAGATATTTTAAGCAGCTAGCAAGTTATTTAGTATATCCAATTTGGTGGATCAGATTGTATCCTTTGCTAGAATATGTATGGGAATCAGAAGAAGTACTTAGTTAATATACTAGGCACCTGTGTTTTCTGCTCTTAATTCATTAGGCTGACTGTTAGAGAGCTTGCTATTTTTGCCTATTGAGAAAACTGTAATTTGGCTCCACCTCTTGATGCATAATTTCTCTTCTGGGGAAATGTCTAGCCTGGGGAAAATATCCCGTCTTCCATTTTGTTCACATTCAGGAAAATAAACTTGATGTACTGGATTGGATTTTAGAATGTTGCAGCAAAATAATATTTTTGGAGTTTTGTTCATTGATTCCTATGGCAATGCTTATTTCTTTACTTTCATAAAGTTTAATAGAACACATATAAAAATGGACGTATTTTCCTTAAGTTGAAAGCAAGTTGAAACTTAGGAAGTTTATTTTTCTTTAAGTTATCCAAATCACTAGAGTATTATTTCTTATCTACTTATGTGATTTTGATTTTCTTGAGGATTAGGGATAATGTTGGTTTTTCATCTTCTTTTTTTCAGTTCTATACTGTTTTGTATACTTAATACTATAGCATAAGTTGAGTGTTTGTTGATATGAATTATTGAAGTATTTACCTAAATATTTGCCTAAATAGTATTATCATATTTTAAAAGTGTCACTTTTTAATTTTTAGAAAGAATTATCATTTATGATAAAATATAAGCAGGTTAATAGATGTTTTCTTGTTAATACCTGTGTTTATTTGTGGCTCTTTGGCCAAAACTGTGGTACATTTTTCATGAAACTCAATGAACAAAATATGTCTTTCAATATAAAAAACTTCAACCTACTAAAAATATCTTTAAATTGTTATTTATATTTCTGAAGAAAGGAAAAAAGAACATTAGAAATATTTGTCATTATTTTATAATTGCTACAGTTTTCTTTCTGTAGAAGAATAGAACCAGAAAATAATTATTGGTATAGCTACAATTTTTTTCTCAGTTGCATAGGAAAAACAGGAAAAACATTATGTGAATTGGCTAGAATGTGAAAATGTAATTTTGTAAAAAAAAGTTTTCACTAAAATATTTTCAGTAATTCTTATTTTTCCTAATATTTGTTCAGAATCTTTGTTACTTGGATATATCTTAATATCATATTGAAATTTAATTTATATGTACCATTTTGCTTGTCTTTTCATGAATAACATTATTAGATACTTCAATTTTCCAAATAACACTTTGTGTCCAGTGACTATGCTTTTACAAATCAGTTTTTCCACTTAATTTGTAAATGGCATGAAAGGAAAAATATTAGGAGTTCTTTTTATATGGCTTGAGTGGCATGAACAGATGTCTAGTGCTTAATTATTTTTTATGCTTAAAAGTGATGACCTTGGATGAATTAATACTCAAATAAATATATATTGTAGCAGAATTTTTTCATTCTGAGAATGTTGAATTTTTTATACCAAGATTAAATATGTTCCCTTTCTAAATGCTATCAGTAAGGGCATTTTCCTATTCTAAAGATTTATACATTTCCTTAATCTTTAAACTGTTCTCTGATTTTGTTTCCTGCTGTACAAAGTGTATGTGGCCAGAACCTTATTTTTTTTTTTTTTAACAGATTGTTGTAGGAAGCATACTTCTTGTTGCAGAACTATTCTATGCTTCAGTGGTCACTCAATTGCTGGATACTGTAGCTGTGAGCTTTGCTTATTCATTTAAACGTGACTTTATGTGAAAATTTCTTTCTGTAGTTGATTTCTTTCATTCTCTTGACATTTTATTAAAATCATTTTTTATAAAGTTAGAAGTTTTGGGGTATTATTAAGATGTCATTTATGTTTTATTATGTGGGAACCAATATTTAAACAACAAATTAAATGAATTCAGGTAGATTTTTAGGACCTTTTAAACTAAATGGTTTCCTTGGTATGGTCATCTTGTTTTTTATTTATGGTGAAAACAATGAAGCTATCAGAAATAGGTATTTTAATCTTGATTTCCTAGGAATTAGCAGTGAGATCTTAGACTCATAGGGGGATGATGTGGGTGATGGAGGAGAGGGTAGATCATAGGAGAGAATAGTCAGATATAACATATTTTCTTTTTTACTTTTTGCAAGGTGCTGGGATTGGGTGGCCTATCTAGGACCTCAGGGCTGGGTGGTTGCTGGGTCTCTGGGGTGGTATGTGGGCTTGGGGCCTCTTAGCCCCAGGGCCAATGTTCTGTTTGATGCACCACTCAGCTACCTTACAGCACATTTTAGAATAGGGACAGAATGAAAGGAGAGAGAGAAAATATAATAAATGGTTGTGGGGAGGGATGGATGGAGAGAATTACAATCAGCGACAGCAACTGTGGAAATATATGGAAGTAACTTCTGTCATGGACTTATGATAAAGAATGTGATCCACCCAAGACAGAGTTGATGGCATCAGAACAGACTCAAACACATTTTTTTTCTCTTTCTTTTTCTTTATTTATCATGAGGTTTTATATTTTTTGTGGGGGAGGGGGTATTATGTTTACTCTTAAGAATATTTTAGTAATGTGTAAATAAAAAAATAAAGAAGTTAAAAAATTAATAGACAAAAAAAGAAAACTGCCTGTTCATATACTTTGCTTATAAATTACGGCATCACCATTTAATTTGTAAGCGACATTGTTTAGTTAACACAGGTTGAAATACTTGTCTAATTTTAAGCTATTTTGCATTATAACTCGGAGAATAATTTAAGTCTTGAAGATAGGCTGCTTTAATGAAAGCCAAATACAGAGACTAGAAACTCTCAATATTGAACTAATTAGAACTAGGAACAAATATGAAATGTTTGGATGAAGTTGTCCAATATGAAATCAGTAATGTTAAATAACTGGAAGAAATCTTTACCTTTTCTTATTGAGATCATAAGATCATAAAAATTTAGATCACTTTAGTGGTCCTCAGTAGATCTAGTTCAGTCCTCCTCTTTTTTTGTACATGAAGGAATTGAGGTCTAAAGAATATTAAATGGGGGCGGCTAGGTGGCGTAGTGGATAAAGCACCGGCCCTGGAGTCAGGAGTACCTGGGTTCAAATCCGGTCTCAGACACTTATTACCTAGCCATGTAGCCTTGGGCAAGCCACTTAACCCTGTTTGCCTTGGGAAAAAAAAAAAACCCTAAAAAAAAAGAATATTAAATGACTTGGTCAAGGTGTGGAAAGTTGTGACTTTAATATTTGAATTTATAAGTTATCTCCTCTGCCAAGGTTAAATGTAATACAATTAATTTATATTAATCTGAACTTCAACATTTTTTCAGTACTTTACTTCCCCAGTCCACTGGTACATAATTTATGAGTTAATGACTGTATGTAAGTTATGTTCTAAGAATTATGTAGAATAGTAAACTAACCCTAATTTCAAAGGAGTTAAAGTTTAACTGAGAAAATAAGAAATGTAAGCATGAAAAATATAAGGTAACATAAGGTAACATACATTAAAAAAGTCCAATATGAAATTAATTTGGTACAAAATTGCCGAAAGAAGGAAGGAGAGAGGCAGTTGGAGAAAGAAGACGACAACAACAGAGACAAAAATGGACCTTTGCTAATTTCAGAGGTGTAAATGCTTATAGTCAAAATTTAACAGTAAGCTCTTCAAGCCAGTTTTGGCACATACCTGTTTATTGCCCAATAACTGTCATCAAAAAAGAAACCAGGACAAAGGCATATGAAAAATAAAGCCTCTTCCAAAATTCTAGATTTATTAATTAGCCATTTCTTTTCTTTTTAAATTTATTTTACTTAATTTTCCACCTACATGCACTGATTCATTTTTTGTAGTTTTGAGTTCTTTCCCAACTTACTGCATTTCCCTTAATCTTGGTTGCATTGATTTTATTTTTGTAAAATCTTTTCAATTTAATGTAATGAAAATCATTCATTTTGTATTTTATAATGTTTTCTATCTTTTATTTGATCATAACTGCTCCCCTTTCCATAGATCTGACAGATAAACTATCCCTTACTTTCCTAACTGACTTATGGTGTCACTTTTTATGTAATTTTGTACCCATTCCAATCTTATCTTGGTAAAGGGTGTTAGATATTGGTCTATGCCTAGTTTCTGCCATACTGTATTACAGTTTGTCCAGTAGTTCAAAAGTTGGATTCTTTGGGTCTGTCAACCAGTACATTACAGTAGTCATTTCCTGCTGTCTCTTTTGCACCTAATCTATTCCACTGATTCACTACTCTAGTTCTTAGCCAGTACTAAACAGTTTTGATGATTGAGGCTTTATAATTTTTGATCTGTTATGGCTAGGCCACCTTTCTTTGAATCTTTTTCCCATTAATTCCCCTCAATATACTTGACCTTTTGTTCCTCCATATGAATTTTGTTACTATTTTTTCTAGCTCAATAAAATAGTTTTTTGGTAGTTGGATTGGTGTGGCACTGAATAAGTAATATAGTATAGGTAGAATTGTGTTATATTAGCTTGACCTGTCCATGAACAATTGTATTTGCCCAATTATGTATATTTATATATTATTTATATTTATATTTATATATATTTATAGTTATATCTGCATTAAGAATGTTTTGTAATTATTTTCATATAATAATTATATAGTAATAATTATGTAGTAATTATTTTCATATAGTTTCTGAGTTTGTTTTGGTAGGTAGACTCCCAATTATTTTTTGTTGTCTGCAGTTATTTTAAATACAATTTCCTTTTCCATCTCTTGCTTCTGGGCTTTGTTGGTGATATATAGAAATGTTACTGATTTATGTGAGTTTATTTTCTATTCTGCTACTTTGCTAGTATTCAAGTAATTTTTAGTTCATTTTCTAGGATTCTCTGAGAATACCCTCATATAATCTGCAAAGAATGAGTTTTTGTTTCCTCTTTTCCTCTTCTATTCCTTCAATTTCTTTTTCTTATTGTTAAAAGCTCACATTTCTGTTACTATATTGAATAGCAATAGTGATAATGGACATCCTTGTTTTACTCCTGATCTTATTGGAAATGCTCCTAGTTTATCCCCCTTATTTAGAATACTTGTTGATGGTTTTAGATAGATACCACTAATTATTTTAAGGAAAACTCCATTTATTCTTACATTTTCTAGTGTTTTAATAGAAATGGATGTTTTATTTTGTCAAAGATTTTTATCATCTACTGAGATAATCATATATTTCATATAATAATCATCCTTGTCTAATAATAATTTATAATCTCTTTGCTAAAATTTTATTTAAATTTTTTGCATCAATATTCATTAGGGAGATTGGTCTATAATTTTCTTTTTTTTTGTCTTTTCCTGGTTTAGGTATCAGCAACATATTTCTGTCATAAATGGAATTTGGTAAAGTTCCTACTGTTTTTTGATATAGTTTATGTAGAAATGAAATTAATTGTTCTTTAAATGTTAGGTAGAATTCATTTGTAAATCCATCTGGACCTGGAGATTTTTTTCTTTGGGAGTTTAATGGTTTCTTCAATCTTCTTTTTCTGAAATGGGGTTAAGTATTTTATTTCTTCTTTTGTTATTCTGGGTAGTTTATATTTTTGTAAATATTCATGCATTTCACACAGATTGTCAAATTTGTTCATTATATAGTTGGGCAAAATAGCTCTGAATCATCTCTTTAATTTCCTCCTCTTTGGTGGCGAATTCATCTTTTTCATTTTTGATATTAATAGCTTTGTTTTTTCTTTTTTTAATCAAATTAACCAAAAGATTGTCTTTTTTTTTTCCCATAAAATTTCATTGGCTTTATGGGGAAAAATAACTCTTAGTTTTATTTCTTAGATCAGTATTTTTCTTGCTTTCAATTTTAGTAATTTCTCCTTTGGTTTTCAGCATTTCTTATCTGGTATTTTATTGGGGACTTTTAATTTGTTCTTTTTCTAACTTTTTTCATTGTATGCCCAATTCATTGGTCCCCTCTTTTTCTATTTTATTAACATAAACATTTAGAGAGAGAGAAAATTTCCCCTAGACACTGCTTTGGCTGCATCTCACAGATTTTGGTATGATTTCTCATCATCTTCTTGGATGAAATTATTGATAATTTCTTTAATTTTTTGTGTGATCCACTAATTCTTTAAAATTCACTTATTTAGATTCCAATTAATTTTTGTTTTATCATTTCCCTTTATTTCATTTAATTTTTATTATATCATGATCTGAAAAGCATGTATTTATTATTTCTGCCTTACTGCATTTGATTGTAAGGTTTTTATACCTAGGACATGGTCAATTTTGGTATAGGTGCCTTGTACTACAGAGAAAAAGGTATTTTCCTTTCTTTTCCCATTCGGTTTTCTCCAGGGTTCTGTCATATCTAAGTTTTCTAAGATTCCTTCTTAACTTCTTTCTTGCTTATTTTGTGGTTTCATTTATCAAATTCTGAGAGAGAGAGGCTGCAGTCTCCTGCTATTATAGTTTTGCTGTCTGTGTCTCCCTGTAATTCATTTAGCTTTTACTGTAAGAATTTGGATGCTATACCACTTGGTGTATATAAGTTTAATAATGATATAACTTCATTGCCTTTGGTGCTTTTTAAGAAGTTATAGTTTCTTTCCTTATCCCTTTTAATGAGATAAATTTTTCCTAGCTTTGTTTGAGATCAGGCTTGTCACTTGTTCTTTCACTGAAGCATAATATATTTTGCTCCAGCCATCTACCTTTACTCTGTGTGAAGCTCTATGCTTCAGATGATTTTTGTATTCAATTTATTGTAGAATTCTGGTTTTTAAATACATTCTGTTATCTACTTTGGTTTTATGGAAGAGTTCATTCCATTCATGTTCACAATAATAATTATTAACTCTTTAATTGCCTTCCTTTATTGCTGTCTTTCTCTGGTTTATACTTTTCTCTTTCCTTTCCTATTGTCTCTCCTCATCAATATTTAACTCCCTTAACTTTTCTATTTAATTTTTAATTTTACTATCTTCTTCCCTTTTATCATTTCCCTTTTACCCATTCTTTCCATTGCCCCCCCCCCCCCCCCCAGCCCCTGCCCTGTAGGGGTAGGATAGATTTTTAGACCCAATTAGCAATGTATGTTATTCATTGTTTTGGCCAAATCTGTTGAAAGAAGGATTTAATTAGTGTTGACACCCTCCCTTCTTTCCATCTACTTTACTAAGTCTTTCTGCATATCATCTGGTGTTATTTTTCCTGCATTAACTAGCCTTCTAGTATAGTCCTTCTTTATATGTCTTTATTTTTTTAACCCTGTCTTCTGTCATAAATTAACACATCAAATTGTAGTCAATTTATACCACTCCCTCTTTTCAAGTAACCTCTATGGATACATAATTCTCATGAGCCAAAGCATCATGCAAAGCCAAATCATTTCATGAACTATTTTTTGCACCCTCCCCCACCCCCTAAGCACATTCCCTACAGTTGTAGCCAGAGCATCAAGGGAAAGCAAAAATGTTTCATGATCTTTTCACCTGCAGTCCCTTGACTTTTTACTTTTTACTGGCAGTCTCTCCCTCCATCCTTTTAGTACTCCAACCATAGCTCTACAACCAAAGAATCGGGTACACTCTCCCTCTTACCCTACAGTACTCTATCTCTAGCATTTTAACCCTTTTTAACTAAGGTATGGAATAAGGCAAGATTACTTCATGATCTATTCATGTCCAGCTTTTCTAAGTATACTCTCACTCTCTGTCCCTGTTGTAGTACAACTCCCCTTGATAAAAATATCTTCATGATTTAATTTTTTGTAGACCTCCTAAGTACCCTCCTTCCTTCTGTCTTAAAAGGAAATATCACCCTCACAATCAATATCACTTCATGTCTCATTTATACCCATATCCTGTAAGTACAATCTCTTTAGTTATACTCAACACTCATCAGTTGAGGTTGTGGTTAAAAGCTCAACACTTTTGTGACTATACCCATACCTCTCTCTAAGTATATTGCTTTTAACTATCCTTAGAAAAATAAAGTTCTTATGAGTTACAAGTGTTATCTTCCCTTTTAGGGGATATAAACAGTTTAATGTTCTTGACCAGTGTTTTTTTCCCCCTTTCCATTTATCTTTTTGTGCAACATTTGAGTTTTGTATTTGAAGATTGAATTTTCTGTTCTGTTTGCATCTTTTTTCCCAGAAGATTTTGGAAGTCTTCTATTTTATTGGAAATTCATCTTTTCCCCTTGACAGAATTTGCTGAAATTGGCAGAGTAGATAATTTTTGTTTGTAATCCAAGGTCCTTTACCCTCTGATAGCATATTCCAGGGCCTCTGATCCTTTAATGTTGAAATTGATAAGCACTGTGTAATTCTAGTTGTGATTCCTTTATATTTAAATTGCCCCTTTTTTGACTGTATTCTCCTTTTGATGAGAATGCTGGAATTCTGTTAGGATATTCCTCGGATTTGTTTTATTCTGGGATCTCTTTCTGGAGGAATACTGTCTATTTTTTCAGGGACTCTGTTGTTTTTTTGATCCAGGATATTAGTGCAGTTTTCCCATGATAATAACCTGAAAGATATTTTTCAAGCTCTTTTTTTTATCTAGGCTTTCAGGTAGATCAATTATTCATAAATTATCTCTTCTGGATTCATTTTTCACTTGTTTGTGTTTTCTAAAAATTACTTTATATGTTCTTCTATTTTTTCAACCTTTTGCTTTTCTTTTGATAAAATCTTGGTGTCTTATAGAATCATTAAGTTTCCATTTTGTCCAGTTCTGTTTTTTAGGGGTTTTTTCTTGTTATCTTTTGTGTTTACTTTTCTAGTTGTTTTATTTTGCTTTTAAAAGAGATGTTTTCCTTTTCCAGTTAATTTTTTTTGATGAGTTACATTCTTCCAATTGATTATTTTTACTTTTAAAGGAGTTGACTTCTTCAGTCATTTTTTCATAATTCTTCTGCATGACTCTCCTTTCCTATTTCCATTTTTTCCTTTTCCTCTCTTCAGTTTTTAAAATCATTTTTCAGCTCTTCCATGAGGTTTTTGGATTTGAATTAAATTCTTAAACTCCTTTCAGACTTCCTGTTTGTCATTGCTTTTCTCTTCTGAGATGTCATTTTTATCATCTTTATCTGAATAATAACTTTCTATGATTAGGGCTTTTTTTTTTAGCTCATTTTGATAGTTGAGCTTTGTTCCTAGGGTACAAGAAGTGTAGTCCTGATCTTTTGTGCTGGTGCTGGGATCTGGTCCTTGGCTTTTTGCTTGCCAAAGTGTTGCATGCAACCCAGGCATTGCCTGTGTAGAGGTTTGTTTCTTCCTTTATGTCCCAGCTTTGCCTATGCAGTGGTTCCCAACCAATTCCTGTTTCCCCAGTGTTCCCAGTGCTTGGGTGTTGTCTGGGGTCCTGTTGTCCTACTATCTTGCCCAGCCAGGACTTATGCTGCTTTCTAGTTGATCTAGAACCTGAATTATGCTATGGCTAACATCTTCCCACTGACCTTCCTGCTATCCTGCTAAAGTTGGCCTATACTTCCCCATTACCACAGAAGAGACAGACCCCTACTGAAGATCCTCTGGGCTATCTTGAATTGAGAATTTGTTTTGCTCTTTTTTGGGGGGTGGAATCTGTAGCATCAATGTTTATGTAGCTGCTTTATTTAAAGTTATATAGACAAAAGTTCCAGGAGTATGTTCACTTCTTGCTATCATCGTTACTCTACCAAGGAAGTTCTCTCCAAAATCCATTTAAAGACTTGATTAAAGTTGTTTCTGCGGGAAACTCTGGAGAGCTTAAGAAAGTTTCTGGGGGTGGCTAGGTGGGGCAGTGGATAGAGCACCAGCCCTGGAGTCAGGAGTACTTGAGTTTAAATCCAGCCTCTGACACTTAATAATTACCTAGCTGTGTGGCCTTGGGCAAGCCACTTAACCCCATTTGCCTTGCAAAATCCTAAAAAAAAAAAAAAAAAGTTTCTGGCTTCACTCTGCTATCTTGACTGTCCCCTAGCTATTTCCTTTTCAAATCAAAGTCAATATGTTAAGGTGATATAAAGCATTAATGCAGAACAAATTAGAAAATAAACAGTTCAGAATCAACCAGAGCTTTAACACAGACACCTGAAAGAAAGGCATTCAGAGGTGAGAGAATACAGTGAAAGAAAAATCTGTAAACTTTCTTATCTTTGTATTTATATGATGTACAATGCATTGGAAGCAGAAATTGGATTACATAAAAGCTAGAAAATTAGTGAGCTATTATTATAATGAAATGTTGGGCAGAGCAGGGAAAATAAATATTCAGTAAATAAATAATATTGTATACTTAATATTATCAGAAGAAATATCACTCTAAGGAGTTGACATGCGTATATTGTCTCCTCAACCATGTTCTTCCCTCAGACTCCAGTGGATGCAACTCAGCTCTCTGAACCTAAGAGCCCTGAGAATAGTAGTTCCTCTAAAACCACCAGACCTAATTCTAGCATGGCACTCGCAGCCATTTATCCAGGGAAGTAACCTCTAAGAAAGTCTTTGAGAACTATCAGATTGTTCAAAATGAGAAAAAACCCCAAAGATTTAATGGTGAAACTGATCAAACTCTAAATTTTTATTTAACTGCCATGTGCCAGTTACTATGCTAGACTCTGCTAGTACAAAGAGTGAAAGAATTCCTATTCATAAGGAGCTTGTATTAAATTGTATCGTATTAAATACATTGTATTAAATACATATTAAATACATACATATGCATATATATGTATATATATCTATAGTACCCACATAATTATGTATAATATATAAGTATTTGCATTAATATTTACAGCATAAAGTAATAAAGGCAAACATATACCAGTTTGTTAGCTATAAAGTTAATTTAGCAGAGGGGACATAGCAGTTGCTAGTCTCAGGATAGGGATCATGCAGAAGATGGTAATTCACACCTTGAAGAAAGTAGGAGACTCTTGGAGGTGAAAGAAAATAGAAAAGAATTTTACAAAAATTACATTTAGACCAGAAATTTATATCATATACCATGATAAGCTGAATATGGATACATTGACAGAATATAAAGGGTCACAACATAAAATGATTGGGGGGAAAACCTAATCAAGTTCAATTTACAATAAAAATTCGTGCAAATGTTCTTAACCAAAGCAAATCATTGAACATACATTCAGTTTAATTCAGTAAGCACTGTCAGGCACTGTGCTAAGTCGGGGGGGGGGGGGGGGGGGGGGGGCGGGGAGAGGTACAAATAAGGAAAAGAAATGTTGTCCTTGCCCTCAAGGAGTTTATTATCTGAATGAGGAGAGAGAACACCAGGAAGTAGTTTGTTCTGTGAAGTTTAGCTCATATAGTACTGCAGATAGAAAGGCAAAAAAGTTACCAAATCCAGGTTCTGACCTATATAAAGTAAGGTTTTAGGTGGATTTGAGAGCTCTATCCCCCAATTCTCCAATTAGAGGTGAAAGGATGTAATCACAAAAAAAATAGATAATTTTAATTACCTGAAGTTGAAAATCTTTGACACATGTGAACTTATTAATTCTTGAATTATGAGAGAAGGCATTAATTTGAAAAAAATTTGCATCAGATTTTCTGATAAAGGTTTAATAATTATGATCTACAGGAAATTATGATAAAAGTATATATGACCAAGAACTGTTCTATCATGGGTAAATGGTCAAAGGATATGAACCAACAGATTTCAAGAAAAAACACTTGCTATCTATTAGTAACTATATGAAAAATTATTTATAATGGACACATAAAATAACTCTTAGTAAATCGATAATGATTACTTAAGACAGGTATTAAACTCAAATAGAAAGGACCTCTGATTCACATGCAAGTATCCTTGTAAGTCACATGTTGATTTTGTTTTAAAATGGAACATCTCTATTTTATTATATCTCAATTACATTTTAATCTGATTCATACCTCATTTGTGAGAGTTGTGGACTGCATGTACCTTACAAGTCTGTTGACACCTCTAACATTAAATATAAGTAATATTGGAGGTATTTTGGAAAGACAATAGCAAATAAACTATTTGCCAATTCATTTTCAAAACCATTTTATTATTTTACTAAGAAAGTGCCTAACATGTTGATACTCTTTGACCCATAGATTCCACTGTGAGATGTGCTATATCAAGTCCAAAGAAAGTAAGATCCTAAACAGCCTAAAATTTGTAGCAGGATTTTTTCCGATGATAAGGAAATGGAAACAAATTAGATATATACCAATTGGGAAATGGCTAAGCAAATTGTAAAATGCTTTATATATTACTCTGTTGAAAACAATGATGAATATAAAGAATTCAGAGAAGCATAGGATGACTTAAATGAATTGATGTAGATTAAAATGAGAAGAAAAAGGAAAATAATACAACAATATTAATGTAAAGAGCAAAAAATTAATGAATACTCTAGTTATAATGACTACAAAATGTCAACCTGCTGAATTGTTGGGAAAACACACATGTACTCGTTTACAAAGGTGTACATTGATGGTTGTAAAATGTGAAATTATGCAGTCAAATTCAGTTGATCTAGTGATTACTTTTACTGAATTTTTTATTTTCTCTTTCTCCTTTGTTCTTTATTTCCAGAAATAGATCACTGATTAGGAGAAGTGATGGTAGGGGGGGAATGTTTGGAAATTAAGGTAATACAAAGACAATATATATCAATAACATTAGATTAAATTTTTAAGCATATTCTAAAATTTTATCAGAAATCAAGAGTAAGCTCATTGTTTTTCAGATTCCCCTTTCTTGTCTTTCCCTCCTAATTCCATATCTTTTTCAGTCTTATGATCTATGACATATTTCATGATATTTTTACAATTACATTAAGTATTTTTTTCTCCAAATTTGTGAATGGAGTTTGTATGGTTCATGTAACATTATTCCATTAAGATCTCTTAGGACTTTCTTAATTGATACTTTCTTATTTTGTCTATCAATTCTATTAATCTATCTTATTAACTCTTTTCTACTCCAAGATCATTTTCCTTGGCAAAGAAAAACAAGCAAAATATGAATTAAGTGCCCTTGTTGTCCTGTCTGTGAATGTGGCCATTCACTCTGAGCACTGTCTTTTCTTTGTTCTTTTTCTTCCCCAAATTAGTTATACTTTAGAGTTTTCATTCAGGGCGGATGAATTGTGTGTGTGTGTGTGTGTGTGTGTGTGTGTGTGTGTGTGTGTGTGTGTGTGTATTTTAGCATAGGAAAACTTTTAAAGAATTGGCGTAGGTTGGTTTGAGATATTTCTTGTCAATTTAAAGGCAATAAATCCCTTAAAAGGAACAAAATCAAACAGGGAGATGGGAGAACTCCAAAGACCAAGTGCAAGCATTTCAAAATATTACATAGGAATGACCCTTTGCCCGGATGAGGACAGGAAATACCTCTTCTCTCCTGTACCATGAGATATTCTACTCTCAGAGCCCAGAAATCAGACAGGATTATCAGTAGGATAATTTAGCTACGAGATGGGTTATGCAAGCTTTTGTGGATTTTCCTGTGAGCATAACCACCATTTAGATTATGGTTTCTATGGGAAAATGTATTCTGAATTCCAAATAACAAAGAAATAAACTTTTGAAACAGGTCAACAAACATTTTTTACGTTTTATCTATGGAATTTTCTTCTGGGTGAGGGTTTTTTTTTAATTTTTAATTCTACTGAGACTGGTATATGATTCTATACCTGCTGGTCTCCACTTCTCAATGCTAACGTCTTAGAAGCATATGTTCTAGAGATGAGAGATACATGATCCCATTATACTAAGTAGGAGATCTATTTTGCTCCATGCTTAAAAAGCTAACTTTAAATTAGGGACTGCATATAATTAATTTCCACGTAACTCATTGATTCCCCTCATGCAATATAAACTGATTAAGTTTATATTGTAAGACACTAAACACAGAAGCATGGATAAAATGCATGCATCTTGTCTATGTCTCTGTCTTGCAACTCTTGTCTATGTCCTCCAATAATAAATTTACCATAGAGCATTTGCCCTCTGGACTGGCAACCCTATTTTGCTTCTTTTTCATATCTGAGTATAACTGTACTTGTATTGTATTACCTGTACTACTACTACTACTACTACTACTACTACTACTACTACTACTACTACTACTACTACTACTTGTATTACTTGTACTACTTGTGCTCGTACTACCATGTCACAAAAGCAACATTTCCCCCAGAATGATATTTATTCCTCAAAGGACATGGAAACTAGCCTCAAGATTTTATTGACCCAGGGGACTGAAGCGTTAATCATTGACAGAATAAAAATCAAGGAATATGGTATCCCCTTCACCTTGATTCCCATTGCTGACCACCAGGGCAATTGGTGAAGTAGAGAAGTTCTGCCCTGGAATGATTGTGTCATTGCTGACTATCTTCCATATTGTTATTAAATAACTCCTTTGGTTAACTGTTAGCTGATTTTCAATTACATCATTTCATTTCAGTACCAAATCATATATAGATTAGCCTGAGACAAGAGAAATATTTGTCAAAGTTTTGAGGATGATTTAAGTACTTTTTTTGGGAAAGCTAGCTTGATCTGTAGTAACTAGAATTGTCCTACTGACAAACTGCCATGCTTTGCCACATGATTAGTCTATTCTGTCCTCCTCCCTCCCCCATGAAAAATTTCCCTTACAACAATTTTTATCTCAGCACTTCCTTAGACTTCCTCATTGGTGATAGGTTGCAACATGTTCCTACCCACCATTTTGCATTGATTGCAAACGGCTTACCCATTATCCATCTCTTCATTGTCACTTGTATGACATTTATTTTCATTTCTTTGGAAATTGTTTTGTTTCATATTTTGCTGCACTAGCATGATATTGATATTAAAAACAGGGCTCTTATGGCTGGGAGACCTTAAAGGAACTTTGCAGTTTTCCAAAGGCAATCCGGTGAAATGTCTTCCTTGTCTTCAATTCTGGTGCCAACTTACTGTTCATATGCACTGTTTGTCACAAATATACATATGAATAAATAAGCTTCATAGGTTTTTCCATTCAATTTCTTGTCCATTCAATTGTATGCCAGTAATACAATAGATGTACTGGCAATGCACTTCTATTTTTTTATTGAAATGGTTTTTATTAAGATATCTTAACAAAATAGCATACCTCTCTAGGCATTGTATCAAAAAGAATTGGACTTCACTTTATAGTTCTCTTTACCACTACATTGTTGCCATTGTTTGTCCTTCATTCTAGAAGAGGATCGAGACTTTAGAATAGTAATGCCATTACTTGCAAATGAATTGGATTTAAATGAGGGAGAGCTGTGCAAAATCTCCAGCCTCACTTTCTCCTCTGGAGCCATCTAGGTCTAGTGGCAAGATATAGATCAGGACCACTAGAGATGACCCTGTCTGCAATGCAGAACTTGACCTTTTAAAGCTAGAGTTCAAGGTCTGTGAGTTGAAAGGGCACAGAAAGTGAGGGAGGAAGTTACCAGAGAGGTTGACTGGGGTATTTCCATATACATAATGATGATGGGGAATTGGCAGATCAGTTCTCTATTCAGTTGACACAGAAGTATTGTGGAAATGCTTTGAAGCTCCAGTGTCAATCTGTTATGTGACCTTGGGATGTCTCTTAACTATCTACTATTTAAGTGGAGGGATTCTGTGAGGGCTTACTTTTTTCTTTATGTTGCCAGTCATCTGAATTTAGCATATAAAGTTACTTACATTTCATTATCTATATATGTCCATGCATTTTATGAAGGATCACAGGTTTAGAATTGTAAGAGATTTTAGGGGTCACTTAGTCTACTTCATCATTTAAGGATAACAAAACAGCCTCAGGAATGTAAAATGTATCACAAACCAAATAGGTAGAAGTAGTAAATGATAGAGCTAAATTTTGTAATACTTTTGCTCCTTGTCTAACTTCTGTGAACTCTTCCTGGTTTTAAGATATATATGTGTGTGTGTGTGTGTGTGTGTGTGTGTGTATACACATATGTACACATACACATATAAATATATACACATATGTGTGTGTGTGTGTGTGTGCATTTAAGCTAGGTAACTTTATGCTGAATTTATTTTAGTTCACTTATAATTGAGATTTAGTTAAATTCCACATGATTTTTTTTAGCAGTTACTATTTGCTTAGTACTTAGGCATTAGATATTCAAATTTCATTGGCACTTGAGACTACATAAAATGATTTCATCTTAATCATATATATATATATATATATATATATATATGTATGTATATCCCATAACATGTATCTAGTGAGCACCAATTTCTTGCCTGATACAATTGCTTTTGCCACACACACACACACACACACACACTCTTATATTTATATGTCTATAATTAACCCTTCTCCATATTCATAGGATCATTGAGCTACAGCTGGAAAGGACATTTGAGACCATACAGCCCAACTTCCTAATTTTACATATGAGGAAACCTAGATCCATAAAGGTTAAGTGATTTAACTAAGATCAAACAGTGAATGTTAATCCATATAATAGAGTTTTTTTTCCCTAATTAGTTCATGTGTAAAAGATTGCTCTGTCTAAGAAGGCTGCCAGTCTCCTGGAGAAGAGAAATCCATCTTATTTATATTCTTTTTCTGACCAGTTAACAAGCATTTGCTAAGCACTTGGGCCTTCCTACGAGCCAGGCAATATGCTAGGAGCAGTAGGTACATGGATAAAATGTAAACAGTCTGTTCTTAAGGAGCCTCTTGAAGAAGACAACACTATAAACATAAATAAATATAAAATCAATTTAAAATAAATATAACTATTTCTGACATATTTATATAAATATATTTATGAGTACAATGAGGCTGTACTTAAAAGGAGGGAGAATAAAATAAAGCAGTGTATATGAGATGGCACTTGAAAGATCAATATGTTACATTGGTAAGAAGGCCTTTCAAATGTGTGTTTCTATAATTGTGTAATTATCTGCTAAGATTTATTGACACATTGGGATGTATGAGTTAAAAGGAAAGAAGTAAAATTTTGGTGATGATTCTTTATAAAATTTGAGGGATTGTGGAAATGATAGTATCATTGAGTATCCATATTCATCTCATTATTTTATTATTCTTTTGCTTAAAATGCAATGGAACAGTTTATCACTTTCTCATCACCTCACACTAGGATTACAGCAGTAGCCATTTATTAGACAATCTATCAGTCAATAAATACTTGTTAAAGTGCATGAGTTCAATACTAGCTCTTTGAAGGAAAAAGGTGCATGACCCCTGCCCCAGAGAGGTTTAAAGGTTTTAAAGTGACAAGACTAACAGTAAAAAAGTATAAAATTTATGGTCAGAAATTTATCAGATTTTGTGCTAAAGATTTTAGCTTCAGGGAAGAAGAAATATCCTTAAAACAAATCAAGCTTTTTTGGAGGAATCTGGGATTTAGATTGGGCATTGAAGGTTAGATGAGATTTATATAGAAAAAATGATAATGATAATGATGATGATAATAATAATAATAATAATGATAATGAAAATTAGCATATATATAGTGCTTTGATTTACAAAGTAGTTAAATATTTCATTTTATCCTCACAATCACCCTGTAAAGAAGATATTGCTGATATCCCATTTTACAGATGAGAAAACTAAGGCATGTAGAAGTTAAATGCTTTATCCAGGGTCACATATTTGTATTTAGAACCCCATTTGAATCCCATTTGAACTCTTGGATCAGTGTTTTATCCACTGGACCACTTACTTGTAATGTAAAATCAAAGAAGGGAACCTAGATTTTTCTGAGTTTGAAGAATAATCATAGGTAATAATAAGAGATATGAAAAAGCCTATGACTCCATGATAAAGCAAAAAATCTAACTTAATTATACTTTGTTTTAGAAGACTTCATATTAGCTACCTTTTGGTAGGTTAAGGCCAAATTTGAATGTGAAAATTAGAATTAGTATAATTATAGCTTTTTGGCTTCTCTGCTGCAGCTAATCACTTTATAAAAACATGAGCAGTATAAATACTTTTCACGTATTTCAATCTTCATAATAAATCTTTTAATTTAATGTAGATTTTATTTTGAATAATGATCTTAACCTTGAGACATATTTAGCATATATAATACATATATATATAATGAGAAGATTTGATTTCGAATGTCTTTTTTAGCTCTAATGTTCTATGACATCTAAAATGAATCATCCATTTAAATAGTTTTTGAAAGTGTTTTATGAACTGTGATATATAGTACATGATTAATTTTCCCTTTTCAAAACCAGATAGTTCAACAGAAAAAAACATATACTAAAAATGCAGAGCAGTGATTTCCTTTTTTGGTTTTTAATGTACTGGGGTGTTATTAGTTATCTCAAAGGATATAATGAAAGGCATATATACTGAAAGTAGAATTAAATTAAAATTTATTTAAATTTAAAGCCATTCATACTTGCCATTCACCACTTTAAGGAAGAAACATTGGCAACCATCAAGTAAAAACAAGGGTGTAACTATATTAAAAAGTTTGAGAATCAGTGATCTAAAAGAATCTTTTGTGATATATTAAAGTATTATTAAAATGTAAAAAGATAAATATTTAAAATTGAATAGTTACAATTAAGCAGTAGTAATTTC
This sequence comes from Macrotis lagotis, assembly GCF_037893015.1. NCBI lineage: Eukaryota > Metazoa > Chordata > Mammalia > Peramelemorphia > Peramelidae > Macrotis > Macrotis lagotis. The sequence goes on along the minus strand of NC_133662.1, from coordinate 24,181,785 downwards.
AAACAACAACAACAACAACAAAAAACCTCATCAAACACCATCTCTTGGAAACTAAGCTCAGGACAAAACTTTACTAAAGTTTGAGAACACTAATGTTTTAGTTGGAACTGATGTAAAAGAAGTATTATTTTAAAGGAAAATGAAGTCTAGAGCTATCTGGTTGGGAAGGTCTTTCAATTACAGTGGCGTCCATGAATCTTGGATCTAAATGAAAATTTGGCTATAAGTTCTCCACATCCTATTCTCTATTTCCCTTTGAATAAGAAACAGCATGTGTGAAATGCATTTACTGTAATCCATTCCATACTGGGTAATAAAAATACTGTTAAAAATTATTAGACTTGGTATAAAATTATACTTATGGTGTTCTTTTCACTTTTAGCTAAGGTTTTTTTTAAAAAAAGTTTATGTAAACCTAATAGAATATGATGATGTTTTAATTTAGCTTTCAAAACATGAATATGAAATAAGTACCATTTTAGATATAATCACATTCCAATGTTTGTATTACTTCCTCTGACCTTATATGAAACATTATTCACTGAAAATGAAACAATATTATTCACTGAAAGTATTCCTTAGAAAACGCAACTCAAACAATTAAAATAAATTACAGATACCTTTAAAATTGAATACTTAATGAAGAATTTAATGAGATTATCTGTCTTTTACATTTCCCATATTAAATCCTAAAAATTGATCATTTATACATAGAGGGTAACTAAATCAACAAAGCAAGTATCGTTGTTTAAAGATATTAAAAGGAAATTGATAACTATTGTGTAAATATTACCTTTTGAACCTGAAATAGTCAAACAATTTTAGTATATACAGTTGAGTTAAATTGCTGTAAAATGAAATGTTACTATATTATTTAAATTAAGGTCACCAAAAGCATTTACACTATTTGACTGGTTAAAATTAAGTTATATTGATATTTATTTTTCAACTATAGGAAAGACCTTTTTTTTTAGTCAAAGAACAAAAATTTTCATAGGAAAAATAAAAAAGTCAGATTTTTCAGGGAATTGAAATATAAGTGAAAATCAAGATGTCATCTGTAACAGTTTAATCCAAATTAATAGTATCAGGTTTTATTTTTTGAATGAGACAAAATTTAATATATCTCATGTGACATTCCTTTTTATTCAAATAAGAATCTTTTGCATAATTTGGTCAGAGTTGTGTGTGTTTTTACGTGATTAACAATTTCTGAAATGTTAAGAATAGCGTCATATTGTTTATTTTATAAGGGCAGACTATTTTATTTAAAACTCTATACTTTAGAAAAATCTTAAACTTGATCAGTATAAATAATTTCCTTACATGTAAATGATTACTTACTTAAAACAGTAAATTATTATTTATTTGGTTTTTCTTTGACCACTAGATATCTGATCTTCACTAATGAATAGTTTCCTTCATTGTGCATTAAGGAGATTATTGTCTCTCCAAAATACATATATACACCTATTTTTCTTAATTTTAAGTAACTAGAACTGAAGAACTAAAACTCTGCAATAAAAATTTGTAATGTTTTCTATTTTGCTCTTTTACATATCTGCTGTAAGATTTTCAAAAGATTATAAAATTTAAAATGTTTAGCTTTTCATTAAAAATTAGTTTCATTTTATTTACTCTAATTTTTCCCAGAAGACTTAAACACCCCCCCACAATCTACAAATATGTACAGATTTAGGAAATATGTATTATTAATTTATTGGAGACCTCCAAATATTTCCTTTCCACCCATCACTGGCTTTTCATTTTCTCCTGTCTTCAATGCAAAGTAATGAATCTCAGAAATTATTATTAAGACGTCAAGACAATCTAATCTAATATATTTCATTGACTGCCTCTCTCCTGCATATGCCTATTTGGGTTGAAACTGGATTATGGTATGTAAGAAACAAACTGCCTGCCTTTGACTTTGACAGAAAAATCCTTGTCAGTTAAGCCACAGACTCATGTAAATAAGGCTTTGGTCTTAAAGCAACATATAATGTTCAACTGATCTTTGAAAATGTAGTTCAAAGCCATATATTGCATAAAAGAAAAACATTTCTTGAAATATAATTTTTATGACACTGATAGATAAGATATTCCTTTTTAAGGGTTCAGGTTAGGAAATATAGCCAATCATAAACAGAAACATGTTTTTTAATAGTAGTTTAAAACAGCTTGGTATTACTGTGAGAACACAGAATCATAGTATAACTAATAAAGCTATTCAACATATTAATCTTGGCAATTTTGGGTAGTTCAACTCCTATTTAACTATCACAATAGGAAAGCTAATCTTTTAACAATATATTTTGAAATATGTTGTATCTGATAATAGTGGAATCTTTCTCACAATAGGAAAATTAGAAATCAAGCAAATGACCTTAATAGAGTTTAGAAATATGTATGAAAAACTAATTTTATTATAAAATGTCTTAGCATATACTTTATTGTCTTAAGTTTTGCAGTTGAAACCACAGTACCTCACTCTATATTAAACAGGTTCGGTTACAGTTGGCATCATATAATTTATGGCAAATTAATATTAAAATGCAAAAAATAATTTCTCCCATATAATACCTATTCATTTGGTAAAGAACTTCAATAAACATGCTTTTCAGTAGTCATATAGAATTATCCCATTTGAAGTCCTATTTTTAAATTATTTAAGGGATTTGAGATTTTCAGTTGATGATATTACATGGGTCACTTGTAATAATAAAAGTCTGACAGTTCTTTTGAGAATTTTTGAAGTCTCTATTTCAAAAATGGAATTATGTCGATAACTAGAAGTACAATGTATAATTTTAAAGAAAAAGCATATGTTTAATAAATCCTTATAGCATTTATTTTTAAGCTAACATACCACTCACATTTGAAAACATAATAATAATATTTTAAAGGTATTGCCACCAGAACCTGATTAATATTTGTTCTTTGCTCTTGCTCAGAATGTAGTGCTTCATGCTGGAAAGTTTTAAGTGTGGTACAGATAATAAAAAATTGCTTTTGAGTAATAAAGTTATAAATTTCTTTTACAACTAACTTCTCAACAACATTTAACCTAGTGTGAATCAGCTCATAGTCTAAAGGCTTTATTCTATAGAATTGAAAAAGCTTATTTTGGAGATTTAGAAAGCAATAATCATAGAATAATAAATTCAAAATTATAATCATAACTTGAAATTAAAAAATTTTATATTTTTGCTTAGAAATTAAATTCTTTTGAACATGATATTAATATGTAGTAAAGATAGAGTTAATTTATTGTTGTAAGGTTTGTCAGATTCATTAAGTTAATATTTTATAGATCAGTTTCACAATCTCTATACCTAATGTGGGGGCAACTGATGACTTAAAGGACGAGAGTACTATGTCTTGAGAATATACATGTTTGATAATTGACTGACTTATTCATTTTTATTCTAGTTACTTTAGCCTTGTCAATAGAGTTGTCTGTAATCTTCAATTCACCATTGGTCATTAAGGTCATTTTAAAACTTAGTTTGTATTTGGTAGTTTTGTTTTGTAATTCTTAAATTGTCAAAGTAAATTGTAATTATGGTTATTTTATTTAACAATAATTTCACTAAATATTTGAAGGGTAAATTTAATTATAATGTTCTTGATAACATTAAAACATAAACCTACTTTTGCATATAAATATATTTGCTAAACAGTGCCTTCTCTTCTCTGATTTAACCAGAGAAAAATAAAGCTATAGTTTTGTTTTTCAAATACTCTCAACTAAACACACCATTAATTTCATTTCCTATATATGTGAACCCTCCATTATAGCCTTTTAATGCACTTTTAAGAATTTTTATTTTAAAACGTGGATTTTCCTATTCTCATTTTTCATTTTTCGTAAATTGCAAATGATGCAAATTCAAATAATTTCATTTATATAATTCAAATGATCATTAATTAAGCTACTAATGTGTTCAGGACATCTTGTATATAAAGACAAAAGTGAAAAAAAACCCTCAAGTAACTTACATTCTACTGTATAGTAGGCATTGCAATTTGTAATTAATTTACAATACAAATAAAATAATCTAATTGATAACAACTTCTAAGAGGGATTTTTCCAATTTCCATTGGTATTGCTTTGTGTTTGCATCACCTGCTCATGACACAGAGGAGGTACTTAGTAAATGACTTTATTAATAAATTTATTTTTTACAGGTTTGTCTGTAGGTGTTAAATTCTTTATCACTTTATGTCATAAGCTTGTATCTCCTGTACAGGTGATAGACACACAACTTCTGTTCCCCTTGTTTTGCCATTTATTGAGATAATAGCATGAGATCTTTGATTATTTATCTAACTTCAGTTCTTTAAATCCTCAGTTAAAATGTCCTTTATATAAAATGTTATTTCATCTGAATTTTCTTTTCTCTCTGAGTATCATTTTGATTGATGTAGATTATATTTCATGGAATCATTAGACCTTTTGTGGAAATAATATTCAGTACAAAGCAAGTTGACCTGAGTCTTTGGGATTTTTCTTTTTTATTCATATTTATTAGTTTTTTAAAATTTTTTAAATTGATTCCTTTGTTATTTTGCATCACTGACATTTTCCCCATCTACACATTCCCACTTCCATACCCACAAGCTCTTCATCCAGCTAATCTCTGCCTTGTAACAAGGAAAATGAGCAAACCTAACTGACCAACTGGTGACATGTAAAAAAATATTAAACAGTTCTGTATTTCTTCATATCTTTACTGATAGGCAGTTTAACCATTTTTCTTGTTTAGATGCCAGTATTGCTTTCTTATTATAAGAATTCATTGCTGCCATTGTGAATATTAATTTTTTGCTCTGTTTCCCCTGTTTCATTTCATAGAAATCTTCCCATGTTTTTCATATTTGATGCCCTGTAGAATGTATGGATATTCCATTATATTGATATATGACAATTTGTTCATTGTTAATAGTACCCACTTTGTTTTCTTTTTCTTTTCCTTTTTTTTAAATTTACTCCAAAGAGAGAAGTAGTAGAATATTGTATAAAACCTTTCCTTTTAGATGACTTCTTATCTAACCAATCTAAGAGTGATTGGTTATATTTAAAAAAAATTAAAGATAAGCAATAACTTCATGGGATTACTGGAGAAATATTTATAAATCTTTATTTCAATTGCAAATGCAATGTTATTTAATTTGAATTTTTCAGCATTTTCAAGCAATTAAAAACAAAGTCTGAATTTTCAATAAATTTAAGAGTCCAGGGAATAAGTAAATAATATTTTAACATCTTATGAATTATAATCAGGCCTTATTAATTTTTAATTAATTATTTAATTTTTAAGCATTTTGCATTTTATTTGGCATTTTTCCAAAAATATCCAGCTTATAAACTGGGCCAATTTATCCTATTGGAATATGTAACATACTCAGAATATATTTGGTTCAATAATATAGGAGGTTTAAAATTCAAAAAACTAAAACATTAACTACCTTGAATTTTTGTTTTGTATATTTAAGCTAGAAGTTTTATTAAAACTGGAATTGAAAACAAAGATTTGATTATTGCCAAAACATTTTCTTTATAACTTTTCCACTCAATTTACTTGCATTTTTCTTGATAACCTTTGTTTAGATGTTATTCCTAGAGTTATTTTTTGTGAACATATGTTAACATACCTTTTCATGTATTTATTTAAGGAATCTTAAAATATATATGTTGGCTAAGTATGTATGGTAAAACTGCTTATAAGTAGTTACCATCTTGTGTAAACACTAGCCAACTAAAACAAAACCTGTTTTTTTTGTCCAGAGTATCTTATTAATTGGATTATATCATTTACTAATTGCTTGTCAAATTTCTATTTTAAAAATGTAGTCATTTTTGAGTTACATCAGAGCTGGAAAAAAATAAATCTAAATCAGAATACCAATTCTTTCTTCCTGTTTCCTTAGTGATTCTCTGAATACTATTTTAATAAATATTTATTGAGTGCCTCAAAGGTTATTTTTTAAAAATCATCATTTCCTGAGCCTAAGTACATTTGTTCTTAATCATGTGAAAACTGTTAGGATCAATTCTTTAATATGTGGAAATAGGAACATTAAATGAAAATATTGACTCACCAAGAAGCTTTCTTATTATAAAAATCAAGAATGGCAAGATGGTCGCAGAGCATATATAATTGGTGTTTTTGTTTGTTTTTTTATGTCTTGAGTACTTATGAGCATGCAAAAGCCAAGGGGTTTGCATCTGTGTCTTAAATTTACCTCTTAGTGGTTAGTTCCTTGATGAATCTTAAATATAAATTAGATTCTTTAGTTTTAGTTAGCTTTTGATTTTTGTCATGCAAATTTAGATCCTACCTATGGGCAGATTGGCTGTGTATCTCCCTTTTTTAAGTTTTCTTGAAGAATTTCCTTATAATGTTTCTATTTCTAGCAATAAATTTTGAGAGATTTTTCAAGAATCCATGACTCAAGAAGGAAAAAAAACCCTTATTATCTTTGAGGAGTCAGGAAAAATGTCATTTGTATGCTTAATGTTATCCAGAAAGCATAATATTCTGAAAAAATAATATGCCCCAGATTATTTCAAATTAAACACTAATGGAAGAGGATATCTAAGGTGAAAGATGTTTGTGTAATGCTAAACATAACCAAAGAAACTGTGGTTTTTAGCAAAGGTACTATTGCTCTATTTTATCGGGTGCCAGAAGTTGCATAATGAAAGTCCTTCAGTCAGAGAAAATATAAGTAAAAAAAAAAAAAAAAAAAAAAACCAAGAATGCCACCCAGCTGGTAGAGATCTTCCTAATTTTTACCTGATTGTATTTCTGAAGAAATATGGCAGAACCATCGTAAATTTTCAACATGAACTGCATTTTTGTTGCCAATTTCCATATCCTTTAAAAAGTGCTGAAGCGTGCATTTGCTATTTATGTTTGCAGTAGACTGAGTACACTTTTACTATTTGTGGTTTTAGAAATTGGAAACAACCAAACAGTGGTGCTATGGTCTAAAAAAATAAATTTTAAACAGCTGTGGGACAGTATTTTTAGAATGGTAGGAGCCTTTCTAAAGCAATATAACTGCTTTCTGATGAAAATATTACTATTCGTGTAATTCAAAATTGTCTATTGTCTTTTCTTGTATTGTTATTTAGATGAATGTAAATCAAAATATTGTTGCTGGTATAAAGAAATTATTTCTCTAAACATCCTGGTATAAATTCTTTAGAGACTATATTCAGGAGGTCTCAGAGTAAATAAAAAAAATTAAATGTTTAAATTTTTTTGTTCTTCTAAATTTGACAAACACCAAAAATGTGAATCTTTTCATGTATACATAAGCAGAAAAAATAAAATCATATAGAAAAACATTTAAAAAGTATATGATAAATTCATTGCATTTATATATAATAAATTTAAAGCTCTCCTTGTCTGTGTCTCTCTTTAGAACTTCCTTTTGGTATCTTCTATGGGTTTTTGGTAATCATTTTATTGATGTTTCTCTCTCTCCCCTCTCTTTTTTTTGGATTACTATTGTAAATCCCCTCTCCCTCTCTCATCTAATACCCCATTGTGTAACAATTAAAAGAAATCCACTCATTGGCCAAGTCTAAATTTTATGTCTCAGTGTCTTCAGTTTATAATTATATCAGAAGTTGTGGCATATTTCATTATCTGTACTCTTGAGTCATGGTTTTTCTTTGTATTGATCTAGATAGTTAAACTTTCAGTTTTTTAAAAATTTTGTGAATTAGGGGGTGGCTAGGTGGTATATTGGATAAAGCACCGGCTTTGGGGTCATGAGTACCTGGGTTCAAATCTGGTCTCAGACACTTAAAAATTACCTAGCTGTGTGGCCTTGGGCAAGCCACTTAACCCCATTTGCCTTGCAAAAAACCCCAAAAAAATGTTGTGAATTATTGTATAAATTGTTCTCTTGTTGCTCTTTATTTCAATGTCTGTTAATTCATACAAGTCATGCCATGCTTCTCTGAATTGAACCCTTCAATCACTTTTTACAATATGCAATAATATTCTATTCTCCTAACATCCCATATTATTTTCAGCCATTCCCTAGAGAGAGATATACTCTAAATTTTTAATTCCTTGCTATTGAAAAAAATGCTGCTTTAAATATGCACATATATATGTATTTGTATGTATATATGTATATGTCTATGTGTGTATATATGTATGTAGGTCCTTTTGCTTATTTAAAAAAATTCTTTGATCAGTAGGTCAAGGGTTATAAATAAACTTTTTGGATGTAGTTTATAAGGTCTTCCCCATAAGAGTTTGACCATTTGATAGATCTACCAGTACCATCTTCCTAGATTCCCTCTAGCAACAGTCATTTTGTGGTTAATTAGTCTACTCAGTATGATGGGTTTGACCTATAGTCTCAAATGTATTTTGTCTTCCAATTCTTTTGTCATTTGGAGCATTTATTTATTTATTTATTTTGCATGGCAATGGAGTTAAGTGACTTGCCCAAGATCACACAGTTAGGCAATTATTAAGTGTCTGAAACTGGATTTGAGCTCATGTTCTCCTGACTCCGGGGTCGGTGCTCTATCCATTGCATCACCTAGCTGCTCCCATCTGGAGAATTTTTGTATGACTGTGGGCAATATGTTATTATCTTTTGACCTATGAGGAAATGACACCTAAGTGTATATGTATGTATATTTACACATGTTTGCACATGTATAATGTGTGTATTTGTGTAGTATATGTGCATAGTACACATATGTGTATATATCCATGCCCTATATAGCTTGGATATGAGACTTTTACTTGGATATGAGAAAAACTTGTTGCAAAGATTTTTTTCCTGGTTCTTTGCTGCTATTCTAAATTTACTTGCATTGATTTTGATTATTAGACAAATGAAAATTTTATATATCCAAATTTGCTACATTTCTATCATATGTAACTTATGGTAGTTAGATGGCTCAGTGGATAGAATGTTGGACTTCTAGTCAGGAAGATCCAAATTCAGATATGATTTCAGATACTTTCCCCTGTTTGCCTCAGTTTCCTCATCTGTAAAATGAGCTGTAGAAGGAAATGACAAATCAGTATCTTTACTAAAAGAAACCCAAATGAGGGTCACAAAGAATCATTCACCACTGAAAAATGACTGTAACAGTAACAGCAGCAATCTTATCTACAGTTTGTTTTCTCAAGAACTCTTCACCTATCCAAAGTCTTTCCCTGTTCTCTTATTTGTTTATGATGCGTTTTTTTTAAATCAGCCAATCATTAAGCATTTATTAAGTGCCTCCTATGTGCCAAGAACTGTGCTAAGGTCTGATCACTTATTCTTCTCTCAGGCAAATATCCTTATATAAGTAGCCAAGTATTCATTTTGAGCTTATTGTGGTATTCTCTTTGTTTAAATCAAATTTAATAGGACTATTTTCTTATTTTAAACAGTAGCTATGCCAAATATTAAGTCCTAAATCTTATAGTTTAGTAACTTTGGGTTTATTGAAACTATAGTTCTATATTTATTTCCTTCTTTATAGAGTTCCTAATTTATTCCACTGATCAACTTTCCAGTTATATCTTTTACTTTGTTTTTTTAGACTAGTTCCAATTAATTTTGATGCTTAATTCAGGACAATCTTTGAGATCTGGTTCTCCTAATTATTTGCTCTTGAACTTCTTAAACTTTATTTCCTCTAGATGCTCTAAAGGTTGCTTTGTAGTTGTTGTCATATTTCTGTGAGCATATTGGTAGGTGGACAGCTATTTTATGTGTTCCATATTTATTTTGAATGAAATGTCCTCATTTCTTCCTGTTGGATTTTATTGATAGGCATATGAAAAATGTGATTCAATTGTGTGATTTTAGTTTATGTCCTTCTACTTTGATAGTTATTATTTCAATAAATTTTTTAGGTTTCTCCAATTAGACTATTATTTGCAAAAAAAATTTTGTTTCCTCCTTGCCTTTGTTTCTTTTAAATGCTATATTTAATATTCTATAATGTCAAGTTTCAGTAATGACAATGAGCATCCTTGCTTTATTCTTGGTTTTTATATAGTTTATAAAGGCCTCTAGCATTTTTGTTTTACAGATAATTCTGTCTTTTAGACAGAAACTATTTGTATTAAGGAAAGGTGTATTTATTCCTTTGCTAATATTTTATTAGACATGAGTATATTATATTTTGTCATAGATTTTTTTCTGTATCAATTTATTTCTATACTGCTTATTATTTTATTATTAATGTAGTCTATTTTGTTTACAATTTTCCTAATAGTGAAGCAACCCTGTGGCCTGCTATATATATTGTATATTATTTTGCTAATGCCTTTTTTCTAACAAATTATTCCACAGTTTTGCACCAGTATTCATTATGAATATTGCTCCTATAGTTTTTGGATGTTTGCTGATAAAATTAATATGTAAATCTAACTGATCCTTAAAACCCTCCCACAACTTTGGAAATTTATTAATAACTTATTCAGTTTCTTTCCTCCCCCCCTTTATTTAAAATCTTTATTTCTTATTCTCTTATGCTGTGTATTTTATTTTTCAGTAAATATTCATCCATTTAATTTTTTTTCTCAGCTTTTTCACCTTTTGGGGCATAGGATGGATCTTCTCAAGGGTACCAATCTCAAGTTTGCCTCTCTCTCTCTCTCATGAGTCCAATTTCATTGCTTGATCCTTTTGGAAGCTTTGACCTATTTAAGTTCTCACCTGACCTGACTTCTCAGGGTAGCCTATTAGACCCCCTCCTTGGAGTTTACCACATTGGTGCTGGACTGGTTTGGGACTGTAGATCAGTTTTAGCCCTATTGTAATTCAGAACTCCCAAACTCAAGTTATTCTCCTTCGCGGCCTCTCCCAGTAGGAGGATTATAGCTGGAGACCACCATTTTCATTTACTATGTAATATTACAGACTATTTTATATAAAATTTTCTGTTTCTCATTCTTTGTTATGAATTCTCTTACAGTTTTTCTACTTCCTGTTAGATTTTCTTTCTCTAAAAAAATCAGGTAGCTAATAGTCTTTTTTTATTAATTTAAAAACTCTAATAGGTAGTTTTGCTTATTAATTTTTAAGCTTTTATTTAATCTCTGGTTTTTAGCATTTGTGATTAATTGGGATTTTTTAGAACTTTATCAATCTGAACTTTTTCTCTTTTGCTAAAAAGTATGTAGAGATATAAAATTTGTCTTTTTCTGATTCTTATATGTGTAATATATGTGCATAGGTACATATTTAAATATAAAATCTCTATTCTAGATTTGGATTTTGGATCCAACACTAGACTCTCTACCTCCTTTCATTACCAGGGTAGTTAAGTGGTACACTGGTTAGATAGAGCTCTAGACCTGGAGTCAGGAAGACCAAATTTCAAATTTGATCTCATATTCTTGCTAGCTGTGTGACCCTGGGCAAGTCATTTAACCTCTAACTGTATGTATGTGGAAAAGATAATAGCAAACTACTTTACCAAGAAAACTCCATAGATGATTGGTTCATGGGAATCATAGGAGTGTTGGACACAACTGAATAACTAAACTATAACAACCTTTCAGGTCCTATTTTACATTGACCTTGATTTGCAATACTTCTGCTTCAGCTAATGTGTCTTCTCTTAGAGTGTGGCAGGTTTCATTCTTCCTAGTTAGAGCTCTCTTTTCCTGTTCCAAGTCTGGCTCCTGCTATGGGTCTTCATCTTTTTGGACCACCAAGTTCTAGAAAGCACTATTTCTTCAGTCTTCATTCCTTCCCACTCTCAATCTGGGCATTCTCTTCCCTCAATTCAGGTGCTTTTCTAGGCTTTTAGTCTCATCGGAACTCACGCTGGCTTTTCCTGACCAGATATACCTCTTGGAGCTCTTATGCTTTGTAGCCCCCCCTTGTGTTTCTTGATATTTCTCTTCTGATTTTTTTTTTTGAACTTTAGGGATTGCTTGTTTTTTATGTCATTATTAGAGCCTGTATAATTGGAGTATATGTAGATCTGCTTCCTTTTTGACCTTTCACAGTTAGTGTAACCTGAAGTCAAGAAGTCAAATGGAAAATAAGAATAGAACTTCTATTTGAAATAAGTAATATGGTGGTTGAAAGAAATGGCAAGGAGGAGTCGTCTAGATGACTTCAGAAGTATATGCTTATTTTATTACATAGTCTGATTTAGGTTTCATTTTTATGAAGTTGCAGTTATTTCTTCTACAATCAGTGTTTTGTTTTTCAGTATTTCTGGATTCATTTTTTTAACCAGAAAATTAAATAATGGATGATGCTTTGTATTTATTAAAGTTTATTGATATACAATACTATTTCCAGTTCAGCAAATTAATGCTAGATATTTGGTTAACAATTTCCCCCCACTGAATTAGGAATGAAAATAAAGAAATATAACAATTATTTAATTAAAATATAAACTTATCAATTTTCCCTTTCATTAATCATTTTATTAAATTTTTTTCCCTGTGGAAGTCAGTATCCTAGGTTCTTCAGCAGATTAAAAAAAATTGGTACAATATAGTTTCCACCTTCACAGTACTTTCATTCTAGTATAGGTAAAAAATTCTAGTCATAGGGAAAAGAAGTGAGGAAGTGTAGAGGAAAAGGATATGTAGGACCCCATTTTTTCTGTGTATTAAAACTTGGGGAGAAGAGAATTGCATATGGCAGAAATATTGGGGTGGTCTCATTTTATGAAAGGATTTGAATGCCCAGAAAGTAATTTGATCTTTGCTTGGAGGATAAGAGTGGAGCCATTAAAGGTCTTCAAGAAGAGGAATCACATGATCATATCTCCTTTTTTTTAAAGAAAATGACTGGGGTGAATGATTCATTGGAGGAAAGAGACAATGGAGAAAGGAGGGTAAGGTTGGGAAACTATTGGAGAGAAATCCAAGTGAATATTAATGTTAGCTAATAATATTTGATTAGTGACAGAGGGATTAGAGATTGTGGCAGATATAAGAAGTTTCAGAAGATGGTTTGATAACTTGTACCAAAGAAACTTCTACATGCATTCCCTCCTGACTCTTTAAGCAGATTTCTCTTCTGTTATCTATATTATTTCCCTAATGTTCAGGCATTTCTTTTCTAGTTGCTTCTTCAATATTGTCTGTTCACATACTCAGGTCTCATCTTCAAAAACCCCTCACTTTAGTAGTAGTAGTCTCTCCTTCCTTTCGTGACCACATTCTTTGAGAAAAACCATCTTCACTCAGTGCCTTCACTTCCTCTCATCTTAGTCTCTCTTTTTTATAAAAAAAAATTATGGTTGGTTGGTTGGTTGGTTGGTTGATTTATTTATTCATTCATTTATTTAGGTTTTTCAAGGCAAATGGGGTTAAGTGTCTTGCCCAAGGCCACACAGCTAGGTAATTATTAAGTGTCTGAGGCCGGATTTGAACCCAGGTACTCCTGACTCCAGGTCCAGTGCTCTAGGTTTATTTATTTTCATATTATTACAATAATCTTGATGCAAAACTAAACATAAGCCCCCCCCCCAAAGGTAGAGAAACCTCAAGAGAAATGAAGTGAGATAAAAAAAAAGTGTACTTCAGTCTGTGTTCAGATTCCATAGGCCCTGTCTCTGGGATAATTTGCCTTCTCTATCATAAGTCTACCAGAGAAGTTGCTTTGATATCTTTTTCCACAATTCCTATATTTCTCACCATTCTATTCCTTCCCACTCCGATTTATTCTATTTTCTGTCTGTCTCTGTCTTTGTCTTTGTCTGTCTGTCTGTCTGTCTCTCTCTCTCTCTCTCTCTCTCTCTCTCTCTCTCTCTCTCCCCACCCTGACCCTCCTCAGAAATATAATATACCTGAATACCCTCTCCCACAATCTTCCCTCTCTTCTGTTACCTACTCCCTCCCCTCTCCTCTTATATCCCCCTTATCCCATCCCTTTTCTCTCTAAGGTAAGTTAGATTTCTGTACCCTATTGAATGAGTATATTATTTCTTCCATGAACCATTTCTGATGAGAATGAATGCTCACTCATTCCCCCCACCTTCCCCTCCTCTACTCCATTGCAAAACCTTTTCCTTGACTCTTTTTTGTGAAATATCATAGCCAATTCTACCTCTCACTTTCTCCTAGTACTTTCCTTGATCAGCCATTGACTGCATCTTTATATTATATTAATACCATTACGTTTCACTCCCTCCTATGCCTTGTAAATATATATATATATTTATATATATATATATATATATATATATATGTATACGTACACACACACTCCTAACTGCTCTTATAAAAGAGAAAGTTCTTATGAGTTGTCAGTATCTTTTTCCTATGTAGGAGTACACGTAGTTCAATATCATGAAATCTCTTCCCATCTACCCTCTCTACACTTCACCTGAGTCCTGTACTTGGAGATCAAACTTTTCATTCAATTCTTGTCATTTCAAACGGGAAAGTTTGAAAAGTCACCTATTTCACTGAATGTCCATCTTATCCCCTGAAAGAGACTGTTGAGTTTTTCTGTGTAGCTGATTCTCGGTTATAATCCAAGCTCTTTAGCCTTCTGGAATAATCATATTCCAGGCCCTACAAGCTCTTAATGTAGAGCTGCCAAATCCTGTGTAATCCTGACTGTAGAACCACAGTAATTGAATTTTTTCTTTCTGGTGGTTTGTAGTATTTTCTCTTTGACTTGGGAGTTTTGGAATTTGGCTATAATATTCCTGGGAGTTTTTTTTTTGGGGGGGGGATCTCTTTCAGGAGTTGATTGGTAGATTCTCTCAATTTCAATTTTACCTTCTGCTTCTAGTATCTCAGAACAATTTTGCTGGATTATTTCTTGAAAAATAAAACCTAGACTCTTTTCTGGTTATGACTTTGAGGCAGCCAAATAATTTTTAAATAATCTCTCCTGAATGTTTCCTAGGTCCATTGTTTTTTCCATTGAGATATTTCATATTTTCTTCTAGTTTTTTCATTCTTTTGGGTTTGTTTTATTGGTTTTTTTTTTTATTTCTTACAAAGTCATCAATTTCCTTTAGCTCCACTCCACATTTGAAGGAGTTACTTCAGAGAGGTTTTGTATCTCCTTTTTTCCAACGGACTAATTCTGCTACTTAAGGCACTCTCATTTGCCTTTTGGATTGTCTTTTCCATTTGACCTAAACTGGTTTTTAACATGTTATTTTCTTCAGGGTTTTTTCTTTTATTTCTTTCACCAAGCTGCTGTCTTTGTTTTCATGATTAATCTGCATTTCTCTCATTTCTCTTCCCAGTTTTTCTTCCCCCCCCCACAAAGTTATTTCTGAACTCATCCATAGTCTGAGCCCATCCCTTGATTTAGAAATTTTGTATACAGAAGCTTTGACTTTCTATTCTTCTGAGTGTCTATTTTGATCCTCATTGGGACCAATGTAATTTTCTATGATCAGGTTTTTCTTTTTCTATTTGTTCATTTCCTTAGCCTATGACTGATATACTTCACTTCCAAAGCTTTGGAAAATTTTGGGGACACCCCACAAGGGACCATAATTCCCCCACTGTCTTATGAGAAACTCTGACTGCTGACCACAAACACTGCCTTCTTCCCTAGAGCTGTGAGGAGGGTACCTGCTCCTCAAGGGTAATATGGGGGCCCAGATTGTGACCTGGATCTGAGTATGGGCAAAGCAGCAGAATCCTGGCCCAGGGATAGCAGAGACCTCTGCAGTCTCTCCCCTTATTTGTGTGCTGTATGCTCTGGAAGCAGCTGCTCCATGGCTCCACAGATTCCTGCTTGCAGGGCTGTTCCTGGCATGACAGAATTCTCTCATAGCCCCCTTCAAGTGACCCAGTGATTCCTGGACCAAGGGATCTGCCCCCATTGTCCAAGATATAGGAGCCTACAGGGACCAGGCGTTGTTCCTGCAAGACTGGAGCTGGTTTGCTCCAGTGTGGCTTGGCTCTAGCCTTGCTGCACTGTGGTTATTCACTCCCCCACCCCCACCCCCAGTGGAACAGACTTTTCCTGTGTATCTTCCACCTCATCTTGGGTTGGGAAATTGTATCATTCAGGCTTTCTGTGGATTCTGCCCCTCTAAGTTTGCTGGAGTCATAATTTTATGACTTTTGGAGCTTTTTGGGGATTAGTTTTTGGGAATTTTTGCCCTCATGCTGCCGTCTTCCTCAGTCTTTTTTAAACCCTCTCAAATCTGGCTTCTGACTAGTGTTCAACTGAAACCATTCTCTTTTAATTTCCAAATCTAATCCTTTACCTTTGCAGTTTGGGGCACTGGCCATTCATTCTCTTATTGATGTTCCCTTTTCCCTAGGTTTTGATCGCACCATTTTCTCCTCTTGTTCTCTTTCTGTTTGGCCTCTCCATTTTTAGTCTTTATCCTGTTAGTCAACATGAGTCCACCAAACCATCAGTATAGACCAAGGATAAGCTCCGAGTCCGCTTTTTTTCTCATCATCTCAGCACCCACTCCAATTATGGCCATCCAGCTGATAGATTTGGCTCTCACCTCTCTCTCTCTCTCTCTTGAGTTTCATTCTTGCATCGCTAATTGTGTTTTGAGCATTTTGAACTGTACATTCCAAACTCAATGTAGAAATCAGCTTTCTCCCTACTCTGCCCTTTGCAACTTTGCTTGAGTTCTTGTTATCCTTGACTCCCTATTCCTATTTTTCCCACTCTTTTGTTACATCTTGTTCTTTCTACCTTTTCAACCTGCTTATTTCTCTCCTGCTAACATAGTTGCCACCCTCAGGCAGATCCTCATCCCTTCTAGTATAGAATCTATGAGTTTCTGATTGTACTCCTTCAAGTCTCTTTCCATTCCTATCTATCCTCCATTCATCTTACCAAGATGATTTTTCTCAGATATAAGTCTGGTCGTGTCATCCCTCTACTCAGAAGACTGCAGTGGCTCTTGTTCCCTTCAGCACCAAATATAAACTCTTATTTGGCATTTAATGCTCTTTACTCCCTGATCTCTTCCTCCATTTTAAGTCCTCCACTTCCATGCCCTATGTAATCCTTCTGTACTGGACTACTTGATGTTCCTTAACTCACTTTACTAGATCCCATGATTTTGTGCTGTCTTCATACCTGAAATGCTTTGTGTCTTCATCTCTTCCTCCTAGCTTCCTTCAAGACTAAAGTTAAATTCTTGCAATCTTAGAAGGCTTTTATTGGTTTTTCAGCATCTCTTTTATTTCAAGGTTTTTTCCCTATTTAATTGCTTTGTATTTACTTTGCACATACAAAGCTATTTACAAGTTGTCTTTTCTCTGGAGGATAGAGATAGTGTCTTTGCCTTTCCTTTCTCTGTGTCCCTAGCACTTAGGACAGTGATTGGTACTCATTAAATACTTCACAAATGCCTGTTGTATGACTGACTTTTATAAATTTAAACCACAAAAATATATATTAACTAATTTTCTTCTGTATAAATTGAAGTCTTACTTTTTAAAAGTGTTCAGTAACATTTTGCTTATGCTACTATAGGATTTTGGGTAAATCATTATCACTTGCTCTTTGGTTTGCTCATCTTTCAAATGAATTCAATAAAAACAATTAACAAGTTTGATTCTTGCATTTGTGGACATTCTGTGTAGAGGGAAAAAAACCTGTAATACTTTCGAATATGACTCAGTGTCTAAAAGGGGTCAAAGACTGTGAGTGGCACCAAAGTTTAGAAAATATCACCTCAACATGAACATCACAAAACTTCTACTACTTACTATAGCAATAGTAATTTTTTAGTATATATTAAAACATAATCTGCTTCATTCTTTTATTTGTTGTTTTCTAATATCTACCACCTAAAGATTTTTTAAAAGAAAATGTTTGCAATATTAAGACATGAAACTTCTATATAATGTTCGAGTCTTTGTTGTCTCATTCCTTTCTTTCTGAATCATAAAAGCATATATATTTCTTATTGTTTTTTCCCCTTGCTTTGCAATGAAATAACCACTTATCAGAGTATATGTTGATTTATTTTGGAAGGTTTTATCAATTTTTTTGAGACTACGTTTACTACTTCATTCTTAGTGATTGATGTGAATATGAAACTTTTATCTTTATGCTGCTATGTTAATAGGAACCAAGAGATATATCATTGCCACCAGAGAAGACATCTTCATCAGTCTTCTCACCTTAGAAGCTATCTTCTCCTTCATTGTTTCAGTAGCCAGGGCCATTCCTTTTCGTCCTGATTCATATATCACCACTGGATCCAGTTGACGTTGGAGAAGAAAGTGAGGCTGGTGACTTAGCGCACCCCCCCCCCCCCCCACTCAAGTCCAGTGCATGTGCTTGACATGGCATCATCTCCCTGATTTCATGGGCTTCTTGCAGAATGAAGTACAAAATACAGCAGCAGCAGCAGCAGCAGCAGCAGCCTCATACTGGATGAGCCCTCTACTCCTGGTGTTTCCTCTAATATCTTATTGGAACCTCAATTTTAAGGAATCATCTCCAGGCTAGCCATGTTCACTCTGTAATTTCTCTGAACCCAACTCTTGCCTCTCTAGTCTGCTGTCTCCACCATGACAGCTATCTTTCTCCCCATCTCACTTTCTAGATTCCTTTCTTTTTTCTTCTGTTTGTATTCCCAGCTCTTTGTATACTGCCTGGCATATTCCAAGAGCTTAAAAAATGCTTTTTAAATAAAAGCAAGAAGATGAGCATGATGGAATGGGTAGGAGCTGATGGCACAATATAACTAATTGATTTGTCTGAAAAATAGGACTAAAGGACCCATTAAGGAATTGTCTGATTGGAAGAGAAGATAAACTACTAAGTTATGTAGCTCAAATGAGGGATGGAAGGTCAATAGCCAGAATGTTTCACTGATACATTATGAAGTTGGAAGAAGTCAAGAAGGCCTCCAGCTTAGTCTTTTTTGTTCTGATGAACTTTGGCGAAAATGTGATCAGAGTCTACCAGACTCTGTGCTTGGCTTTATTCACTGAGCTACCTAACTGGAGAAGCATTTGTTTACTGGGCCTTAGTGTTCTTATCTATAGAATAGAATATTGGAGGAGTATAGACTCCATGATTTCAAGGATCCCTTCTACCTTTGAATTTATGGTCCTTTAACTCAAGTTTAAAAGACAATTTTTGTGATCATGTTTCCAGTAATTTGCTTAGGTGATGTGCTTAACAGATATTTGCAGCTAATTTTAGAAAAAGTTAAGTATCAGATACTTATTTTTTTTCCATGTTCTCATTTTGCCATATTGCCCATAATTTATGGGTAATAATTTACAAATCTGAAATAGCCATTTGAATAATCAAAGCCTAGACTTTTTCTTAATAATTTTTCCAGTTCCTGCCTCATTGATTGAACATGTTTATTGGATAACACTGAGAATAAAGGAATTTCTTTGTAAATTATTCAGAAATTATTTCTATTTCTATCAGCTACTTAAGGTAGCTGATACTCTAGGTATTGTCTGACACATCAAGGAAATCACAGTTTCTACTTAGTAACTCTCCAATCAAAATAAAATAATTATGTTATTCTTGTTCAAGAACGGGGTCTCAAATCTAAGGGCCTTTGGTTCATCCCACAAATAATGTCTTCTGGAAAGAGTACTGTTTTCTTTGGTGCTGAGAATTTCCTCTCTGATTTTCTAAGTTTTGACCAGTTAAAATATCTTTGTGTGGTCCTGTAGCCTGTGGGTTTAAGAAAGGAACTACTTTCCCTGTGAAAGAGCAACTGCAGTTCTCCTTATTCATGCCCTACCTTTTTATTTCTGATATAGCTTTACAATAACTGGAACTAGCATTTGTTCTTTGAGGGCTGCTCTTTAAAAGAATCCATGTTAAGTTGCAGTTCAATGATAAGGTTTTGAAAAGTGTTTTTCTTCATATCAAAATACTATTTTTTAGATGCAATTTCTTGAAAGACTTGGTTAAAAGTTTAAGGTCTCAGTCTTTACATCGTTTAGTTTCTTATATTAATATGCTTACCAAGAGAAAATATTGCCATTTTTGCTCACATTTTCTAAATTTTACAAATTAAGTTTTAATTCTGAACCTAATAGTTATCAACAGATAAAAATTTAAAGGTTTCTAAATGGAGGTATACTTCAATAATAATTCATAGATTCATAAATCTATAATTAAATGTTAGGCCAACTAGTTTAAATCCTTCCTCTATTTAATATATGAGGAAATTAGTTTAGGTAGATTATATATATATATATATATATGTATATATATTATATATATATATATTATATATATGTATATATATATTAAGATGAATTCATAAGTCAAGAGCTTCCTAAAAGGAAAATTAGTAATTGCACAGATAAGTTGAGTAGTAGTGTATAAAGAGCTACCTCAACTAGGAGTTTGACAAACTTGATTTTTTTTACTCAAATTCTATACTTGACAAGGTTTATGACTTTAGGTAAAACAATTTCCTTATTTGAAGAATAAAATCTTTGGACTAACTTATGGCTAACTAGGTAAGTTTCTTTCTGCCTCTATGAATCTATGAATATCTACTAGGATTGATAATTTAGAATTTTCTTCTCATGATGTCTTTAAAAGTAGGATTGATGCTCATTTGGGAAATTGCTTTAGCTTGACTAGAGATTATAGAAGTTCTATAATCCAGTTAATAATTCAGTTCAGGGGTGGCTAGGTGGCATAGTGGATAAAGCACTGGCCCTGGAGTCAGGCGTACCTGGGTTCAAATCTGGTCTCAGACACTTAATAATTACCCATCTGTGTGGCATTGGGCAAGCCACTTAACCCCATTTGCCTTGCAAAACCCTAAAAAAAATAATTAAAGTCAACAAGCATTTGTTAAAAATAATTCAAGTCAGCAAGCATTTGTTAAACTATCACCTATGCAAAAATAGCACGAGACACTATTAAGAGTTATACACAGGGGGCGGCTAGGTGGCACAGTGGACAGAGCACCGGCCTTGGAGTCAGGAGTACCTGAGTTCAAATCTGGCCTCAGACACTTAATAATTACCTAGCTGTGTGGCCTTGGGCAAGCCACTTAACCCCATTGCCCTGCAAAAACCTAAAAAAAAAAGTTATACACAAAGGAGTTTTTTGACTTTGTGGAGTTTATGTTATAATAAGGTGAAATATATTCAAATAGCTATGGAATGAAAAAGAATTTTAAGAATTACCTCTCCCATTGGAAGGATAGGTTCCCTCCTAGAGGGGATTTAGAAAGACTTCATGGAAACAAATGACCTTTTAGATTATTTTCCAAAGATTCTTAATTTGCAGAAATGGAGTTCATTTCAGGTATAATGAACAATGTATACAAAAGTTTGATAACAGGTGAGAGTAGGTAATTTATTCACAGTATGAGGAGGAGAGAGAGTGTGTGTGAGTGTGTGTGAGTGTGTGTGTGTGTGTGTGTGTGTGTGTGAATATATATATATATATATAGATATAAATACATACTGTCTCTCTCTCTATATATATCTATATATATCTATATACATATATATATATATGTATATATATATATGTATATAGTATTAAATGTAGAGTGGCATTACCTTCTACTATTGCATTCAACCTGTCCTAACATCAGCTAGCTGCTTCTTTCATTTAGGAAATGCTTCCCTTAAATGTAACCCAAATCATCTTATTGTATTCTAAATTCACATGCAGAAATTTTTCATCAACTTTCTTTTACATTAATACCAAGCCAGGAGTATGAAATATATTCATTATTTATTTTGTTTCCAGGGAGATTTTTTTGAGCAATGAAGAGTGATTAAATGTTTGTGTTAGGGAGGTTAATCTAACAATGTTTATATTTGTAAAATTCTTAGCATAGTGGGTGCTTTTGTTGTTGTTTAATTGTTTCTTTCTTGTCCAACTCTTTATGACCCCATTTGGAGTTTTCTTGAAAATGCTAATGGAGAGGTTTGCTATTTCCTTCAGTTTATTTTACAGATGAGCAAACTTAGACAAATGGGGTTAAATGACTTACCAGAGGTCACACAGCTACTAAGTGTTTGAGATCAAATTTGAGCTCAGGAAGATGAGTCTTTCTGACTCCAGGCCCAGAACTCCACTTACTATTAATTAGATCTTTAATAAATGCTCATTTCCTTCCCTCCTCCTCTTAGATGAATTGTAAAAAATATTGAGTTGTATAGTGAGAGGTAATGAATACCTAGACTAGGATGGTAGCAGTGGAAGTGGAAAGACTTCGAGATGGAGTAGAATCAAGAGAATTTAATAGTAGATGAGAACAAGGGAGTATTAGGAGTCAGAGTTTTAGGACAAGAATGACTGGGAGGAATGATAGAAGTCTTAACCAAAAATCAAGAAATGATCAGGTTTTGTGGTTTATGCTGAAGACAGAAGAGAATTTGTTTGAGATTCAATAACTAACCAATTTGGTTGATTCATTCTAGGGGCTGTCAGTTTTCAATTGACTGACTTAAAGCAAATCTTTGTCTAGGTGACTTCATGGATAGAACAGTGGCCCTTAAAGTCAAGAAAATTCATTTATCGCCTGAGTTTATATCTGGCTTCAGATCCTTATTGACTGTGTGATCCTGGGCAAGTCACTTGACCCTGTTTGCCTCAGTTTCCTCATTTGTAAAGAAAACCCTATACAGACTCCCACAGAATCAGACTCTACTGAAAAATAAATAAAATAACATTAGTAAAATGAATGAAAAAATAACTTGTCTATAAGTTTTTCTAATTTCTTCTTCAGTGTCATCTATACCAATGTAGTCCTTGCCTTCCATTTATTCCATTGAAACCATACCAGTCTATAGTCTGTGGCAATAGGAATAGTTTTAATTCTAATTAAATTAGTTTTGGTTAACTTTTATGAATTTATCTTCTTATCTCTCTTTATAAAATGTTTTTGATAACCCAAATTTAGAGACTTTTGTCCAGGAGTGATAGAATTGTGTGTGTGTGTGTTCTTAAATAGTATCTTGGTATTTGATTAGTTTAAGTGGGTTACAGAAATACTAAAAACTCACTTTTCTCATCTTTCCACTTAATTATCCCTTACGTGAAACCTCTGCTTTAGCCAAATAATTTTCCTACCACTGAAATTACTTCTCTTTCATGTGTGTGTTTATCTAAGACTTTCTTTTGCTTCAAGGTTCAGGTCAAGTCCTATTTCACTAGGGGGGGACTCCTTTATCACCCTGTCCCCAATAGATAGGTGAGAATTCTCTTAATTTAGTGTCATCTTCTGTTCATATGTCCATCACATACTTCTTTTTTTTTGGCAAGGCAATAGGTTAAGTGACTTGCCTAAGGTCACACAGCTAGGTAATTATTAAGTGTCTGAGGCAGGATTTTAACTCGGGTCCTCCTGACTCCAGAGGTGGTGCACTATCCACTGTGCCACTTAGCTGCCCCCCAAACATATTTCTTTATAATAACCATTTTCTTTGTGTACTTTCACCTTTTCTTTATGTACTAATGTATCTCATCCTTTTTCCTATCCTTGGCATTCTCCTCGCACAAGTTTGAACTTGTCAAAATCCATCCAAAAATGAGCAAGAAAGAAGTTATGGCAACTCTGAGGTACTACCTCATACCTATCAGATTGGCTAATATGACAGAAAAGGGAAGTAATACATGTTGGAGGAGTCCCTTAGGTACAAACATATTCTTAGCAGCTCTTTTTCTAGTGGAAAAGAATTGAAAATTGAGGGAATACCCATCAATTGGGCAATGGTTGAACAAGTTGTGGTATATGAATGTAATGGTATATATATATAAGATATGATATAAGCTAACAGAAAGACTTAATATGAACTGATGCTACATGAAATGAGCAGAACCAGGAGAACAGAAAGACTTAATATGGACTAATGCTATGTTAAATGAGCAGAACCAGGAGAACAGAAAGACTTAATATGAACTGATGCTACTTGAAATGAGCAGAACCAGGAGAACATCATACTATTTAATAGCAATATTGTGCAATGATCAACTATGATAGACTTAACTATTCTCAGCAACACAGTGATCAGAGTTCTAAAATTTCTGCAATGGAAAATCCTATTCATAGCCAGAGAAAGAGCTATGGAATCTCTGTGCAGATCAAAGCATACTATTTTCACTTTTTTTTAAATTTGTTTTTTATTTTATCCTTCATGTGGCTTTTCCTTTTTCTTCTGATTCTTTGTTAACAGGAACTAATATGTGTAACATGATGGTACATGAATAATCTATATCAGATTGCTAGCTATCCTATGAGAGTGGGAGGGAAAGTTAGGAACAACAAGAATGTTGAAAATTATCTTTACATAAAATGGTTAAATAAATAGATGAATTTATTATTTTTTAAAAAGAAATTATGGAATGAATATAATTTTAGAAAAAGGTAGATGAAATAACTCTTTGGCAATTAGTAAATTGGGATAGAAAAAAATTGTATTTATTACTGAACTTTGCATGCTTCCTTTACAAAAATTGACTACCTATCTGCAGAGGCATAAAATCCTTTAAAACAAATGAAGGGGGGAGTGGCTAGGTGGGGCAGTGGATAAAGGACTGGCCCTGGAGTCAGGAGTACATGGGTTCAAATTTGATCTCAGACACTTAATAATTACCTAGCTGTGTGGCCTTGGGCAACCCACTTAACCCCATTTGCCTTGCAAAAAAATAAACCCTAAAAAAAAAATGAAGGATAGCAGTGATATTAAACACATCTTTTATTTGTATATCTACTTAAAGAAGGGAATACAAAGTATCAATAAAAATATTCAAAGGAAATATTTGGATTTAAATGTTGAATAAGTAATTTAATTCTAAAGAAATTTTTGTCAAATAATGAATTATAGAAAGAATATAAAATTTCATTAAAATTACAATAATAGATGCAGTATCCAAAATTTTTTTTGTCATGTAGTAAATGGTCCTTAAGGCAAAATTTAAATTTCTAAATGGTTGTTTTAAAAAATATATTTATTTATTTATTTTTCTAACTATATGGATAGATAGCTCTCAACTGATTTTTTGGTAAGATTTTGAAATCTGTAACCTCCCCTCCCCCAGATAGTGGGCAATATAAGTTATACATGTGTTACTGTTACACATATCTCCTTTATTAATCATACTGCAAAAAAAAAATCAGAACAAAGGGGTAAAAAATCATGAGAAGAAAAAACTCAAGAAGTTTTAAAAATTGAAAATAGTATGCTTTGATCAGCATTCAGATTCCATAGTTACCCCTCTGGATGTGGATGGCATTTTCCTTCACAAATTCTTTAGAGATCATCCTTGATCATTGTACCATTGAGAAGAGCAAGTCCATCATGGTTGATCAACACGCAGTATTGCTGTCAGTGTATATGATGTTCTTTTGGTTCTGTTCACTTCACTCAGTATCAGTTCATGCAAGTCTTTCCAGACTTTTTTGGAGTCTGACTACTCATGATTTCTTTGTCTTTGTCTTTTTTCTTTCTTTTTTTTAGATTTTTGCAAGTGAAATGGGGTTAAGTGACTTGGCCAAGGCCACACAGTTAGGTAATTATTAAGTGTCTGAGGCCAGTTTTGAACTCAGGTACTCCTGACTCCAGGGCCAGTGCTCTATATCCACTATGCCACTAGCTGTCCCCCCACACTCATGATTTCTTACAGAACAAAATAATTGCATCACATTTCATATACCACAATTTATTCAGTCATTCTCCATTTGATGGGCATCCCCTCAAATTCTCATTCTTTTCCCTTACAATTAAGAGCTGCTATAAATATTTATGTACATGTGGGAAATTACCCCCTCCCCCCTTTTTTATGATCTCTGTGAGCTACAGATCTAGTAGTGGTATTGCTGAATCAAATGGTATGAACAGTTTTATTGCCTTTTGGGCATAGTTCCAAATTGTTCTCCAGAATGGTTAGATCAGTTCACAACTCCACCAAACTCAGTGTTTCAGTTTTCCCACATTTCATCCAATATTGATCATTTTGCTTTTTTTGTTATTTTGGCTAAATGTGATAGGTATAGGTGGTGCATTAGAAATTTGCATTTCTCTAATCAATAATGATTTAGATCACCTTTTCATATGACTCTAGACAGCTTTAATTTCTTCATCTGAAAACTGTCTATTCATATCTTTTGACAAATTGTTAATTGGAGAGCCTTGTAGTCTTATAAATTTGAGTCAGTTCTCTATATATTTTAGAAATTAATCTTTTATTAGAAATTATTTGTTGCATTTCTTTTAATCTTGGTTGCATTGATTTTATCTATGCGGATTCTTTTCAATTTAATATAATCAAAATGATCCATTTTGCATTTTGTAATGTTCTTTATCTTTTATTTGGTCATAAATTCCTCCTGTTTTCATAGATCTGACAAATAAACTATTCCTTGTTCTCCTTACTAACTTAGTTTTATGTCTAAATTCTGTACTCATTTCAACCTTATTTTGGGATGGGTGTGAGATGTTGATCTGTGCATAGTTTCTTCCATACTTTTTTTCCAGTTTTCCTAGCAGTTAATTTGTTGATTAATTAATTATTAAGTACTGTTTCTTTTGTACCTCATTTATTCCATTGATCAACCACTCTATTTCTTGTTTTGTTTTTGTTTTTAAATTTTATTTATTTAAGGCATTGGGTTAAGTGACTTGTCCAAGGTGACACAGCTAGGTAAATATTAGGTGTCTGAGCCCGGATTTGATCTCAGGTCCTCCTGATTCCAGGGCCTGCGCTCTAGCCACTGAGCCATCTAGTTGCCCCAACCACTCTATTTCTTTAAAAGTACCAGATAGTATTTATGACTGCCACCTATATATAAAAAATATAGATTTACATATGTTATAACTTACCTTCATTTGCATTTTTCCATTAATACCCTAGATATTCTTGACCTTTTGTTCCTCCAGATGAACTATTTTTTCTAGCTCTGTAAAATAATTCTTTGATGGTTTGATTGGTTTAACATTGAATAAGTAATTTAATTCAAGTAGAATTATCAGTTTTATCATATTAACTTGACCTAACCATGAGCAATTGAGATTTTTTTGATTGTTTATTTCTTACTTTATTTGTGTGACAGGTGTTCTGTAATTGTGTTCAGATAGTTTCTGAATTTGTCTTGGAGGTAGATTCCCAAGTATTTTATGTTGACTACAATTTAAATGGAATTTCTCTTTCTATCTCTTGCTTTTGGGTATTGTTTGTCATATATAGAAAAGCTGATGTGGGTTTATTTTATATACTGCCACTTTGCTTAAGTTCCTAATTGTTTCAAGTACTTTTTAATTTGATTTTCTAGGGTTCTCTGCAAAGAGTAAAAGTTTTGATTCTTCTTTACTTATTTTTTCACTGCTGCTTTCTAATATAATTTTAGATATAGTACCCCTTCCCTTACAACTTTTTCCATTATTTCTCTTGATATTCTTGATCTTTTGTTCTTCAGATACATTTTGTTATCATTTTTCCTAGGTCAGTAAAATAATTTGTTGTAGTTTGACATGGCACTAAATGAATAATTTAATTTAGGTAGAATTGTCATTTTTATCTGTATATTTTAATAACTAGAAAAAGAATAGATCAATGAATTTTTTTTAAAAATATGATCACAATAGAATTTATGAAAATCAAAGACAAGATTAAAAAATTGAATCTAAATAAAGGTAGGAACTGTTTTTATTGACAAAAAGAATAAAATAAACCTTTAGTTAACATGATTTAACCAAAGAGAGGAAAATTAAATTGCTAAAACCAAAAATGAAAAATATCAGTAAATAAGGAAAAAGGAAAACTATTCAGAAGTTTTTTATCATTTATGTACTGATAAATGAAATAAATTAAAATGTTTAAGTATGTAAAAAAACAAGATTAATTGAACAGAAGATATGAACTCTAAATAACTTTAAATAAGAGAAGTAGCATGACATGCTATAAAGAGCTGACCTTGAGTCCAGGAAGACCTATATCTAAGTTCTGCTTGTGATTCTGGCCAAATTATTTATCTTTATAATACCCTAGGAAATTCTCTAGGAAACTCTTAAGATTATAGATTACAAAGAAGTATCTTCACTGGTAGAATAATTACTCACTAGGAATGTACTGCATGAATGAAATCACAGTCTC